>NC_061111.1:37845003-38122702 GCF_002878395.1 Capsicum annuum | reverse complement strand
TTTCTAATTCGATTTCTATAATTAATTTCATTATTTAGATTTTCTTGATTTTCTCTAGTTTTTCTAATATATTCTAACATTTTTTAATTTGAATAATATCCTTCTGGGTAAATTTCTTCGTATAACTGTTCTAGACAATTTGTAGTTTCAATTTCGTAGTCTATTACTTTTTCTAATATTATTTTCTTAATATCTATAATTTTTATATCTTTAAGTATATATAAGATTAATACTTTAAGATAATCTAAATGATCCATCTTTTAAAATTGGTTTTATTATAATATTTTGTAGTTGTTTGTTTTAGCCTTAATAGTTTTTGCATATTTTTATTAAGAAATTCTATGTATTTTATATCTTTATTTTTCATGTATTCGTCTATATTTATTTTTGTCTGTTTTTCTAGTAACTGTATGTTTCTTATATCTTTTTCTAAAAATTCTATGTAACTTATCATCGTAAGTATTTGTAAGAGTAGTTAGGTAGATATGGTATATAATTTACTCTAGTCATGTAGTATTTATCAAAAGCTTTTTCTAATATGATTTTTCTTATATCTGCTACTTTTATATCTCTAAGTGCATACAAAATAAGTATTTTGAATTTATTTATCATCACGTCAGATAAATAATCATTCATTTTCATAAAATTATTTTTTTTCAAAATATTCCCTTCAACCATGTACATAACAAAATATGGTCATCTTAGCTTACTATATACTAGATTATTCTTAAATATTATGTTCTTCGGTCACTATTAACATGGTAATCCGGATACTTTTTCCCTTAAACAGCGCCTCTACTCTGGTTACTCCCCGCCACGGCTTCTTGCCTCATTGGTTTCACCTTTAGAATGGCATAGTCCTTAGGAATTTTTCTCCGTTTCCTCTTTGTTAATAAACTTCTTAACATATTATTCTTCGAATAATTCTACTATAAAGTAACTAATATGAATTTATTTCATTATATCATGATTGTTGGGAATTATGAATTTAGCTATTCATAATCATAAATAGATGTTTTGATATTTCTGAGTTTTGTTCCTCCATAGCTTTTTCCATTGGAATATGTTTATTTAATTAACTGAGTAAAGTATTTGTTGTGGAGTGGAGAGAAAGGTTGCTTCAACGCATGAAGGTTTGCCTTTGCAATGCCTTCTGCTTTCTTTATTTATAGAACGAAAAGTAACTTTACAATCAAACTTTACACACGTTTTTTAAAATTGTAAATCTAAAAAACTAAAAAGTCAACAAAAGGGGCTAGGCTAGCCTACTAGCCTTTAATTTCCTACAAGTTTACATCTTTACGTAAAAGTCTTATTTGTACAATAATTCAATCAATAGTTAAGACTTTGTACAATAATTCAGACTTTGTACAGTATCTTGTCTCCGTTGATTTTGTCGTATCTGCTCCATTATTGCTCCTTATCTTATCTTTTCAGCTAGCATTTTGTCTTCTTGATTTTTATTCTAGATGTACCTCTGGAATAATATTATCTTCTCCATTGCATCTTGAACATTAATGATCTGGGTATTTGTGTCCAATTATTTTACAATATCTTGTTAGTAGTCCATCTGAAATAAATCCTTTTTTTATTGCTCTTGCGGTAGATTGTTTTTCTGGGTTGAGTAGTGTCATTATCTATTGTCTTACATCTTCCATATCTGCTTGTCGTAGCTCTTTTGAATTTGAGTAAATCATTTGATGATCTCTCGAATAATAGCTCCATATTGGGTTTCCGTTAGTATGATTATTTGCTAGTTCTTGAATGATCGCAACTAGTCCAATAAGTCGTTTATTTGCATAAAAATCTGGTATCTCAATTCTGGGTATCTCCGGTTGCTGTGTAATATCTTCTGGTATAATCATATCTCTAGTTAGTCCTATCTTTACAACTTGTATAACTGATTTTATTTCATCATATAATATCTCTGTTGGTGCAGCATAACACTTTATATAAAATAAATTTCCTTTTGTTATTCTTTTGTAGGTGGTGAATATCTTGTATAATTCTTCCATAGCTGTTAGCTCTTCTCCGTCTTGGGTATATATGGTGTTTAATAGTCCATAGTCAAAACAGGTTTTAACTAGGCTTGGGTTGGTTTTGGGTAGTGCAATTAGTTTGTTATATCCTTGTAATTTTTGGGTTATATAGTTGGTATTTGGTTCTTTGATGTTTGTAGCTCTGGGGTTATGGTTTAGAAAGGTTTGTACTCTGTATATATTTTCTATATATTTCTGGGCGGTGTAGTTGTAAACTTTTTTGTCTTGGTTTAGGCTATCTCGGTATGTGTTAACTTGTGGGGGTATGAATAAATGGTCTTTTTGTGTTTTTGGTGTAAATGGTTTTTCAAATATTTTATTCATATTTATATTCTGGTATCTTGATCGATTAACTCCTTTGCTTGTACCTGCAGAAGTAGATTGATAAATGTTATGGGTTTTATGGAGTGTCCCAACGTCTCCTTCTAGCTCTGGAACTTTAATGTCTTCCGATCGACATAGCTCTGCACACTGCTGAGTTAGCTGATTTGTAGCTATAGACTTCAGTTTATCTTCATTAGTCTTTAGCTTTTCTATCTCATTACCCATACTGTCCACTTTCATTGAAAGCGTAGTTAGGGTGTTAAGTATTTTTTCTAGAGTATCTTCTTCTATTATTTCAGTCTGTGTAGCTTTGTCTTGATATGTAATCTGCAATAACATTTTTGTTAGTACTGATCTCTTCAATTGTAAATGTGAAATTTAATATATTTAAAACTAGTCTCCGAATCTCTTTTGTTGTAACTGAATTTTGTATTTTCTTTGTTAACCACCAGCGTACCTGTGTATTATCTGTTCGTACAATAAATTTGTTATATACAATATATGGTTCAAATGCTAATAAACATTTATATAATGAACATAATTCTTTCCTATTTATTTCCCATTTTATTTCTGTCTCGTTGAACGTACCTGAGTAGTATCTGCAATGGTGTTCTATTTTTTCTGCTTCATATCGGTATTTAAGTACTCCTCCGTAACTGTACTCACTAGCATCTGCTTCTACTATATATATAAATTTTCTATTTTCATCTGGAAATTGTAATTTTGGTAATTCTTTACAAAGTAATTTTATTTTTTGAACTTGTTTTTTTTATCTTTTTCATCATAGTTATATTCTATATCCTTTTTTAATTTTTTCTGTAGTGGTTTTAAAGTTTCTGTTAATTTTGGAATATATTCTCTTACTTGGTTTACTAGTCCCAAAAATGATTGTAATTTCTTTTTTGTATCTAATTCTTCTTTCGAATTTATTATTTTTTGTACTATATGTTGTTGCATTTTTACTCCACTTTTATCTATTTGTATTCCTAAAAATTCTATCTGGTTTTTCATAATTTCAGCTTTCTTTTTGCTTAGACTTATTCCTGATTTTTCTATTATATCTGTAAACTGTTCTAATAATTTTAAATGTTCTTCTTTGGTTTTTCTATATAATAATATATCATCTATGTACACTATACAATTAGATAATTGTTTAAACTAATTATCCATAAAATGTTGATATCTACCTGGTGCATTTTTATATCCAAATGGTAATACGTTCCATTCATAAAATCCTTGTGGTACTGTAAATGCGGTTAATTCTTTAGATTCTTCTTCTAGCTTTAGGTGATAAAATCCTGATTTACAATCGAATTTGCTAAAATAATTATATCCTTGTATTTGTCTTATTTTTAATATCTTATTTGGTATTGGATAATTATATGTTATAGTTTTTGCATTTAAATTTCTATAATCAATTACCATCCTACTTTTTCCTCTTTTTTGTTCACTATGTTTATTTACTATAAATGCTGGACTATTATGTTTACTATTACTTTTTTGTATATATTGTTTTTCTAGTAATTCATCTATATGCATTTTAAATTCTTTTAAATCATCAAAATTATATGTTAATGGTTTTTGGGTTATTATGCTATTTTTATCTATTAATTCAATTTTTATAGTAGTTTTATGTTTTTCCCATCCTTTTAATGGATCTTCACTATATAATTGTTCTAATTTTTTCTGAATTATTTCTATTTTATTTATTGAAAATATAGTTATTTCTGTTTTATTTATCGAAAATACTACTAGTTCTATTGTATCTTCAGTATTTTTTATATTTTCTAACTTTTGTGTAATTTTTTCACTTCCTTTTATCCAATCAGTTTTCTTTCTTATTTTATTATTAACTCTTTTTGCTCTTACTTTCTATTTACATGGTGTTGTAAACCATCAGTCTGTTTTGGTTATTATATGTGGGTATAATTTATCTAAGAATGACATTCCTAAAACTATATCTTTTGATGTTAATTCATAATTATAAATTTCTCCTATTGTTAATATCTTATCTCATACTTGTATTTTTACATTTCTAGCTTTATAGGTAATTAGGCTTCCTTCATTATTAAATCCTTTAACTATTATTGATGTTTTTAATTTATCCCATTTACTTTCTGGTAAGCAATTATATCTACATAAATTAGCTTCTGCTTCTGTATCTATCATAGGCGTATAATATCTACTGTAATATCCTTCTACTACTATCTTCATTAATACATATATCTTCATTTCATGTTAAGGCTCTTTTTAAGAATAACTTTTCTTTGTTATATGTTAAGGTTAATTGTGTATGTTCTATATTATATGATTTGACTTGTTCTAACCATTTTATTCCTAATATTATATCTGCTTTTTGCATTTCTTCCTTTACTTCGAATTCTATTTTTATTTTTCTAACTCCTATTATTATTTCTTTTTTTGCTATATTTTTATTATTTATTAAACTTCTTGGTAGATCTGGGCACATATCATTATCAGTCTTTATTTCTTCATTTTTTACTAGATATTTTGCTATATAATTTTCTTCTTGTCCTGTATTCAAAAGTATTAAATATTCTTTTTCATTTATTTTTCCTGTTATGTTATATTGGTTTAAATTACTTATTGAATTTGTTTCATAACTTGTTCTTTTTGATGAGCTTGATGATTCTGGTTTTTCATTAGCTATTCTTTTCGTTGTACTTATTCTATCATTTACTATTTCTAAATTTTCTTCTGTATCTATGTCTCTATAGGTATAATCATTATAATCTATTGTTTTTACAATTTGTTCGAAGGGGCTTTCTATTTGTATTTTGTTAATCTTATTTTTTCCTGTTATTTTATGTTTTGTTGTTAATACATATAGATTTTTACATCTTGCTGTGAATATTTTACTTCCTGGGGTTAATTCTATTCCTGATATTTTCCAATATAATACTAATGATTTATCTATATTTTTATCTGTTACTGCTACTGAATAATTTGCACTTATTATAATTTTAATTTTTGATATATTAGATTTCCTTTTACGGCAGTTATTATGCTTTTTTCTATAGGTTTTATAATTCTATCATCTGCTAAATATAATTCTATTGGTGTATCTATTCCTTCTCTAAAACATGCTTTTATTAATATCTCTGTACCTCCAAGGTGTACATATTTTATTGGATCTCCTTTACTTTTTATATCATTTATTTCTTTATTAATTTTTCTTTTTGTTACTAGTGGTATACTAGCTTTTCCTTTTGCATATCTGCAGTCTATTACATGTTCTTTTTGGCATACTACATAATATTCATCCTTTTTCCTAGTAAAAATATTTTTTATTGTTGGTATTTTAAATATTTTCTCTACACTTAAATCTAATTCTTTTCCTTTTATTTCATCAAATATATTACTGTCAAATATTATTTTTTGTTCCGTTCCTTCATCATTTAAATATTCTTCCTTTGTTATTATTTTTATATCTTCTTCAGTCATTTGATTCATCTATTTCACTATCTATTTCATTATCTGTTTCGTTTTCTGAAATTTCATATATACTATCTTCACTTTCTAATTCATAATCTATATAATCTATCTGCATATATTCGGTATTATCTATTTTTATTTCTGATATTTGTTTATTTTTTGGATTTTTAGGTAATTTACAATTTCTAGCTAAATGTCCTAACTTTCCACAGTTATAACAAGTACATTCTTTTATAGATTTCTTCTTTCTATATGCTCCTTTGTAATAATATTCTTTAAATGCGCAAGTATATTCATCTATATAACACATATTACATATTGCTAATTTTAACATTAAATTTCTATTTGTATCTTTTTCTTCATTTTGTTCTTCTTCGATTGTTGTCGTACTACCAAATTCATCTTTTATAGCTGTTTCATATTTTTTTAATAATTCTATAGGTGTTAGTTTAGTTGTTGTCGATGATGTTCCTTCTATAGGTTTATTAGTTCTTAATACTTTGTTGCTATTTTCAGTTAAATTTGAAAACCATAGTTTTACTGATCCTATTAGCGTTTTTTCTATATATTCCGGTGCATCTGTTATATTTATATTATTATCTAATAATTGTTTTGTCATATATCCTATCCATAATTGTATTATTTTTTCTGTATCTATTACACAGTCTAGGTCTAAAAAGTTATAATTTTTATTAATTATTTGTTTTGGTATCCATTTGTCATATTCATTATATTTTTTAAACTTATTCTTATAATATATAGGTTTTCTTATTTCTGTTGTCTTAGGTATTATATTTTCATTTTCTTTTTTATCAAGAGTATTTATTTCTGTGTGGGTATTTTCTAAGTTTTCTTCATTGATTTCTAAATTTTTTGTATTTGTTAATATTTCTGTATATGTTTCACTATCTTCAGAATCATAGTTATCTGTTTCTGTCTCTTCAACATCTATATTATTTATTTCTAATTCTTCTTTTTTTATTTCTAATTTTTCCTTAAATTGATTTATCTCGTTTAGTAATTTCTGTTCTCTATCTTTTTCTTTTTTTTTCTTTTTGTCGTTGTTCATACAACTCTTTTAATATTTGTAGTTCTTTTTCTAATTCAGCAATCCTACTATTTTTAGTTTCTTCTATTTTTCGTATTTCTTCCGTAGTTTGTTGTTTTATTTTTTGTATTTCCTTTTTCCTATCTATCTCTTCATTTTCTTTTTCTATTCTTACCATTGCTGTCAATTTATCTTCTAATTTTAACTCTTCTTTTTCTAACATTAGATATAAATGTTCACCTATTTTCTTATATCTTCGTCCTAGATTAGAAAATACTATTTTTATTTTTGATCCTTCGTAATTTTCATATATTTTTTCATCTATTATAAATTCTTCTTTATTCATTTTATTGTGAATAGTTCATGTTGATATACATATTCTAAATTATCTATTTGTGATTCTAATTTTGATATTTCATCTTTTTGTGTATCTATTGAATTTTTACTAACTCCGGCAAATATATTATAATGTAGTCTTTTTATTCTTATTTTTAATTCTTTACGTTTTTCAGAGATAATTTGTTTTAATTCTTTGTATTGTTGTACTTTATTCATTTTAAATTATATTTATAATATCTTGGTGGATATCTAAATCTAATTTTATCATAATTAGGTGGTATGTGTTTCATTCTTCTGGATTTTAAATGTGTTATTAATTTTGATTCAATACTAGATATTAATGTAATTAAGTAGGCTAATTTTTGCGGGTTTTCTTTTATTTTATTTAGACTTATATATTCTGAATAATTACTAATTAAAGATTCTTTAATTTTTCTAAAAGCTTTTCTATTTTTAAATGGTCTTCGCATAATTAATTTAATAATTTTGTAGTTAAATTTTTTAACTCTAGATCTAATTCTAATTCTAACTCTAACATATATTTCCCTGGTTTGTCTCATTTGCCTAATGGGTTGATAGAAAGTTTACAAATTCCTAGTTCAAACAACTAAACTAATATAATTTATTGTACGCTAACTCAAGGGTGCTGCAATTGATCAGGCGTAACAGTTTTTATCAAAGCAACTTGCATAAAAATCACTCTATTTTTCTTCCTTCATTATTCTTCAGCATTTAGTTAAAGCCTAGTGTATAAACATTGAGGTGACAAATTAAGGTGGAGGTGGAAAATTGTTGATGAGCGTGCTTATCCATCTGTGAGCAATTCTTTTTATTAGTCAAGCTGAAACAGATGCCGATGTTTCTCTATAGCTGCTGCGATATTGTCTTATGGTTCATTCATAAACAGAGAAAATTGAAGTTGACAATTTAAAAAAAGAAAGGAAGCAAAATGACTTTCGGAGTAGTTGGATTTGAGCGGGAGGTGGTGATGGAAGAAAAAGTCAGAAGGAGATGGTAGGGGTAATGAGGTGGCATGCCACGTGGCATCCACCTTAACAAAATATCCACTTGGACTAGTATTTGTCATGTTGGAGGGTTTTAACGGTTGAGGGGTATTTTTGTACCAATTTATAACATTAGGGGTAATTTTAAACCCAAAATATAACAGTAGGGGGTAATTACGACCCCAAAGTATAACGAAGGATATAAATAAACCTTTTTCCATAGTACAAGGGCCTTTTCCCTTGGATGTAACTTGTAAGGTGTAATAGAAGAGTAGAAAACGAGATTTAATGGAACTAAGCTAAACTAATTGCTTACTCTGTTTCATTTTATGTGAAGGTGTTTGATTGGGCTCGAATTTCTTAGTAAAATTGAAGAAGACTTTTGACATGCAAGTCAAATATATGCAGAGCATGAGTGATGCTGAAAGTTTCCCATGCCGTCAGTGAGTTCAACAAGTCATGTGATTAAGGGTAAAATAGTGATGCTAAGATTAAGCGATTTTCAAAAAGTGAAAGCTGTCGTTTTTTCTGAATCACATAAAATGGAGCATATGAAGAAATAATTTAGGAACAACTACAGAAGGATTGGGCACTGTGATTAGATAGGGACACAAATATTGAGTGGAAAGAAATGTCAGTTTGTATTTTACAAAAAAACCGAATGAAAAGTATGATGTGCCTAAAGGCCCTGCTGCAACCGCGGTGATGGAATGAGGAGGTGCAATGGGTTAGATCAAAGGAGAAAAAGAGTTCTATAGAAAGTTGTCAAAGAGGAAATGGGGAAGTCTTTGAACTTTGAAGAGTATAAGAGAACTAGGAGAAGAGCTAAAAAGGCTAGCAAAGCTCGATGTGTAGTCCCGGACAATTTGCATCAACAGATAGGGGCGCGAGAAGGGAAAACAATATGTATAAAATACATTTGAGAGAGAAGAAAGATATGCTCAAAAGACAGAAACCAGTTCAAATCGATTATTCGTTAGAAATACCCATGTGCAGCGAGAATAGTCATCACTAAAGGAAACAACTATGGATTGGACCTCATGAGAAGGGGAAAATCTTCTGACTTGTAGTGCTTTTTCTTTAGGTGAAGTTATATAACATTGAAAATAGTCGCATTTTTTATATAGGTTTAATACTTACAAGCTAATGAAGGCATTGTTGCTAAATCCTCTTGAGCGAAGTTTCATCAACTTACTCGACATATGTGCTTTTAGGAATTTAAGGTAATGTAACTAACAATTATATTCTTATCCAATGTGGATGCTGCAAATTTACATGAGTATTTCTTTTTTCATTTTGATATGTATGATGACTCTTTGTTATAAATAACAAAATGGTTCAACAGAAAAATTCACACTCCTATCAACAATATACAATAAGGCACCACTTCCGATGTAACACAAGCAAAATTAAATCATTTTTAATAGGGATATCACATCCTTTCTATCAACAAACAGCAAATCTCACCACTTCCGACATAATACAAACAAAAAAGCAACATTTTTCAATGGGAGAATAAGACCTATTCCAATAAATACGAGGCTAACCAACATCATAAACTAGGAATTTCACCTCTTCTATCAAAAACATTAAAAAATAAAAATAAAATTACAGTTAATAAGGAAATTATACAACAACATACCCGGTATATTCCCACACAGTGGGGTCTGAAGAGAGCAGAGTGTATGCAGTCCGTACCACTAACTCAAAACTGTGTTAGAGAGGCGTCCTGGCTCAAGAAAATTAATAAGGGAATTATGCCCCTTAATTTTAATCATAAGCCATAACTATTACATTTCGAAAGATAAAAGGAAAAATTACCAATTTTCTTCTTTGGAACAACAATGTTGGATCTACTATACAGAAACTGGAACTTATTTAATCTTATTGTGCAGTTTACAAACCCTGCAAAAAATATTAAGCTTATTTACATCAATATGTTTGGATTCAGATACACCCTTTTCTTCAAAAAGGAAAAAGAACAGAGAAAGAACAATTAAATTTGGAAAGGTTAATATGAACTCATTTTTAAAGTGACATAATGTACAAACAACCAGATAAATTAGCTCTTCAAAAAAGCAAATTTACAATATAAGACAAGCTGAATCTTGTTTCGTTGTTTTAACATTTGAATGTGTTCTTGCTTATTATGCTTGAAAGAGTCCAAAGAGGAATTAACCTTTCATGTTGCGCACCTTGATCCAAATTTGCATCTGTAACAACAAAATACCAACTAAAATTTGGTACGAGAAAGGTAAAAGGAGAAAAATGAGTTAGAAAAACCCTCCAAGTGTTTAATTAAAAAAAGGGACAAGTGGACCCACAATATTATAAAGTTAAAAAAAAAAAATATAATCCCTTAAATAATTGAGACAGTTGCTCGATAATTGCATTAGTTATCTCAATAACTATCAAAGTTGTTGAACAACTTTGCAAGTTTATCAAACAACTTTGTAAAGTTATCGAACAATTTTGATAGTTGTTGAGACAACCTTCTTAGTTGTTGGAGCGAAAACGTTTAAAAAAAATTGAAAAAAAATTGTTACTTTTACCTAATTTTTAAAACTTAAAGGACTCACTTTATTGAGAAACTTATTTGTCCCTTTTAATTTAAAATCTCACGGTAAAGTGTACATGTCTTGCTGTTAGGAATTTTTATTTTGTGAATTTATATATTAATATATTAAATTTTGGATCAAAATAGTGTTAAATAAGAAACAATTTTAATAAATGGGTTTGTCAGAATTTTCATGACCAAAATGATGAAACCGCATGGCGGATGGAGCACCTTCAGTATGCAATTTTCACGTTAAAAAATAGACGAACCATTAAATATATTTAAATTGAATGTGTTCTACTCTCATGAGCATTCAATGAATTTTTTACATTTCAATGAAAGACTCATTACTAGTCATGAGCCTTCAGTATTAATTTTACTATTCAAGAATCTGAAAAAACACTGTTATTTTCTGAATTGATGGAACAATAAAGGACAACTTTTTCATACTCTAAAAGGCTCATGCAAAGCAATGCACCTTTAATGTATCTTAGGCTAATGCAATGCACCTAAGATTGTAAACTTTCAAATTAATTAAAAATTTTATTTTGATTTAGATAAGAAATAATAAAATTTAACACTTTAAAATAAATTAGAGTTTAACTTCATATAAAAAATGTCTATAATATTATTTAAATAATATTTTACTCAAATTTATTAAAAATATATGCGTGATTGTTGTACTTTATTTTTCTTCTTATTTTGATATATATATTTTTTAATTGATGATTGATTAGAGTTTTCTTCTCCCATTCATTACAATTATTCTTTTTATTTTTCTCTATTTATTTAGTTAGTAAATTTAAATTGACTATGGATTCTCCTCTTTTGATAATTTTTCATGTTTTTCTTTTAGTTGAAATTTTTTTTATCAAAAATTATACGAAACAAGCATGTTACAGCCAAATGAAGTAGCTGAAAAAATTAAAGGTTTATATTTTTTTTTATTCAACTATTTTTACAGGAATAGTAGTTCTCTTTCCGTTTACAGCAAGTTTTACTCCTTTCACATATATTCAATAGTTTATAAACATATTTGCTATTTATTTCGATAATGTGTAGCACTAAATTTTTAAGACAATATTATATAGCGTTATTATCATAATGATTTCTATTGATTTGGTTATTTTTTAATCCCTCTCCAACAGATTCTTATGCACTTTTTGTGTGCTATATCATTCGGCTCATGTTGGAAATATTTTATTTATTGAAACTAGAATTCTTTTGTTATAAAAGTAAAAAATAAATATTTCTTTTTCAGTTTGAAAATAGTGTTTTAGAGTGCAAACTGATAACTTGAATCAAATTTATGAAATACTTATGACTTTTAGGTTTGTTTTTCAATCCTTCTCTTAGTCGTTGCCAATTTCAAATTATATTGTTGATTTTTGACCTCACAAGAAAATTGCAGACTTATAAAATAAGTAATATGTGAATTCATACATGGTACATATATTCATACAATATGCTCATGTTGCTATTTTTTTTTTTGTCTTCAGTTGTTGGCTTCTATTAATGCTTTGCTTGAAGGTGCATTGCGTTGCATGAGCGTTTAGAGTATGAAAAAATTATTCTTTAATGTCTCATCAGTTCAAAATGTCAGTCTTTTTTAGATTCTTGAATAGTAAAATCAATATCCAAGGTTCATGAATATTAATGAGCCTTTCTTTTAAGTGGAAAAGATTCATTGAAGGCTCATGAGAGTAGAGCATCTTCAATGTAAATATATTTAACTGTCCATCTATTTTTTAACGTGAAAATTATACATTGAAGATGCTCCATTCGCCAAGCGTTTTAACCATTTTGATCATAAAAATTCTGACAAAGCCATTTATTGAAATTGCTCCTCATTTAACACTATTTTGATCCAAACTTCTAATATATTAATGCTATTTCTAAAGAAATTTAATTTATAATTTAATAAAATATTAAAAAAATTTGAGCCTTAAAAAAATATTTATCGGTATGAGTTTAATTGAAATTGTAGAATGGCCTTTTTCTAAAGTCTGATTAAAATTTATCGAAAAAAACAGTTAAGGAATTATATAAAGATTGGTCCCTAAGTCACATACAACATTTTTCTCTTCCTTTTCTCTCTATCTAAGTTAAAGAAATTCAGAAGCAGTATTCGAACTTAGAAAATTAAGTCTTCTTCAATCAAGTTATTGCAATGGAACAAAGTTAGTGTTTTCATCAATTTTCTAGTTTCATATCTATGTCTAATGATTTACACGTGATCTTAGATAAATTCTTTAAATCTTTCTTACAAGTGATATTAAGAGAAAGGTCTTGTCAATTCATTAAATGAGATAATTTTAAATTTCACTTTTAATTTTAACGGTGATATTCATGATCTTTGAATTTTTTTAACTTTTTCTAGCAAATTTTTTTGACACCGAATCTACAAACCATACCATCAATTATGTCTAATTTAATTTTTAACACAATTTTTGATTGGTTAATGTTGAGATAAATTTGTCGGTAACTCAACTTTGTTTTGTTTTTGTCGAAAGATAAATGATAGATTTATGTTTGTATAATGTTATGGAAAAACTACAAGAAGTAGCATATCTAAGACTTAAATTATGAAAAATAGCAACACTTTACTAAAATTACATTGCGTAGCAAATATAATATTATTTTAAGTGTGGTCCCCCCACTTACATACTTTGAAAAGTTACCATGTATAAGATTCCCTTTTTCATGTTTTTCTCTTTTCTTTAACTGATTTTTACTTTACCTTTGTTAGAACTCTCTTAGATTCTTCTTTCAATTTTTTCCCTTTCCCATAAATTACTCTTAAATTAGTAGATTTCTTTTCCAAATCAAACTTAATTGTGAAGATTATTATCTTCATGATATTCAAAATTTCAAAATATCACTCTCTTATATCTCTAACCTTTTTTTCTTGCTAGTTTTTTTCATTTTTTTATCGTTTTATTTTTTATTTTAATTTCTTTTTCTTTTTCATTTTTTCATTCTACTTTATTTTCTCTCTTCTACTTCTCTTCTTTTGTTTTCTTTTCGTTTTTTCTTTATTTTTTTTTTTGTTTTCTTATTTTTTCCTTTCTCATATTTTTTTTCGTTTTCTTCTTCTTCTTCTTCTTTTTTTCTTCGCTTTTGCTTTTACACTACTATTTCTAGTTTCTATTTCTCTTTCTTTTTTTTTTTCTTTTTTCTTTTTTTTTTTTTTTTCATTTTTTTTTTTCGTTTTTTTCTTTTTCCTTTTTTTATTTTTTTCTCTTCTATCTCTATTTTTTATTTTAAAAAAAAAATATTTATATCACATATACATATTCAAAAAATATAAAAAATAAATAAAAATACAGATCTGTATATGTATTTACGGTAAAAACATACATATATATCTGCATATGTATTTACAGAAATACATATCTGACTCACATGTATATATAAACATATAGGATATGTATCATGTATTTTTTGATTACCTATATGTATATGTATATAATTGTCCTTTTTGTTATCGAGATTTTGTGTCTTATATGTTTATATATACATATGAGTGAGATAAATGTTTTTATAAATACATATGTAGATTCATATGTATGTTTTGTACTGTAAATACATATCCAGATCTGTATGACTATGTATTTTATATATTTTTTGAATATGTGTATGTGATATACATATTTGCATTTTCAAAATAAAAGTTAGAGATAAAAGAGTAAAAAATGAAAAAAAAATAGAAAAAGATTAAAAAAAAAGTGAAAAAGAAATAAAATGAGTTTGAGCAGCTTGAAAAATCGATTTTGATCACTATATTATTCGATCAGTTCAATTTACTGTTGCATTACTTTTTTTTTCGAAATTTGTTTACAAAATATTCAAAAATAATTTAATGAAATAAATTGTTAAATTGTACAACATAACGGAAAATTGATTTTGATCACTCTAACGAAAAATCACTAATGGCTCAAAATATTCAAAAATAATTTAACAAAAAATTAATTTTGATCACTATATTTGAATGAAACATTAGTAATGACTCAAAAAAATTTAAACAAAATAACAGTAATGGTTCAAAAAAAATTCAGAACGAAAAATTTTTGATCGATTTCAAACAATTGAAATTTATATAAGAAAATAATATTATGATTAAATACCTTCAACAAAAGTAATGATTTAATTTGAATTTTTGAAGATATAGAACAGAAAAAGTTTCAGTTGAATTTGATTTCGATTTTTTTTCTGATGAAAACTATAATGTGAAACTGAAATTCGAATTTTTATTTCAGTTGGTAACAAATAACGAAAATCATGTTAATTAAGAGGTTTTAATAAAAAAGAAATTTTCACATTTAATTCATAGCTAATTATACCATATTTAACTCAACTGATTTGAGTTAAATATGGACAGGAAAATAATTTGTATATGTATTGTTATAGCAACAGTTTGTTCAAATACAAAATACAAGTTACTAGTTTAAATAATTATGAAAGTGTTGCTATGAATCTTATAATTATGATCTTAAGTATGCTATTTATGAATTTTACCCTAATGTTATTCTATGTTACTGTTTAATCTTTGGCAAAAGAATGAATGAGTTTTTTTTAATACATTCTGATGTATAAATATTATAGGTTATTTCTGTAGCACTATCCATCATCATCTTCTTCTTCTTCTTCTTCTTCTTCTTCTTCTTCTTCTTCTTCTTCCTCTTTTTCTTCTTCCTCTTCTTCTTCTTCTTCTTCTTCTTTAAGGAACAACGTTTTTTTTCGCTTTATTAGCAAGATTTGAGAGTTTTTCTGTAAAAAAATTTTTAAACTTTTTAAATTGTTATTATTTTGTGCTTCTTATTTAAAAGTGAGTAGATTGAATTAATATGTTGTTCGAAGTAACTTTTATTATGTAAATTTTAATTACTTTAAACATGTAAGAATGTTTTTATCTATGCGAAATAATTATTCCAAAGAAGATTGTTTTGGTCAGATGACGGATAGTTATGAATATGTGATATATTTGTAATATATGCTGATAATGTGTTGGTTCAAAAAAAGGCATATTGTCAAGCCATTTTGATAATCAATGTTCATGAACTATGTATATGAGTAACACTTATAAATTATTATTTCTGTCCAAAGACTAAATGATAATGTTATGCTAAGTATCTTGAGATGGGCCCATATTTATGCATGCTAGTTTAAAGTATGCGTTGCACGTGCATATAACCTCTCAATAGTAATAGACACATGAAAAGATAATTCTTTTTTTTGTGTGTGTTTGTTATATTATCTACATCTACATCTACAATATGTCAAAAGTGTGAAGGACCTTAGAAATATTGATTGAACTTTTTGTCCTTCATTAAAAGTCTTTGCTTTAGACAAAATCATCTTTTCACTATTTTTTCCTAATATTTAAGTGTTGAAAATTAATTAAATATATTTATGATAAAATCTTTCTTATTAGAAATCATCAGAATTAATGATCTTTTCTAATTTTTAAGTGTTGAAAATTAATTAAATATATTTATGGTAAAATCTTTCCTTATTAGAAATCATCAGAATTAATAATTTTTCCTAATATTTAAGCGTTGAAAATTAATTAAATATATTTATGACAAAACCTTTCCTTATTAGAAGCCATCAGAATTAATGACAACTAAAACATTTTTCATTAGTTTAAGAATTCTAAATCAACTAAATTTGATTTAAGAAGATTTGAAAAATCTAGAAATAAATATAAAAGTGTTGGAATAATAAAAATTTAAGAAATACCAAATTTTAAAAGTTTTAAGTACGTAATAAGAATCTAATCAATGATTTTGTAAAGATTTGACTTTAAAAATAAGAAAATATTTTAAATATAGAAAAATAAAAGAAAAATAATCGTACTACAAATAGGTTCAAATTGATGCATCTCTTTTAACCTCTGGTAGTAAGGGAACGAGGTACTACATGATAAATGTAAAAGTAATGATCAACCAATCACTTGAAATCCTGGTGGTAATATGTGTGTGTGTGTGTCTTACACAAAAATATATGTTTATATTTACATTATTACATTAAAATGTGAAGGATCTTCGAAAAAATGTGTGTCTGTGCGTGCGCATGTGTTCGTGCTTGCGTGCATGTGTGTGTGTGTCTTACACTAAAATATATGTTTATATTTATATTATTACATTAAAATGTGAAGGATCTTTGAAAAGTGACTTGGAACTTTTTACACGTCACTAAAAATTTCCGCAATCGATAAAATCATTTGATTTCAAATAATCAGACATTACACGTGCAAGACACATGTGGTTAAACTAGTTACATATAAAACTTTCAACATATAACACAAAACATTATATGAATAAAAGAGAATTAGTACCTCTTCGTCATTAATAACACAATTTTTCGAGTACATTCATTTTGCTAAATACCTTTATGCTATTAATACTCCTTTCGCTCCTAGATAGTGTCTTCTATATTGAAAATAGATGGTTGACAATACTAGCATTGTTCCTTTTTAGGTTTCATAGATACTGAAAATAGTTGTTTCAAATACTGATCAATTTAAAAAATCAAGCGATAATTGATTTTCTTTTTAAATTTTACTTGTTAGCATTCATTACTCTAGAATTAATAGACATATAAATAGATAAAAATTAATAAAGGTATATGAGTCAAATTACACTCCAAATATTTTTTTTTTAATGATTGTGTAAAGTCTTATCACGATGACTAAAAAAGAACAGAGGAGTACTTATCATTTTAGAAAACTAAGTTGCGATTAGTTGTTTGTTTTCACCTTGCCCTTCGTCATAAATATGAACAAATATTAATGTGGTGTAAAGGGACAAGTACTGTATTAAATTTAATGAAATAATAATTAAGGATAATTCAGTCAAATTACTCTCTACTTAAAAAAATATGTAAAATAAAACCTAACAAGTATTTAAGAATGGAGGAAGTATATTGCTTTTAAAAGTATCAATTGTACTCCCTCTGTCTCAAAAGAGTTGACAAGTTTAAGTTTTGCACAACTCTTAAGAAAAAATTAATTAGGAGTGTGATTTGACTAATACATCTCCTATTAGTTGTTTAACCTCCATCTATTTACATGCCTCTAAGTGTAGAATAACTAATGTTAGGGATAAAGTTGAAAAATAACAATTAATGTTCACTTGATCTTTTAAACTGACAACTATGTTAGAGATAAGTATTTTTAGTAAATATGTCACTATTTTGAGACGGCGGGAGTATGTCTTTTATTGCCATATTTAGTGCAACAAAAAAAGATAAATAACAAGATAAAACAACAAAAGCATTGAAAGTAGATAAATAAGATATAAGGACTTTAAAACAATTACTTGGCTATAATTATATAACAATTAATAAGGACTTCTAAAGCTGTTTTGATGCACGAAATTTATAGGTGAATTTTAAAAATGAATTCATATCATAATTAAATTATAGGGATAATACCCACGAAAATACCTGAAGTTTGACCGGATTACTAGTGGAGCATATTAAACTTTGCGGCGGTCCTATTATCCCCCCCCCTCCCCCAGACTTTTTTTTCGTATTTTAATGACATATATCTGTCACTTGGCACATTGCGTGTTAGTCACGCACATTGAGCTCGTGAACAGTGCTAAAAACGTTTTAAACTTTTTTTTTGTCAAACAACCCCTTAATTTTATAATTATTTAAAGTTTTATATTTTTATTTATTTAAAGTTTTTGATTCTTTTTCTTATTTCTTCCTTCTTTCTTCATCCTCTTTGTTGCAGTCCATTTCGTTCTGTTTCAGTTTCCATTCTTGGAGATTCCGTCATCGAAACTGGAAACTCAATGGAAGAAAGTTTGGGGTTTTGAGTTTAAGAAAGTTTGTTGAAGAAAGTTTTCAAGAAATTTGAGTTGGAATGGACTTGGAATTTGAAACTCAATGGAAAATTCAATTGAGTTGGCGTAATTTCAAAACTTTTGCGGACCCGGATGAAGAAAATTAATGGAAGATTCCATTCAATTATTGAAAATTCAATGTATGTTTTTTTATACATAAACTGAAATTCAAATGAATTCATATAAATTCAATGTGCAAGAAATTTTTTGATTAAACTCAATGGAATTCAAAACTTGAAACTAGAAATTGAATTTGGAAATTTGTGTGATAAGAATGGACTTGAAATTTAAAATTGACTCAATGAAATTATTTGGAATTTGATTTGTAGGATGAATTTGAGTTGTGGAATCTTTAATATGGTTGTAGTGGTGAAAAAATATTGAAAAGTGATAAAATGGAGAAGACAAAACGCGTGTACCACTCCTCCCACCTAAAAAACTGGATATACATATTGGGGGGGGGGGATTAATTTCACTTTAAAAAAGTCCGGGAGGGAATTAATTCAGATTGAAAAAAGTATAGGGGGTAATAGGACCCCCGCAAAGTTCAATATACTCCACTGAAAATTTGGTTAAAGTTCAGGTATTTTCGTGGGTATTATCCCTAAATTATATGTAGAAGAACTTATAATTGTGCTTTCCATGTTTTATTATAGCATTAATTATTTATTCTTCAAATCAATTTTCAAAACTAATAATAAACATCAGTTAATAAAGACAGTGTGATAAAATAGTCATATCATCATTATATTCTTAATGAACATGAAAGTCTAATTGTGACAAGTAAAAATGAATGTTGAGAGAACTATTACTCCCTCCACTCCTTTTTAAGTGCTCTATTTAGGTTGCGTTTGTATTCCGTTTTAAGTGCTCTATTTAGGTTGTGTTTGTATTCCTTTGTAAGTGTTCTTTTAATCTTTCAAGAATAACTTGATCAAAATATTTCTGCGATACTTTGCTTAAATTACCAAGATCATTAATTGAGTAGGTATTAGAGGTGTGCCCAACCAAAATTTAATTAGGGGTATATTAGTAAATGTATTTTGAATTTTATAGGAGTGAGGACTTTATTAAGGAGTGTGCTTAACCTAAATAGAGTATTTAAAAAAATGGAGGGAGTATTGAAAGCTAAAACATCTTCTAAATAAGCAATGATTTCAAAAAAAAAAGAAAGTAAAGGAAACATGAGTAATTAATTATTACAAAACATAATATTACTTCATATAGGTTCTTGGGTCCTAGATTAAGATCCTAAAGAAAAACTATAATAATATATTCAATGTAATCCCATAAAGTAGGGTTCATGATAGTAGACCTTATCTCGATTTAAATTAAATGGCTTCATCCTCTTTCCAAAGCTCTTCATAAAAAGAGTTTCAGTTTTATTTACCCCTAAAACACCAAGTATTATTGTGTTCTAAATTTCTTGCATTCTATAGTCATCCCTTGTTCTAAATCACAAAAAGAAAAAACAATAAAAAAACTAAAAGCGACAAAAATAATCTAAAATTTCATGCATGTGTTTGTTAAAGCTTAACCAAATATTCATCTACCATCTTTATTGAGAATTTTTTTTATAGATAATAATAAAATAAAAATTAAAACTGTAACACCTCGAATCTGGTACCTGGAACGCTACATGGTACTCATGATCCCGAAGGACTATAAGCTAACCCATGACTGATATCTGTACCTATATACTGCATAAAATATTTTATTATGCGGAAACATGAACTGAAAGGCCATAAGGTTCAATACTGAACATGATCTGAATGATATAACATCTGTGTGGGGGTAATAGAATACCCAAAACAAAACTGAACATACTGAAGTCTGAAACATGATAGTCTAGAAAGCCTCTAACTGACTGAACTGTCTGAGTAAGGACTTGATGGGACATGTCCCCAACTAACTCCAACTAATAAACTGATTAATGAGATAATATGAAAATAATCATGTCCTCGAAAGATGAGGACTCACTTCTAACTCTGTCTTCAGATATCTAGAATCTACTGTTGCTCTAGAGCTCGTGTCTCTGAACCTATAGTATAAGACACCATAGCGTAAATGCGTCAGTACTTTGAATGTACTGGTATGCATGTGAGGTAGGCTGAATGCATGGGGTTCATATGCATGAACAATAATAATAAGTGACTAACTATCATGAGCGTGAGAATACATGCATGAGACATAACAACTGACACAAATACTGTGATAACATGATTACTGAAACTGAATATAACTGATAACATGAGTGACTGTATCTGATAGTCCTGAATTTGATGGAACTATTTGAGCTCCATACTGTATCTGAGTTGACTGTATCTGACTATCCTGAAATCTGAAGAACTATCTGAGTTATATTACTGAGCCTGATTGACTGTATCTAACAGTCCTGATTCTGTAACATGAAACTGTGGAAAGTAGTTATCTAACCGACATGCCCCTGATACGCCATTATGGCTGAGTTGGGGTCCAATCTGTAACCCCAATTATAAGGGTGTCAATACTGCGCCACCGGTAAGGACAAGCTGTGGGCGACCCTCATCTGATAGTGTCCCCAAAAGAGAATGGTGGGGCCCTTATCTGACAGTGCTTATCCATCTCATCAACCCTCATCGACAGTGTTGATGTCTCAACCTATACTGGCTACATAGTTCTGGAATGCAAGAATGACTGCTAAGGATCACACCCTCATCTGATAGTGTGTGTCCCCATCCTTGTGTTCACTCGGTGCTAATTTCTACTCCCATCTAAGTAGACACTGAACATGATTTACTGAACTAAACATGGGCCGAGTTTCTGAATTCCGTTGACTAACGGAATACTACTGATATCTGAAAATTGACTGAGTTCATGAGATCATGGAGATTTCGTGAGTCATAAGACTGTCTGAAGTCTAAGAATCATAGCTTGACTGAGAGTATTGTGCAAACATGACATGGCTCTAGGCGCACAACTAATGTTTCGGGTACAAGTACCCCCAGGATTTGATGGAAGGAAACTGACCAAGCATAACTTACTTGAACATATAACTAACATCATAATTCATAATACATTTATAGAAGAATTTCATCAAAACATGTGATAGGCATAACTTGTACATACATGGGGATTTCATGGTATCATGCTAGTTAGGCACTTTTACTTCATCTAGGAATTTAATCAAACATATTGTAGGCATGGTACATGTAAACATCATTGTACAATAATTAAACATCATGGTTCAAATTCTAATTTCATCATTCAAGGGTTTAGTCATAGGTTTGCGCGAATCTATATCTATAATAATTAAACTCACATAGAAATTATCACCCAACATGGAGTAGAATTCAATTTCTCATTTATCAACATGAACAAGAATAACCCAATCATGAAATCATAAAGAAAACCCATAACTTGAAGTTGGAAAAGGGATTCTTGGACTTCATGGACGAAAGGAGTCCATGAATGAATACTATGCATACCTTAGTTCATGATTTCGTGAAGATTGATGGTGAAACTTTCTTGGAATTAGATCTTCTATGAAAACCCTAGCTTGTTCTTGAGAGGTTTTTGAGAGAAGAGAGTGTATTTTGGGTGAAAAGTGGCTGAATCACGTGTTAAAGGGCTTAAATAGGGGTGGGAAGTTGAACCTTTTAACCCCAGACGGGTAATTTAATTTCAGTAAAATTTTCCCAAAATGAACCCCTGGCGCAATGCGGCGCTATCGCACCGTGTCATTGGAATTTGACAATTGGGAAACATAGGGATGGAGCGACACGAAGCCATCGCATTGCCCCTTCTTTTGTAACCTGGAACTTTGGCGCGAAGCGGAGGAAATCGCGCTAAGACACTGGAAACGGACAATTCTGAATTTGGGCCTTGGCGCGATGCGCCATAATCGCGGACCCCTACTGGAATTTCCAAATGTCATTTCCCCTTGTGGCGCACCGCGCCACTAACTAATATGGTACTGTTTTACGATGGGAACTTGAAATAGTCGTAACTTCTGACCCGGTGATTGGATTTGGACGAATCTTATATCGATGGAAAGCTTATTGGATTTCTGCCATGACAAAAAGTGAAAATCTTGAAAATTCCTCATGGAATAACCATCATTCAATTTAGAAGCTAATACTAGACATTCTTAAGATGAAATTAGCTAGGAAAAAGTACGGGGTATTACAAAAACAAAACGTTAACTTTGTAGCCTACGATAGGTTCGAGAGAATGTATTCCTAAACCTAAACATTTTTGGTAGAATAGTCCTAAGTAATCTATAAAGTGAACTCCCTCTATATTTTCTTGTGTTGTGATTGACATGAATGGATGAATATATAAAGCCATATTTTGCATCTAGTTAGTATAGGAATTAACTCTACAAATCCAATTCAATTATGTAACTAATCCTAAACTTATTCCTATAGGTTAATAATTTATTCTGCCACCTTCTTTCTCACGGTGCCCTCTCTATCACGCATAGGTTAATATTGTTAGCCCCATATTTTCACTATATGTTTTAATAAAGACAAATTAATAAACAAATATCTTGTAGGATACACCAAAGATATGAAGGATCAAGAAGAATCAAGCCAGAAAGGAAATAAGTATTTACTCACAAGAAAGCCCGCTCCAAGATTGGAAGAATATCAATCACAAGAAAGCCGGCTTCGAGATTGGAAGAATATCAATCACGAAGATTAGTGGCTTCCAAGTTTTATGGCAAGCAAAGCAATCAAGACAAAAGAGAAAAAGGAAAGTAGCCACAATATCAATCGCGAAGAATACTGGCCTCCCAAAATTATGGCAAATCGAGTCAGTTAAGACTAAGAGCAAAAGAAAAGAAGACCACACCCTCTACATGGACATATCTGATATGGAAATATATGGTTGTGGACACTGCACCACATATTGACATATATCATATGGACATACTCTACTGAACCAACCTGACTCGGGGCATTATCGTAATAGGCATCCCAAGTCCGATCGGTATTAGAGACCACCCTCTCTACCCAACCTAACCTCCAGCCGCCCGCCCCGATTTGGCTGAATTTTGAGCATATAAAAAGATAGCAGCTCACACGAAGACTCTGGGATAGTATCACAACCGTGACCGACCCAATCGAGTCCAATCATCCCATACCAACCGTCCAACCATACCAAGCCAAACCACAATCATAAATCCTACCATAACCAAATAAGTTCCATTAATAATTAAATACATAATCCAAAAATAAAATATGATGAAACTGTGAGAAATTTTGCCCAATGATGTCAACCCCAATATCAATGCCACTACTAAGGTTGACATCAATACCGATCCCACCCATACCAACCCATAGTAGTTCCACAAAAACCTTTAACCAAAAGAATACCATAATCCAGTTGGAACATACCCCCAACCATAGCCACAACCAATATCCATAAATAATTCAAGTATGAAATAATATTCATGAAATGGAGCCTTTCAGAAAGATGGAACCTCACCACTTTAATCCAAAAACCGACCCCCAAATGTATGAATGCTAAGCAGGAGTGGAACGATAGGTTCCTGCATCGCGTGGGATACAACCACCCAAAGATGGGTTAGAGGGTGAACGATAGCATGAACTCAGGATAAGGATTAAATAATGACATTTAAGATCCAAGTAAACCAACCATATGCATACAACCATACACACACACACACACATATATAACCATGCCAGGAAAGAGAACCGGGTTTAGCATGCATTTAAAACCTTTAACCTGGGTATGTGAAACTTAACCGTCCTTAATCACCCACGGGCTTTATGAGTTCTGTGCAACCCCTTCAACAGGCCAGGATGCGTGTAGCCGCACGAACTGGAGATACCATGTACCCTTCACTCTCCATGATACATATATACAGTATACTTAGAGGATTCCCGTGTACCTCATGCGTATCATAAAAGGGTCGCCATACCCTACCCCTCAGTCGTCAAACATGAGTTTTCAGTGATCGTTCATTGAACTCCCACCTTCATGGTTACCTATCACACCTCGCCATTTTGCCCAATTAAAACCATTATCGTCATACCGACTATAACTTGCAAGTGTTGTCCTTAGCCAAATCTTTTAGTGGCCAAGGGATTCCCATGTACCCATATACCCTATTATCCAATTAACTTGGGGGATTCCCATGTACCTCACAAGTATTCATTACCATATTAACTTGAGGGATTCCCTTGTACCCCCACAAATATGTTTATTAAGCTAAATCATTCCAAAACTATTTAAACCATTCATATTATTTAGGATTCCATTACCAAGTTTAAATCATGCATAAGTTCCATTGAAAACCCAATAATATGGTCAAAACATTGTTATAGGCATTTTATCAAACACATTGGGGGCATAGTATTTCCAAAACCAAAGTCAATTACCAAAAAACCATTACCATGAAACCAATTATCCAAAACCACCATTAATGCATCTAAAAGCATAATCAAAACATGAGAAAACTATAACCAAGCATTTATAACCAAAAACCCCAAATCATATTTGAAAAATCAAAATCATACAATATTCAAATCATGAAAACATTGTATAAAATTCATGCCTTTAGGTGGAACTAATAATAAGGAAATAGAACATGCCTTAAACCAAGATGATGATGGAGAGAAATCACCAAGACAAGCCCCAAAGACAAGCCCCAATTTACTCCTTAAGATGAAACCCTAGCTTTCTTTGCCCAAGAACACTAGAGAGGATTTAAGAGTGTTTTCTAAGTATTTAAGAATAGAATAGTAGGGAAAATAACCTCCCAAGTGCAATATAAGTCATGGGTCCTTATTAGAAAAAGTGAGAAAATGTCCAGATTGCCCTCACTTAAACTGTAATTAATTCCCGTCATAAGGTACGACTGAGCCTTACGAGTCGTACCCATCCTGAACGAGTGGTACCCATCTCTTGTACCCTAGGCCCCCTCTTGGACCCAACGCTGTCCAAGGTACGACACATCTAAATCCAAGTCGTATCCAAGTGTACGACTAGTACCTATGATCCGTACCCCTGGCAGAATATAGTCCCAAGAGGATTAAATACTAACCACCATACAAGTCCATGGTACAACTCGTACCTTGGCTTACGGCTCATGGTGAGCCACTTGTACTCAGATCCAACCTAGTTACCAAGTTTAAGGTTAAGTGAAGTAACCAAACAACTCATATCCACTGATATGACTCATACCACCCAAATCGTACTCCTTCCAGAAACTAAATCCAACCCTCCAACCAACACTGGTCAGCATATGACTGGACCATACCACCCGTACCTAAGTGTACGACTCGTTCCCCTACGACATCTATTGCCCAGAAATCAAGGAAATTTTCTAAGGTCCAAAAACCAGGGTGTTTCAGTCTCCTCCACAAGGAACATTCATCCCCGAATGCCGGATAAGGTAGGGGTAATCACACGTATGAGTTATTTGCATTATCAAATATATTCCCAATCTTTAACAAAGTTTGAAAACAAAGATGCAAAAATATTAATCTTTCCTTTAACAAACTCAGAAAATAAAGATGTGTTAAAGAACACATGCCTTCCGTACGAATCCCAGGAGCAGAAAATGAATGCGGATACTTGGACTTCATGTCCTCATCTGCTTCCCATATAGCTTTTTCCACCTTATGATTTTGGTAAAAAACCTTAATCGAAGCCATATCCTTGGTTTGCAATCGACGAACCTGCCTATCTAAGATCTCAACCAGGACCTTTTCATAAGATAGAGAGTTCGAGATACCTAACCCCTCCAAAGGAACAATCAAAGAAGGATCACCAATGCACTTTCTTAACATGGAAACATGAAATATCGGATGAATGAAGCTCAAACTAGAAGGCAACTCCAATTCATAAGAAACATCACCACCCTTTGCAGAACCGCATAAGGACCAAAATATTGGGGACTGAGTTTCCCATTTTTACCATACCGTATTATTCCCTTCATGAGAGATACCTTTAGGAATACCCTATCCGCAACCTTAAACTCCAAGTCTCTACGTCTTACATCCACATAGGACTTTTGACAACTTTGGGCAGCCTTAAACCTATCCCGAATCACCTTTACATTTTCCATAGCCGAATAAACCAAATTTGGACCAAACATGTCCGCCTCACCAAGCTCAAACCATCTAATAGGAGATCTACACCTCCTACTATACAATACCTCAAAAGAGGCCATTTCGATACTAGAATGATAGCTATTGTTGTAAGCAAACTCTACCAAAGTTGGATGCTCAACCCAACTACCACCATAATCAATCATACATGCCCAAAGCATATCCTCTAATGTCTGAATAGTTCTTTTGCTTAGCATCTGAGGATGAAAAATAGTACTCAGACTCACCTTAGTACCCAATCCCTTTTGGAAAGACCGCCAAAAATAAAATAAAAACAGCATACCATGATCAGAGATAATCAAAATAGGTACCCCATGCAACTTCACAATCTCCTGAAGATATAACCGCGCATAATCCTCAGCTGAAAAGTTAATCTACACCGGAAAAAAGTAAGCAGACTTTGTCATCCTATCCATGATGACCCAAATCAAATTAAATTAGTTTCGAGATCGAGAAAGATCGATAATGAAATCCATATTGATTACCTTTCATTTCCATTTGGGCAAATCAATATCTTGATATAACCCACCAGGCCATATGTGATCAACTTTAACTTGTTGACACACTATGCACTTGGCTACAAAATCAACCACATCACTTTTCATAACATTCCATCAATACATATCCTTGATATCATGATACATCTTTGTCGAGTTGAGATATACAACGTAGCGTGATTCATGCGCCTTAGCCAAGATCCTTTGATAAAAAACACACAACCTTCCTTGGTACCATAAAGTAACGTCACCACTGATCTCTAACACCATTACCTTTTCCATACCCACATTACTCTTGATTTTCATTAAGATAGGATCTAGCACTTACTTCTTCTTAATCTATGCACCAAGAGACGACCGAACCACTTTATGTACCATCACACCACCATCCTCGAAGCCCAAAAGACAAACTCCAAGATTAGCCAAGCGGTGAATATCTTTTGCCTATTCCCACTTTACTCTCTCTACATGAGCTAAACTCCCCATGGACAACCTGCTAAGAGCATCAACAACCACGTTAGCTTAACCTAGGTGATAGTAAAGACTCATATCATAGTCTTTGAGAAGCTTTAACTATCTCCTCTGCCTGAGATTTAGCTTCTTTTGAGTGAACACATACTGCAGACTCTTATGATCAGAAAATATGTCTACGTGCACTCCATACAAATAATGCCGCCAGATTTTCAAAATAAAAACCATCGCTAACAGCTCCAAATCACGAGTAGAATAATTCCTCTCATGCACCTTCAACTGCCTAGAAGCATAGGTATTTACCTTTCTATTCTACATCAAGACACAACCAAGTCCCACCCTAAATGTATCACAATAAACACAAACCTCTCACTTCCCTCAGGCAATGTCAAAATTGAAGTCGTAGTTAGCTTATCTTTCAACTTCTCGAAACTCACCTAACAAGCATCCGACCAAGAAAACTTTACCTTTTTCTGAGTCAACTTAGTCAAAGGAGCAACAGTCGTCAAAAAGATTTCCACAAACCACCGATAATACCCAGCCAAACCCAAGAAACTCCAAATATCAATTGGAGTCATGGGTCTAGGACACTTTTTAACCACAAACACCTTTTGAGGGTCCACCATTATCCCCTCGTTAGAAATAATATGACCAAGAAAAGTCACAGCGTTCAACCAAAACTCGCACTTGGAGAACTTAACATACAACCATTGTTCTTTCAAGGTTTGTAATACCATACAGAGGTGATTAGCATGATCTATCTTACTCTTGGAATAAACTAGAATGTCATCAATAAACACAACGACAATGAGATCCAAGAACTGTTTGAAAACCCTATTTATCAAGTCCATAAATGTCACTGGGGCATTAGTCAAACCAAATGACATCACCAAGAATTCAAAGTGCCCATCCGAGTATGAAAAACCATTTTAAGGATCTCCTCCTCCCTGTCTTAAGATGATGATACCCAGATCGAAGATTATCTTAGAGAAAAACTTGACACCTTGCAACTGATCAAACAAGTCATCTATCCTTGAAAGAGGATACTTGTTCTTGACTGTTACCTTATTCAACTGTCGATAGTCAATGCACATCCGAAGGAAACTATCCTTTTTGCCCATGGACAACATCGGTTCACACCACGGGGATACACTAGGATAAATAAACCCCTTTTGAAGAAGATCCTTAAGTTGCTCCTTAAGTTCTCTCAATTCAGTCGGAGCCATTCTATAAAAGGGAATAGATAATAGATGAGTGCCCGAAACCAAATAAATACCAAACTCCATTTCCCTATCCGGAGGAACACTAGGAGGATCATCTGGAAATACCTCAGGAAACTCATTTACCACCAAAACTAAATGTAGAGAAGGACCTTACGATATAGAATCTTTAACCTGGACCAAGTGATATAGACAACCCTTAGATATTAATCTTTGAGCTCTAAGATATGAAATAAATCTGCCCCTAGGAGCTAGGGAACCACCTTTTCACTCTATAATCAGTTTACTAGGGAACCTAAAGACAACCTTACGGGTCCGACAATCTAAGGACATGTAACAAGAGTATAACCAATCCATTCCCAAAACAATTTCAAAATCCACCATATCTAGCTCAAACAGATCTATCAAGGTTTGCTTGCTACCAACAGATACCACACCCCCTATAGACTCTTTTAGTATTAACCGAGTCACCATCAAGGTAGAAATAAAAAGAAGGATCTGAAATAACCTCAGGATCAAAACCAAAACACACAACCACATATGGGGTCACATAGAAAAGAGGGGACCCCGGGTCAAGTAGATAATACACGTTATGAGAAAAGAGTTGTAACGTACCAGTCACGACATCAGGTGATGCCTTAGATTCCTATCGAGGTGCAAAAGTATACAACCTATTCCATCCTGTGTCAATACCAGAAGAAAGAGTAGAGTAGGATCAGAAGATGAAGCAACTAGAGGTTCGACCGCTTCGAATGCACCTTTTTCGATTGGATAATTTTTGAGCCTATGGCTTTTGGCTGGCTACATTTAAAACACTTTTCCCTGCCTTCATTATAATAGCCCCAATAAAGATGACCACAGAACCGGCAGAGAGGGCATGAAAAAGCCAACTGACCCCCACTCGCCTGAGATTGGGAACCTTGTACTCAAAAATTATCACCACTTTGTGGATGCCTACACCCAACTGGCTCGGGTAAGTTGCACTAGCAGTAGAGAAGGAACCAGAACTCCCCTACTTCTTCTTTGGCCATTTACCTCCATCCCAACTTTCCTGATGCAAAGTACTACCCTGCTCAGAGTACCTACTCCTCTTACCCTTTCCCCAAACTGTGCCTATTTTCTCTTCTCATTCTCCACCTGCTGCATGTGGACAACCAACCTCAAAATATCTATATCCTTGATCAGTAAAGTAGTTTTTCTTTCAAGGATCAAATCCCAAGATTGACCAAAAGTGAACTTTCTCATTTTTGCCCTTATGTCAGTCACCAAATCAGGAGCATTCCTTGACGGTTGATGAAACTTCAAGGCATATTCCTTGGTAGATATTTTGCCTTGCTTGAGATTCACAAACTTATCCATATTTGTATCCCTTAGCTCTTGAGGAAAGAAACCATCTAGAAAACATTAGAAAAAACATCTTACAAGGACAACTCCTCCACATCACCTCTATCCATATCCCACTACTCGTACCATTGGTACGTAATATCCTTAAGTTGATAAGCTACAAAATTTATACCTTCTATATTTATGGCCTGCATCACCCTGAATATATTCTCTATTTCATTCAAGAAACCCTGAGGATCCTTCTCCACCTTTACAACAGTAAAAGTAGGAGAATTTAGTTTCATAAACTGGCTAGCCCTTGTGGCCTCAGCAAACGACCCACCAGACGCATCCCACTCAGCCTGAGAAGCAACCAACTGAGGAATAGTATGAATAGATTAGCGAAATTCCACATTAGTCATCTCACCCTGAGTAGAACTAGTAGCAATAGGAGGAACTCTAGAATAATCAGGGATAGGACCCTGAGATCGAGTGTGAACTCCAGGTGTAGGATGTACCCCATCAACATCATCCCTAGATGGGACAAAAGAATTTTCTTTTGCTCTAGATCATTGAGGCATGATCTAACAAGTAAACAACCAAGGATTAGAGAAAATTCAAAGACTTAGACTCTAAGGTTGAAAAAAGAATACCAAGAAAGTGAAACATTCCTAGATACCCTGTAGCCTCTCTATTATGAGTGTGGCGCTCTACATACCCCTAAACGAGACTCTACCAGACCTGGATTTATGGACTTCTAATTGACCATGAACCTAAAGCTCTGATACCAACTTAACACGACCTGACCCAGGGCCTTGTTGTAATAGGCGTCCCAAGTCCAACTAGGATCAGAGACTACCCCCTCTACCCAACCCAAACTCTAGCTGCCTGTCCTGAGTTGGATGAAGCTTGAGCATATAATAGAATAACATAACACCTCACCTGAAGACTCTAGGATAGGATCATAACCATGACCTACCCAACTGAGTTCAACCATCCTATACCAACCATCTAACCGTACCAAGCCAAACCAAAACCATTAATCCGACCATAGCCAAATAAGTTCCATTAATAATTAAATATATAATACCAAAATAAAATATGATGGAACTATGAGAAATTTTGTCCAATGATGTCAACCCCAATACCAATACCAATACTAATGCTGAAACCAATATCGATCCCGCTTATATCAACCCATAGCAATTCCACAAAAGCCTCTAACCAAAAGAATACCAAAATCTAATTAGGACATGCCCCCAACCATAGCCAAAACCAATATCCATAAATAATTTAGGGTATGAAATAACATCCATGAAATGGAGCCTTCCGAAAATATGGAAGATCACTACTTCAATCCAAAAGATGACCCTCGAATGTCCGAATACTAAGCAGGAGGAGGGGAACAACTGGTTCCTGTATCGTATGGGGATACAACCGCCAGAAGATGGGTTAGCAAGTGAATGCTAGCATGAATTCAAGCTAAGGATAAAATAATACCATTTAAGAAATTCAAGTAAACCAACCATATACATATAAATATACATATAATATATATATATATATATATATATATATATATAATATATATATGTATAACTATGGCGGGAAAGGAAACCGGGTATATATGTTTAACTATGGTGGGAAAGGGTACCGAGTTTATTATGCATTTAAAAACTTTAACCTGGGTATTTGAAGCTTAACCATCCTTAACTACCCAGGGCTATATAGGTCTAGTGTAACTCCCTGAACAGGCCCCGATGCATGTAGCCGTATAAACCGAAGATACAATAAGAGTCAGGGATTCTCATATACCATTCACTCTCCACGATACATATGTGCAGTGTAATTAAAGGATTACCATATACCTCATGAGTATCATAAAAGGGTTTCCATGTCCTACCCTTTATGTCGGCAAACATAAGTTTCCAGTATTCGTTCATTGAACTCCCATCTTCACGGTTAGCTATCACAACCTACCATTATTGCCTAATTAAAATCATTTCTAACCAACCAAACCATTATTATTAACCAAGGCTATTAGTAGTGGTATCGTCATACCGAAGATAACTTATAAGTATTGTCCTTAGCCAAACCTTTTTGTGGTCAGTGGATTCCCATGTACCCATAGAACCTATTATCCAATTAACTGGGGGGATTCCCATGTACCCCACAAGTATTCATTACCATATTAACTTGAGGGATTTCCTTGTACCTTACAAGTATGTTTATCAAACTAAATCATTCCAAATCGATTTAAACCATTCATATCATTTAGGGTTCCATTACCAAGTTCAAACCATGCAGAAGTTCTATTGAAAGCCCAATAATATGATGAAAACATTGTTATAGGCATTTTATCAAACACATTGGGGGCATAGTATTTTCCAAAACTAAAGCCAATTACCAAACAACCATTCCCATGCAACCAATTATCCAAAACCACCATTAATGCATATAAAAGCATAATTAAAACACGAGAAAACCAAAACCAAAAATTTATAACTAAAACCCTCAAATCATATTTGAAAATCCAAAATCATACAATATTTAAATCATGAAAATAGTGTATAAAATCCATGCCTTTAGTTGGAACTAATAATGAGGAAAGAGAACATGTCTTAAACCAAGATGATGATGGAGACAAATCACCAAGACAAGCCCCAATTTCTTCCTTAAGATAAAACCCTAGCTTTCTTTGCCCAAGAACTCTAGAGAGGATTTAAGAGTATTTTCTAAGTGTTTAAGAATAAAATATTAAGGAAAATAACCTCCCAAGTGTAATATAAGTCATGGGACCTTATTAGGACAAGTGGGGAAATATCTAGATCGCCCTCACTTAAACTACACTTAATTCTCGGCATAGCAAATAACTGAGCCTTACAAGTCATACCCATACTGTACAAGTGGTACCCACCTCTCGTACCCTAGAATCCCCTGTTGGACCCAATGTTGTCCAAGGTACGACACTCCCATAATTCATACCCCTAGAAGAATATAGTGCCAAGAGGATTAAACACTGACCACCATACGAGTCCATGGTATGACCTGTACCCTAGCTCATGACTCATAGTGAGCCACTCCTACTCAAATCCAAACTAAGTTACCAAGTTTAAGGTTAAGTGAAGTAACCAAAAAACCCATATACATCAATATGACTCATTTCACCCAAATCATACCCCTTCCAGAAACCAAATCCAACCACTGACCAACACTGGTCAGCATATGACTGGACCATACCACTCATACCCAAGTGTACGACTCATTCCCGTGATATGCCTAATTCATATCTTGCCCAGAAACCAAAAATCAAGGAAATTTTCTAAGGTCCTGAAAGATCTAAAACCCAAAGTTTTTCATCTATGGTGTCATTCCTCAAATAATAAATCAATTCACATTCTTGATTAAGAAGATATCTCTTGGGTTTCCTTATGAAGAATAGAAGCTGAAGAAGATGAAGATTATAAAAGAGAAGACCAAAGAACAAAACACTCACACAACTTTAAGAAAAAATCTCAGAGTGTCATAAAGCTTTGTACTCTTAGTTTACAATAGCTATACAAAGAAGAAGATTGACTCAACTTTGTAATACAAACTAAGGCTGTGTCATAAGATTTGAAGAACAAAATAAGTCTGCAGAACTTGTTCATCACCATTTTACTTGAACTCCACTTTGAAAGATCTAAGAAAACTTTGAAACCCAAGGGGGCTGGAAGTAGGCATTACATTGGTGTTTCAAACCAGGATAAATCTTTGTGTTATTTTTTTAAGTCACTTATTTACTTGTCTGCCTATTTAAATCTAATCTGGTTTGTGAAGTATATTGATTTGCAGGTAAGTCGACTGAGAAGACTTAACAATTGACTCAAAAAAAATTTTAATTCGCTCCCTCTTTAATTTCAATTAGTATCAGAAAAGGTCTAACAACAGTGTTTCTTAACTGCACGTGAGAAAAGATCAAATGGCGGACTAGCAAATTCCCAATGCTCTTCTTCAAGATAACCATTCCTCCATAAGACCATCATACTTCAATGAACCACACTACTCATATTAGATGAACAGATTTAGAATCTTCGTCCAATCAAATGACTTCCAAGTATAGGTTTTCATTAAGACAGGACCAAAGCCAATCCCAAGACTCAAGGAAAAGGACAAAGACAAGGAAAATTACAAAGAATCAAGCAGTACTGATATAAAAGACCTCGAGAACTTTAAAGTCACCAAGGAGCAACAAGAGGTAACCAAACTAATGCATGATCATAATCTTACATCTTTGTGCAGTAAGTGGAGATGAATATGATAAAATATTAACTTGCGAGACCACCAAAGAGAAGTGGGATAAATTAGACGTAACTTATGAAGGAATCACCAAAGTTAAAAAGTCAAAGATTGTTGCCTAGTCAATGAATATGAGTTGTTTAAGATGGAAGAAAATGAGAACCTTGAATCAATGTTTGGTAGATTTAGCAAAATTGTATGCGAACTAAAATCATTAGGGATGATCTATCCACACAGCCTGAAAGTCCAGAAGGTGGTTAGAAGACACCTTAAAGTATGGAAAACTAAAGCTGCCATTCTAGAAGACGGAGACCTTTACAACATGACATATAATGAGTTATGAGGTAATCTTATTACATATGAATGAAATTATATCAACAGGTACAACAAAGAAGAAAAGAAGAAACCAGTAGCCTTATTGGCATACCAACTGAAGAGGAAGATTTTTTGGAAGAAGCCAATAGCGAAGGAATGACTTATAAATCGATGAGTAAGGCAAATCATGAAATAGAAACAATAGAGATCCTAAGGAGTAAGAAACAATAATCCCATATGAAATAATGATCGTTGCTATCACTGTGGAATGTCAGGCCACTTTAAAAAAATTGTCCAGAATTAAGAAGAAGATCGTCCAAAAAAATAAAAATTTTGGCTCCTAGAGTGATAAAGATAAAACAGACACAACCAATATGTGCTTCATGACAAAAGGTGAATCAAGCGACGCAAGACCACATAACTGTCATAATTGTAATATTCTTGAATCTAATTTAGATATGATAACCGATAAGCTTCAAGAATTTATAGATGAATACAATAAACTTTCTCAATAAAAGAAAAACTAGGAAGCTCTACCTAAATAAAAGCTTGATAAGGTTCGAAGAAACTGCCAGTTTGAAATTGAAGCATGTCAAATTAAAGTCAACTTACTTTAAGAAGAGCTTGATGATGTAAAAATATAATTGAATAGAATTAAAAAAATCACCAAACCACAGTTTTGTAAGATCAAATTCTTTTAAAACCATATCAAGTTCCTCATCAAGATCGTTTATATCAGCCAAGACCTTTTTCTCTTCTCAAGGAATTATCTGTTATACTTATGAACAGAAAGGACACAAATCACACAACAGCAGACAAAATCCTATAGGTTTGTGGGTCTTGGAGGCCTAAAGGAAGTACGCCTAACCCGCAAGGACCAAAGACCACTTGGGTACCTAAGCAAAATTAATTTTCTTATTTTGTAGGAACATGCTTGAAAAAGCTAAAAAAAAGGAATGTGGGTCATTAAGAGCGGATGTTCCAGACATATGACCAAAAAAAGGAAAATTTTTATTCTCTAAAAAAAGTAAAGGAAGGATCAGTTAGATTCGGTGATAATGCTAAGGGAGACGTCATCGGAGTTGGCTTAATAAAGTTCAGCTCATCATGTGAACTTGTTGAAGTATATCTTGTAGATGGACTCAAACACAACTTGCTCAACATCAATCAGCTGTGTGATGCAGGATTTGGAGTCTCCTTCAAAGTTGAAAGTTGCTCTATCAAACATGACAAAAGAGACATTTCTCTTATCGGTGAATGTGTTAAAATTATTTATGTTTTAAATAGTTGTGATTTTGCTACCTTTACCTGCCTCACTATGCAAACCAATGATGCTTGGTTGTGGCATAGAAATCTTGGGCATGCTAGTATACACATAATTGAGAAACTCTCCAAATCGAAATTGGTGAAAGGTTTGCCAAAACTCAAGTTTGAGAAGGATCACATCTGTGATGCCTACCAATTGGGTAAACAGACTCGGATATCATTCAAAGTCAAAGACATTTTCTCAACTGCCAGACCCTTTTAAACAATCTACATGGATTTGTTTGGCCCCACCAAGACCGCAAGTATTGGTGGAAAAAGATATATTTTTGTTCTTGTTAATGATTATTCTTGTTTTACTTGGGTAATATTTCTCGCTCATAAGCATGAAACTTTCATAAATTTTGAGATTTTTTGTAGAAAAGTACAAAGAGAAGAAGGACATTTTATCACCTATGTACATAGTGATCATGAAGGAGAATTTGAGAATAAAGCTTTCGAGGAATATTTTGCTCAGAATGGATACTCTCAAAACTTCTTATCACCTCAGTCTCCTCAACAAAACAGTGTGGTAAAATGAAAGAATCAATTCCTTCAGGAGTCTGCAAAAATCATGCTGCTAGAACACAACCTTCCAGATCACTTTTGGGAAGAGGCAGTAAGCATAACATGCCACATCATCAGCAGATGCGTCATTAGACCTATCCTAAAGAAGATGCCTTATTAGATATGGAGAAGAAATAAGCCAAATATTAGCTACTTTCATCCTTTTGAATGCAAGCATTTCATCCACAACAATGGTAAGAATAACTTAAAAAACTTTGATACACGAAGTGACAAAGGTATTTTTCTTGGGTACTTTCCCACCAATCGTGCTTACATGGCTTCTAATAAAATAACGTTGTGTGTTAAAGATCTATGCATATTGTCTTTGATGAAACTAATCACCCTTTTATGAGTTTAATTATTGATGAAGAATAGGTGAGTAATCTATAGTCTAGAGCCAATGTTAGCACAACTACCGAGCCATCATGAGATGAGTCGACTACACCCCTTTTAGAGTCGACTCCCAAAGTTGAGATAGTTAAAACAACTATTCCAAAAGAATGGAAACACAATGTTATCTATCCAAATGAGTTTAGCATCAAAAATTTAGATGACAGGATACAGACAAGAGTCTCATTAAGAAAGCAAGCATTTGTTGTCCTTGTATCTCAAATCTAACCAAAGAAGACTAATGAGGCCCTCAAAGATGACTCCTGGGTTAAAGCCACAAAGGAATAATTGGACCAATTCAAATGAAATCAAGTCTGTACTTTAGTTGAAAGACCCAAGAACTGCTTAGTAATTGGAACTAAATGGGTCTACAGGAACAAATTGAATAAAGAAGGTAAGGTTATCAAAAATAAGGCTAGAATTGTAGCTCAAGGTTACTCCCAACAAGAAGGTATTGATTGTGATGAAATGTTCACTCACGTAGCAAGGTTAGAATCAATTCTTATTTTGCTTGCTTTTGTTGCCTTTAAATACTTTAAGTTGTATCAAATAGACGTCAAAAGCGCCTTTCTAAATGTATTCATTCATGAAGAAGTTTTTGTAAAACAACCCCCCAGATTTGAAAATTTATCCTATTCAAATCATGTTTTCAAATTATCAAAAGCATTCTACAGTCTCTAACAAGCTCCAAAGGCCTGGTATGAGAGGTTTAGTACTTTTCTGTTAAATAATAATTTTCAAAGAGAAAAAATTGATCCAACTCTGTTCATATAAAAGCTTGACTCAAATCTTCTTATTGTGCAAATTTACATTGATGATATTATTTTTGGTAGTTCTAACGTATACTTGTGTGAGAATTTTGCTAATCTGATAAAATTTGAATATGAAATGAGCCTCATAGGAGAGCTCACATTTTTCTTGGGATTGGAAATAAGCAAACACCCAAAGGTAACTTCATTAGTCAAGAAAAATACACAAAGGAGCTTATAAAAAAGTTTGGTATGAAAAAAGGAATGCCCTATAGAACCCCAATGAGTCCATCCACATGTCTTGATTCAGACTCATCTGGAAAAAGATGTTGATGAAAAGACCTACATGGGAATGATTGGATCACTCCTTTACTTAATCGTCAGTCGACCAGACATCATGTTCAGTGTGTGAAAATGTGCAAGATTCCAGTCAGCTCCCAGAGAGTCCTATCTGACTGCTATCAAAAGAATAATTTAGTATCTCATCGGAACAAAGGAACCTGGACTATGGTATCCCTGCTTCTCTCATTTTGACTTAGTTAGATATTCAGACGTTGACTTTGCAGGTGATAAAAGATAGAAAAATCCCTACTGGAATATGCCAAATTCTTGGCAATGCTTTAATTTCATGGTATAGCAAGCAACAAACTTCAATTTCCTTATCAACAACTGAAGACGAATACATAACCGTTGGAAGTTTTGGTACTCCAATTTTATGAATTATCCATCAACTACTTGACTTTAATTTATCTTTTGAATCTGTACCTATAATATGTGATAATGCCAGTGCTATTATTTTTTCTAAATATACTGTGCATCATTCCAGGGCTAAGAACATTGATATAAAACATTATTTTTTTCAAGATCATGTAGAAAATAGTAATTTTTCTCTGACATTTGTTGATTCTGAAAATCAATTAGCAGCTATTTTTACCAAATCTTGTTAGAAGAAAGATTTTTTTCCTTAGAAAAAGACTTGGTATTATTAGTATTAATGACTTATGAGTTTTATATTTGAAAATTCTTTAAATTTTTTACTGCTGTACTTTTAAATTTTGAAAATTAGTTTTAAAAACAAAGGGAGTGTCATCATTACTTTCACCGCTTTGTATGCCACCCCTGCCACCACTATACTTTTTTACCTTCCCAATATGCCCCCAGCCCCCCTGTCGTTCTTTCACTTGCATCGGTCGCCTTATTAACTTCACTCTTTTTCATCTTCCCTTGGTTCATTCCCCCCGTTTAGTCTATCCATCCCTTCATCTTCTCCTTTACTTTTTTAAAACTCTTTTTCAAACTCTTCTTCGATGACCATAACTCGCTCCATGGCCAGTCTTTCCACATCTCTTCCCAAACCTCTCTCTAATGACCATGTTCTTCTCTCCAACTCCTATGATGAATCTTTATCTGATTTTTAATAGTCAACTATCATAAAAAAAAATGTCCAGCCCCTAATCCATCCTTTTCAGTAAAAAAACCTTGTCCCAACTCCCTAAGCTCCTTCCTTCTCGAGTATATGAACAAATTTTGGACATGCTCACAAAAGGAAAAGTTCTCATCCTTCAAAAGTCACTTATTATACCCGGTTGGGTAATCAATTTCTGTCAATTAAAGAAAGCCCATTGCAATATCAGTCACTTCTTTAAATTTCAAGACTTGTCACTGGTTTTTCGTCTATGTGGACTTGAAGTTTATGAGGATCTCGTTTGGATGTTTTATGTCAATCTCTGCCTCTTCTCCGACAGTGGAGAACTTGAGAATCTTTTTCTTGGCACTAAGAGTGGCAACGAACCGGAATCGATACCGTTGAACTGGTTTAACCAGAACCTATACGGGTATCGAAACAGCCTTACCGGTGTATTTTGTCGAAACTGGTACTACCAAAACCGAAATATCCAAATTTTTGGCTAGTCTGCACCGGTCCATTGGTTATCAGTATGGAATCGTGTAGGACCAGACCAACAACTGCATCTTACGGTAAAAAATGCGTACTTCACTTTTTTAAAAATTTAAATTATATTATATAATTAACTTATATTATATAACTTATATTTTATTAATATAATTAACTTAAAGATATATTAATATAACATTTTCTTATTAACTTTTTTTAATAAGTTTAAGTTTAATATATCTTAAAAAGTTTAAAACTTTAACTTAAAAATATATCTTTAAGTTTAACTTGATAAATATAACATTTTTTAATATATCTTAAACTTAAAAAATATATCTTTAAGTTTAAGTTAATATAACATTTTTAATAAGTTAAGTTATATTTATATAATTTTAAGTTATAAAGTTAAAAAAATTTCTAACTTTATAAAGTTAAAAGTATTAAACTTTTTTTTTCATAACTTTAAAGTTACAAATATAAACATTATAATTTCAGCTAAGATAATTGCCTCAAATAAAATAAAAATTTTAAAATAAAATTAAGGCGAATAGCCTTTATATTATTTAAATTGTACGTTGTACATTTATTACAAAAATTAAAAGAAAATCTAATCTACGCATCCACCTTCTAGGAAGGGTTCTTTTTGAATTAGATCTCTATTCTAGAATCTTATTAATATCTATAACGTCCGTAATATTCTAGGCGTAACTTATCTATTTCTTTTGCGGATAAATTTTTCAGAATTGGTCTTTTTCCTTGTTCCTCCATTGATTCCTTTCCATCATCACTATTTTCCTCAAATATTTCATCTATTTCATCTTTAATTTGGGGAGATAATTTTGGGAGCCCAAAATTTTTCATTCGATATTGATCCAATCTCTAAATAATACCGAAATCTCCAAACTATCCTTTGCTAATGAATATCGATAATCTCCAATCATAAATCTTATTGTGCTAAAAGCTTGCTCCGAAGAAACTAAAGAAGCTTGAGTTGCTAACACATATCGAACCACCTTTGAAAGTTTTGAAATTATCTGACATGGGTCTTCCACTATGCTAAAAGTTATTGTTCTCTATTTGCATCTCTAATAATTTCCCAATCTTGAGAAATATACGAATAATCATTACTTTTACAACATTGAAGACCAAGTTCGTCACCCATCTCGTCATCTAAATCATCATATCTATGTCTAGAAGTAGAAAGTTGGACCAACGCAATATTTTGTTCCATAACTTTATACAAGTTATATAAACTCCTAGCTTTAGGTACTATGTTAGCACAAGAAGTTTCAACTGATGGCTTTTCATGAGGTTCAATTTCTAAATTATTGTAAAATTTTTGAACCATCATCATTACACCATGTTCTTTGTAAAATGGGTTGAATAAAGTAGAAATCAAATAAATTAATGGAATAGAATTTTTTTAAAAAAATATTATTAACCATAGCTTCAATTGCCTCTTTTTAAGGGCAATTTTTTTTATATTCAACAAGTATTTTAGAAATAACAATAATATTTACTAAAACAGAAGAAATAATTGGAGTATATTGAGTAGATACTGTGTTCGTAGCTTGATAAAAAGTTTTCAAAAATTTACAAAGTTCTTATACTTCAATCCAATCACCTTCACCTAGCCTTAAATCAAGATTAGAATTATGAGCATTATAAACTAATTGTTTAGGTTCACAATATACAAAAGCTACTTCAACCATTTGATACAAAGAATTCCATCTAGTAGGAACTTCTTTTGGAACTTTTCTATATAAAATATCACATTTTCCATATTGAAATTTAAAATTATCCATTATAGATTTTTTTAATTTTTAAAAATATAACTACAAGCAATTCAAAATTTACAACAACCATTTTCAAACAACTCAACACCATCATGTACTATCAAATTTAAAATATGTGCAGTACATCTAACATGAAAATGATCTTTATCCATAGGACATAGTCTAGTTTTTAAAAAATCAACAACTTTCAAATTATTAGAAGCATTATCTAATGTGCATACCATAGTTTTATCAACAAATCTAAAATATTTCAAGCTATCCATTATTGTACCAGCTATAAAGCTACCGGTTTTAGACTCGTCAACATATTTATAAGTAGTAATTATTTTTTGCATATTCCAATAGTGATTAATCCAATGAGCCGTGACAGTAAAATAATCATTAGAGAGAACACTACGACCCATATCAGAAGTAATAGATATTCTACTATCAAATTTACTAAATAAGCAACGAAGATAATGACAATGTTCTGCTTGAAATTTAAACTATTATTTTTAATTGTATTTCATAAAATAACCTTTAAAAGAGGGGTTATATACTCGTTGTATATAAGGAATAAAATCGGGATGCGAAGGAAAACTAAAAGACAAACCCATAACAGTAACCATTTTTACTAGTTCTTCTCTATCTACGTCTTCACTATATGTAGATAATGAACTTGGGCCAGCCCGGTTTAACATGTCTAAATGAGTTTGAACCATATTACCTCCTACAGATTCTTGTGTCAATTATGTACCACCTTTTTTTTGCCTTAGCCTCATTTTCTGAATGAATAAATTCTTTATTACATTTCCTCAAATGGGTAGTTAGCAACCCTATCCCGCCATTCTTTTCCCCGGTCAAATGTTTCATAACTCTCTGGCATTTATTACAAGTAGCAGTATTTTTTACCTTATCATGATTCATAAATTTCCAAACTAAAGATATTTTAGGACATTCGATACCTTTGGCCCTAGTAAATTTCGATAAAGAGGGAAGTTCTTCACCGTCTTCCGATAATTTTATAACCAGACTAGTAGGGGTAGGGGTATCACCTAGCTCTTATTTTTCTATATCTTCTTCCGGTAAGTCTTTCTCAAATTTATCATAGCGCCTAGTTAGGGTCTCATGGTCTAATTCCATACTGACACCAACATCAAAATCATTAGGCTTGTGATAAAGAAGTTTCACTAAATCTAGGCGGTAATAAACTAGTAGTAGCACTATTTTTTTTATTTCTACGAAAAACCTTACCAAAGATTATTTTTTACCACTACTATTTTCATGTGCATCCATAGTTAAATTTCAGTATAATTAAAATATTAAAACAAGTAATATAAATATTATAAATCAAAAATTAATCTAAGTAAACAAATATACATACTAAAAAATAAAAATACAGATATTAAAGTAAATAATAAGAGATTAAAGTTGGAACAAATATACCGAGCGTCTGCGTAAAAGCAGAGGTATACCAAATATCAAAATTAAAAGATGATAATTAAAGCTTGTAATATCTTCAAAAAATCTTCAGCCCCAACTAATAAAATTACTATAAATATTAAGAGAGTATGATAATATTAAGAGAGAGTATGAGAAATTGCGAATATTTGTGAGAAAAAAGAATTGATATAAAAGGGTATTTACAGTGGAAATTTTAAGGGGGTAGTGGGGTAATTGGGGGAAGGGGGGCACAAAATAGTCGTTGTTGGCCCCCCCCAACGACTAAAATTCCCTGGCCCTAAAAGAGCCATTGCCATTTGCCAAATAATTAAAAAAAAGTTTCAAACGGTCAAAATAGTCCAATCGGCGCTGGACCGAAATCGTTCAATCGAAACCAGAATTACCATAAAATTAATCTACTCTGCACCGGTACCGGATTTTAGACCGTTGGGTACCGGTATATCGATTGCAATCGGTACCGTTGAATTACCGGTACTGAAGTGTTACCGGAACGGAAAAACTCTTGTTTGTTGCCACCCTTACTTGGCATAAGAATCATACTAAATGACTTTCTATTTGAAACGGTATTTGATATAAAGTTTTCTGGTGCAATCCCCTTTATGGATGACTCTTGGCCTGAGGATTTTTATATTAGATTTGAAGAAGCTAAAATGATCTTGTCCGACCCGAACACACCGTCTGCTTGTTTTGATCTCTTGTCTCGATTCTTTAAGTACCACATCATGGACTACATTATTGCCACCACACTGATTCCAAGGAAGGTATCCCTTAGCAACATTAGCTACCACGACGTGTTTGCCCGATATTGCATGGTGAAAAAGCACAAGATAAATTGGGCTGCTTGGATCCATGAATATATGCTTGAGAGTGCAACGGATGTTCATCCTTCTGCCAGTTTTCCATATGGATTGCTGATTACATGGATTCGCCTATACTACTCTATTAACTTCCCTGCATACCCCCCGGTTGAAGTCTCTAATACTTATTACTCCAAAACTTTTTCTAGCATAGGATTTGTCATAGTAGAAAATGAATAGTGCAAGAAGGACTCTGCCCAAGCAAAATATGATCTCCCTAAGGTAAGCAAGTCTGTTTCTAACCCTATGCTCCCTATATTTAAGGAACTGGAGGACCTCAAGAACTTTTTCAAACCTATTGAGGAAGGAGTAATGTTGCTTCAGGAGTCAACTTCCATGATGCTAGATCTTGGGAAGAGCACAAGGACAAATATAGGCACTGTCCGGCTGACACTCGATGACTTTAAACAAGAAGCCATCAAACTGTTCACTAAAGTGTTTACTCGCATAGACTCTTTTAAGTCTTAAGTCAACTCCTCTAATGACGATCTTACGATATCCGTCCAGAACTCCTACTCCTCCTTCTTTAAAAATATTGAAAATCTTTTGAAAAATTCTACCATAACATACACAACATCCTTACATATTTCCCGGCCAAGCGGTGAATGATTACTTTTATTCAAAAGAGGGTCCTGTCCCTTTTTTTGGTTGTAAAATGAGTTTTACACACTATTTGCTATACTTTTGATTGTTTTGTTTAAATTCGGTAGTAATCACTTAGATTGTTTATCTGCTTTATGTCTAGTGTTTATCTACTCTAGGTCTACTTTTTGCCCTCTATTGTGGTGTTCTTTTTTACTATGCCAAAAGGTAAAGAAAGCAACATCAGAGGTGCCTGCAAGTCGATTATCAAAGGATGGGAGTCAACTGATCATGCCTGCAAGATAGGGGAGCAAGTCGACCATCAAAGGATAAGAGTCAAATGATTCTCAAAGAAAATAGGAAATATCAGTGGCCCGTGCAAGATAGGGAACCACTTTATCAATAACAAGAAAGTCAATTGATGTTTATTATTTGTAATTATCAAAAAGGAGGAGATTGTTAGCCCTATATTTTCACAATATGTTTTAATAAAGACTAACTAATAAACAAATATCTTTCAAGATACACCAAAGATACAAAAGATCAACAAGAATCAAGCCAGAAAGAAAATAAGCATCCACTTACAGAAATCCCGCTCTAAGATTGGAAGAATATCAATCACAAGAAACCCAGCTCTGAGATTGGAAGAATATTAATCACGGAGATTAGTGGCTTCCAAGTTTTACGACAAGAAAATCAATTAAGACAAAACAGAAAAAGGAAAGCAGCCACAGTATCACTCGTGGAGAATATTAGCCTCCCAGAATTATGGCAAACTAAGTCAATCAAGACTAAGAGCAAAAAGAAAGAAGTCAACACCCTCTACATGGACATATTTGCTATGGACATGTATGGTTGTGGATACTGCACCATGTATGGACATACTTTATGGTGCCATTCTTCAATTAAGGAACCAATTCACATCCTTGATTGAGAAGAAATCTCTTGGGTTTCCTTATGAAGAATAGAAGCCGAAGAAGCTAAATATTATAAAAGAGAACAGTAAAGAGCGAAACACTCACTCAACTTCAAGAAAAAATCTCAGAGTGTCTCAATCTTAGTCTCAGAAAGTTTTGTACTCTTAGTATACAATAGTTATACAAAGAATAAGATCGAGTCAACTTTGTAATATAAACTGAGGCTGTGGCACAAGATCTGAAGAACAAAATAAGTCTTCAAAACTTGTTCATCACTATTGTACTCAAACTCCACTTTGAAAGATCTAAGGAAACTTTGAAACCCAAGGGGACTGGCTATAGGCATCACATTGGTATTCCGAACCAAGATAAATCTTTGTGTTATTATTTTAAGTTGCTTATTTACTTGTCTGTCTATTCAAATCTAATCTGGTTTGTGAAATATATTGATTTGACGGCAAGTCGACTGCGACTCAGGGAAATTTTCAATTCACCCTTCCCCTTTGAATTTCAAATATGTCCTCTGTCAAGCAGTACATAGAAAAACTTTGAAATCTCTTCCCTCTACTGAAGATAAAAAACAATGAAAATCCATTAGCTAAGCCTGATTTTTATATGCTACTCCTCCAGCCTAAACTCTAAGGTGCATTGTTTTTCTTGTCTGTCATTATCACAATTAACAACATTTCGAGCCTTACACTTGGTTATGTCGCATTTGATTTTATCTCTTGCATACTCTATTGAGTCAAAGGACTCTTGGATATTTTCTCTCCTCTGCTCTCATATCCTGGTGAGAGTACGACTAAACTCAATTTTACTTTAAATGTATACTTCTTTTATAGATGAGATTTTCTAACCTAAGTAGAATTTTATTTAATGTAAAATAAGGAAAAGTATCTTGGAATGTATTATGGTTATCCCCCCTAGTTTAAATAGGAAGAAAAATTTAGTAAAATTGATATTATTTAGGTCAATATGAAATATTTTATTTTCTTTGATAATTTATTTATTAATATTAGAATAATAATAAGTTTAACCGACTTATTTTATTATTCTTTATCCTTTCAACCTAGTCCAATTGTGACCACTTTATTCATCAAACTACGAAAAAGCCATGCATTCCTTGTCCTTTTCAAAATAGGCTAGAAACTTTTAATACATTATTGATTTTATTTAGGAGATTTTCTACGTGTTTTGATTTTATCTTAGCATATATTTTTAGACTCCTTTTTTTAAATAAAGAAAAAGAAAATCTACATACATTAATTTATCATATATTTTGATCTTATCATATATTTTAAGACTTTTTAATATTTGAAAAATTATTTAATAATTGAAGTAGATAAGTGAAAAGACGATTTTGTCTAAAGCGTAGTCTTTAAATGAAGGACAAAAAGTTCAATTAATATTTTTAAGGCCCTTCACACTTTTAATATAATATAGATATAGATATAGATATAGATGTGTTTGATAAATATGCAGTTTTTGAGTTTATTTGTTATTTTTCTTCCATTTTTATTTAATTTGGCTATCTTCACATATACATGATTTATTTGATGGTTAATTGTGAGCATTATTTAATTTATATTATAGTGTCTTTTATATCTGTCAATATGAACAACATTACTGTGCTTAACAACACAAACTTCAAAAAATTGGAAAGAACACATTATGATTGTGTTTGGTTGCATGAATGTTGATTATGTATTTAGATTTGATCATCATGTGAATTTGAACGAAACTAGTTCAAATGAGCAAAAGTCTGCATATGAGAAGTGGGAGCGATCAAATCGCATGAGCTTGATGATGATGCAACACTCAATTCCAAAATCCTTAAGGGGTGGTATAACAAAGAATAAAGATGCCATAGGCTTCTTAAAAGAAATCACAAACCAGTTCGCTGCTAACAAAAAGGTTTAAACATGTACGATTCTTAATAAGATAGTTTTAATGCTATATAATGGAAAAGGAAACATAAGGGAGTACATTATGGAAATGTCCAATCTTATGACAAAACTTAGGCCTTTAAGCTTAAATTGTGGACGACATACTTGTGCACCTTGTTTTGATCTCTCTGCCAACACAATTTAGTCAATTTACAATTTCAATATAATACTCAATAGGATAAATGGGCTTTAAATGAGCTTATAGCTCAATGTGTATAAAAATAGGATAGATTGAAACAAGAGAAGATTGAAAGTGCTCATTTGGCAGCAACCTCTGAAACTAAAACCGCTTTAAATAAGCGAAAAAAGTAAGACTAAGGAAACTGCAGATGAAGGAACATCACAGTCCAAGAATTCAAAGACTTGTTTTATGTCTGACTATGGAATAATGAGAAATTATGTTTGATGATGCCAGCCTCCCAGCCTATTCCTACGCCAAGGACGACACCAATATCGATCATACCAACCCATAAAAGTACCACAAAGCCTCTATCTAAAAGTGTAATGAAATCTGGTTGAGACATGCCCCCAACCATATCCAAAACAAATATCCAAAATAAGGTCAAAATGCCTAACAGTATCCATAACATGAAATGGAGCCTTCTGAAAGGATGGAAGTTCATCACTCCACTTCAAATATTGTCCCCAAGTAAATCACTATATAGGAGGAGTAGAATGATCGGTTCCTATATACAGTGGGTATACAGCCGCTAGTAGGCGGGGTTAGCGAGTGACCGCTAGCATGATCTCAAGGTAAGGATAAAATAATGCCATGTATAAAACCAAGTAAAAACCATCCATAATGCACACAACCATACATATATATATAGCCATGCCGAGAAAAGGTACTGGGCTTAGCATGCCTTTAAAATCTTTACCTGGGCTATGTAGCTTTGCCGTCTTAAACCACCCATGGGCTATATAGGTTCAGCCCCCTGCTGAAAGGGCCCTAGTGTGTGTAGCCGCACGACCAGGGAAATATCCCATGGGATGACTAGTACATCCCCAAAATAAAGTGTGATATCATGCACATGGTCACCAAGACCAACCTCATATCGGCGAATATGAGTTTTCAGTTTTGGCCCACCCGAGACCTCCACCTTCCACGGCTTTACTACACATCCCACCATTATTGCCCAATTAAAATCAGTTTCTAAATAACCAAACCATTATCAATTTACTAACCAAGGCCATTGATATTGGTATTGTCATACCAACCCTTACTTGCAAGTATCATCCATAGCCAACCATTTATAGGTTTAAGGAGACTTTTAAGTGACCTTTCATATACCATATTAAACCACTTGGGAGACTTTCATGTTCCCCACAAGCATAACTGATTAGACTTTAGTCTTTCCAAACTGTTTAAACCATGCATAATTCCTCTACCAAGTTTAAAACATGCAAGAGTTCCATTAAAAGAAGTCAATGCAATAAACATATCTTTATAAGCATTTTATCTAACACATTGGGGGAATAATATAGCCAAAACCAATTCCAATTACCATTAAAACACTTTCATGCAATCTAATTATCCAAAACCACCATTAATGCATATAAAAGCATAATTAAAACCATGGGAAACCAAAACTAAGCAATTAACATCAAAACCCCTAAATCATATTTGAAAGTCAAAACCATGCAATAGTAAAACCATTAAAACATTAATATAAACCAAGCCTTTAATCAAATTAACAATGAGGGGAGAAAAACATACCTTAAAGCAAGGTGACAATGGAAATAAATCACCAAGACAAGCCCTAAATTGATCCCTTAGTTGAAACCCTAGCTCCCCTTGCTCAATAGCTCTTAAGAGAATTATGAAGTGTTTAGGAAGAGTTTCAAAGTGTTAATGAATAGAATAATAGGGTAAATATCCTCCCAAGTAGGTTAGAAGTTGTGGGGCCTTATTAGAATATGTAGGGAAATGTCCAGAATACCCCCTCTTAAAATGCAGAAAATCTCATCACAAGGATACGATTGGCCCTCACGAGTCATACCCTCCTAATACGATTGGTATCCACTACTCGTATCCAATAATAAACCCTTGGATCAAACACTTTCCAGTATACGACTCATTCAACCAAGTCATAGCCACATCATATGATCTGTATCCATGACCCATATCTCTGGCAAAATAAAATACCTGGGGAATTGAACACTATTTACCATACGAGTCTCTAGTACGATTCGTACCATGGCTTATGACTCGTGGTGAGACACTCGTACTTAGATTCAACCTAAGTAACCAAGTCTAAGATTAAGCTAAGGAACCAAATGACCCATAACCACCAATATGACTTATACCCCTAAGTCGTACCTATTCCAGTAGCCAAAACCCATCTAACAAACCAACATTGGTTAGCATACGATCGGACCATACCATCCGTACCCCATCATACGGCTCGTACCCATGAGTCGCATTGGGTCCAGAGATCAGAATTATAAGAAATTTTCTAAGGTCCAGAAACTAGGGTGTTTCACTTTGATAGAGTTGCAGATAATATACAATATACATTCCTGTAGAACTTAGGATTCACATTGTGAACTCTACCTTTTAAATATCTTGGGGTTCCACTGAGCTACAAAAACTTTTAATAGCTAAATGTCAACCTTTATTAGAGAGGATGTTGAGCAAAATTCATTGTTGGACTGTTAAGTTTTTATCTTATGCAGGCAATTTGCATATAATAACTAGTGTGTTATTGAAAATTTAGGATTTTTGGTACCAGATCTTCCTGATGCCTAAATAGTTGATAATTGTGGTGTCCGGGCTAGTTTTAATGACCCTTATTGTCATTTTTTGTATTTCCACTTATTTTTAATGTTAGAGCTTTCCTATAGCTGCCTCAAGCCATTTATGACTTGTTGGGACTAACATTTCGATTACTAGTCAGTTCGTTTGATTTTAGAGCTAATTTTCTATTTTGAAGTCTTCACTAGTTCGAATTGGCTATCGGGCAAAAACTTCAGCCAAACAATCCTGTATGCTAAATCTGACTGTTTCAAGAACTCTAAAATATTATGTTTAGACTATGTGGACCTTTGGTTTTGGTCTTGAGGCACTCAGACTAATTTAGAGCTATTGGTCAAAAGTTAAGAAAATAGAAAGTTCGGTATGGGACCCATTATTCATCGAGACAACCTCAAACAGAAATTTTGACTGTGCCATTGAGTCTAAAACATCAAATTTAATAGGGTAGTATATTTTGTTTGCGTATATGGGATTCTGGATAAATCCCTAGGGGTTAGCGGAGACTTGGAACTAAAGCTCTTCAAATTTGAGCAAGATCTCCAAGTTGACATGATCCTTAAAGCACGAGCCTAAACTGTATATCACCAAGCTTTTCAAATTTGAACTAAGTATTCAAGCTTAAATGCTCTTCAAAAACATGAACCTAAACTGTATATCTTCAAGTTCTTTAAATTTGAGCTAAGTATTTAAGTTTAAATGTTCCTCAAAACATGAGTCTAAATTGTATGTCACCAAGCACTTTAAATTTGAGTAAAATCTTGAAGTTGAAACACTCCTTTTTCTAAGTCTCAGCTGGTGCTGGTGCACCGGCGATCGTAGCCTGTGTTTCACGTTCGTGATCTAGTAGGCAACCCATGAGTGTAGCGTGAGTGACATTTGGAAGTCATGAAAGGGACTTCCAATAGCCGATCGATATTGCGATCGTGACTAGCAAGTCATGTAAGTGACTCTTGGATAGCTGGGAAGGGTATATATACCCCATTTGAGCTCATTTTTGCCCATTTCACATCTATTCTCAAGATACTTAAACCCTACGAAGTGGAATAATTAGGAATAGAACTGTGGGTGATTTTGGGAGCTTGGGCAAAGATCGATTATGTATTTTTCCTTTAAATATGAGGTAAGATTCCTCTATTTTCATGGTTGATTTTCCTTTTTCTTCTCTAAAAATCGTAAACCTTGGTGACTTGATTTTAGCACCAATATAGCTCGGATTTCACCTATTTTTTAGGGTAATTACTCCTTGAGCACCTGGAAACATTGAGTTGATTTTGGAAATGTGATTTCATAAACGGCCCCCACATGAGATTTTGCGTGATTTTGGTCTCAAATCATAATGGTGTAATATGGATATCATTATTCTCAATTTATTAGTAGATTGTAATTTTGATAGTGTGACACCTTGCTTAAGCTTCTCAGAAGGAAAAATTGGAGATTTAGTAGATTCTTCAGGCTTTCTACGACATCCAGGTAGGCTAGGTTTTCCATCTTCAGAGATTGAGCTATCTCATAGTATGGTTATGATTTTTCTTAAGATTTGGGATGGTTTTCCGATGTTGGGGATGAAATTTGCAATACTTGAGTTAGTTGGACCTTTTAGGACATCTGAAGATCGTAATTTAGGCATAATCAGCGTAGTTGCTCATGCTTAAGGTAAAATATCTATATTAGGGTTGATTGTGTCTTAGTTAACATCTAAAAGTGAATTTAGATACCTTATACTAGTACGGGGTAGAATTTGCATTGTAATAGATTTCAAGGATTTAGAATTGAGCTCTTCGACCCACCTTAGGCCAAGATTTGTGTTGATACTTATAACCTTTTATACATATTTATATACCTTTAAAATTCTTACTAAGATAATAGTGAGGAGATTTGACACTTGATGGCTATGATGGGTTGGTATTAGTAGTTGATGCTTATTGGTATTATGATAATGATATATATATTTATCAGTTTGAGTCCGGCTATTGATTATAATACTGATGATATATTTATCCTTTTGAATTCAGGTATTGTTTATGATATTGATTATATATATATATGATTGTAGGTTCAAGTCCGGATATTAGCCATAATAATGATTATATGATTATCGGTTCGAGTCCGGCTATTAATTATGATATTGATGATATATTTATCGGTTCAAATTTAGGTATTGATTATGATATTGATTACATAATTACCAGTTCAAGTCTGGATATTGATTATGAATATGATGACATATGTACCAGTTTGAGTCTTACAAGGGAGTATGATATTGATAGTACGGATACCGGTTCAAGTCTGGAAATGGGAAAATTATTATAGTGTGGCATGACATAGAAGAATTCTAGTTGGATCATGGAAGTTGGTAATGATAGTGGTTCATGTTATACTTTTCTCCATTGTACCCTCTAGGCTTATGGGGGCCTGTGTTGGCTTTTACCTTTCCATACTTATTGAATTATGGGGGACAATTTTGTAGTTATAATTGCTTATTCTTTATGTTATTATTCCGGTTTATTTATTTAATCATGTACAGTAATATGGGAGTTATTCTTAGGTTGGCCCCTTTTTTCTTGACTTAGTTATATTATCTTGTATTTTATCATACTTATATCATGGTTTATCTCAGTCGGTCGATGATGCCTACTGAGTACCCGTTGTCGGCTTGTTGCGCCCTATTTCGAATCGGTCGAAACAGCACACGGCATATGGTGGTGTGTCGTGACTCTTGGGATTTAAAATTTTATTTTAGAGTCGCCACCTAACTTTTAAGGAAAATTGGGAAAAAAAATATTTTTTATTTGTAAAACTCTATATTGACCTGTTGAAAACGTCTTGAGATTCTGAGTAAGGGTTTTGATCACTCGAGGGGAAGGTATTAGGCACCCCTCAGAGACTATCCGGAGATAGTCCTTACACTTAGTTTAGGAAAAATATTAGAAAGACTTTACTTTTATTATTTGCTTAAAATGGTGATAAGAAACTTCATTATTATTTTTTATTTCAAACGAGAACTTGAGGTATAATAAACGCGACGCTATCACGTATCAAGGAAGCAATATAATTATTATGAAAATATGCATACCTAAAAATGATAATATAATTTTTATAAAAGTCTTATAATTTTATTAGGGAATTTGAAAAGATATTTGAATTTAAATATTCAATTTAAGTTATTTATGAAAATAAATAAGGTATTTTAAAGCATGGAGTTAAACATGTCAATAAAATTTATTAAAAAAAAAATTAAAACGTGAATAGTTTATTTAAGAAAAAATGTGAATATAGTTGAAAATACGAAAGGATGTAAAATCACCCAATCGAATTTAGATTAGGAATAAGTGAGAAATAAATGACAATGCATAGGTGTGATGAAGTTGAGATGACAATAATAATAATAATAATGGTAATAATAATGATAAATAGTGACAATAATTGCGATATAAATAACAATGACCATAATAGTAAATATTGGTAATAATAATAAAGATAATTATCGTAGTAACATGTAAAATGATATACCTCAATGTGTAGTAGCGGATGAATATGTACCTCAAATTTCTTAATCTTTTGCGAATCTGAAAGCTCGAAAAAATATTTAAAGATACGAAATATGGATTAAGATGTAAGAACTATTTATTAAAACGAGTTAAAACTAGCGGGTAGACTCTTTGAAAAATAAGAAATTTTGGTAACACTTTCCTTTTAGATTAATTTCGAAATTCTTATTCTTTTGGTTATTGAGTTTCTTAAAACGTGGAGACTACTACGCTAATTTATTTAGAACTATTGGCGGTAAGTTCTCTAAGGATTAACCGAATATGAGAAATTGCATATTTTTTTAACTAATAATCATCATGTGATATTTGCAAAAATGGAATGTTGAAACTACACAAAAGGATCAACAATGTAAGTTCAACAATCAAATAAACTTATACTAAAGAAAATCAACAATAAGGTTAGTTATAAGAAAAATTCAAAACGACAAGTAAAATTGTATCCAAAGGCGATAATAAATATTAGATTCTATTTTTAGGATCTTAGGATCCTAATTTGTGGGACTCCGAAGCTCTACGGTCCTAGCGACAACTAACCCAATACTTGGGTCAAAAAATGAGTTCCGTTATGGAACTCCGACTCCCGAGTGTACATGACAAAGAAAAGAAGGGGAAAAATTAGAAATTCAAACATCCAAATAAGTCAAGGAAGATGAATTAAAGGAAAAATAAATAAATAAATAAATAAATAAATAAGTATCACATGTAACTATTCAATCTTGACCGAAATATAGCGATTTAGCAACATATAATATAAAAATAATCCTACGCTTTACATTCAAAGTTTGTGTACAACATGTTTCATGTTGGATAGAATTAATTAATAATATATTATTTTATTGCCCACTCAACCACAACTATATATCTCAAAAGCCAAAATCTTAAAATCTCCATATTAGTAGCAAAATCTTATTCATATATCAAAATTATTCTAAGTTTGAGCCTTGAGAAGTCCAAAACATGACAAAACAAATTGAAGATTTATTATAAAATGTTTTAATTCATAGAAACCAATATCATTAAACTTATGCTCATCTTGACAAATATTTGAATCAATAGAGGCCTATGCCACCCAAAATGAGAGAAAAGGAATATATATTTATATTGAAAGAAATGAACGGATCTACGCATATATAATCTGGCGAATTCTAAGCGTAATCCAAAATGTAAAACGGAATGTTACTAACAACTTTATACTAAATGGTCATTATAGACGTATACATCCTAGAAATGAGAAAAATTTATCGGAAAATTTATCCCTAAATTTATAATGTAGGCCTAAAGTATAGAAGAAAAACTCTACATCTCCTTTCATCATACTCTTACATCATACTTTTAAGATTTTCGAGAATTTTACTCAATTCAAGATTTGAGTATTAACTTGAGTTTACTAAAAAAAAACCAGAGGAATCCGTCTACAAATTCATATAAGACCACTTCAACTCAAGAACAAACATTTGGAAATAAGCATTTTAGGATGTAAATTACTCTTAACTTAACAGTGTCACAATCTAGATGAAAATAAGGCCTTAGCGAGAAAACTTAGAGACACACCAAATAACTTTTGAGAGGAAAGAAAAGAAAAGTTTATCATCACACATTTATTTTGTAACACAAAACAGTAACAACAACACTATTTACGATGACATGGACCCAGCATTTGCGTAAAAGATCACACTTTCATCTTCGTTCATAATATCAAAACGGTACAACCATGCCATAATCATGTCACCAAAAATAGTAACAAAATCCAAATTCAATAACCACATAATTTGACAATAAATAAAGAAAATGAGGAAAAGATGGAGTAAAGAAAAAAAAGTTCACACATCTCCCAAAAAAAGGCCCATGATTCCATCGGAAAAACCAATAACAATCCCTACACAATCTTGAAATTTGAAAAATCCATTCTTTAATACTAACCTAATCGGGAATCATATCCACCCCTTTTAGAATCAACAAGGGGCACCAAACTACCAACCAATCGTTCATGAAAAATAAGAAAATGAGAGGAAAGATGGGAAATTAGGGACGAATTCATACCTTTCTTAGGGCAGCAAACGTGGGGCTTCAACGACAAAGTTCCGACGTCAAACTCAACCTTCGGATCTTGGACTTGTACCGAAAATTAGAGGAACTCCTGGTTTTTTATCCAAAACTGCTCAATGATTTTTTCATTTCTTTACTATCTTTTTTGTTTGCTTTTTGCTGTTGTTTCGCTTGGTTTTCCTTCTTTCGATTTCTCTAAGTTAAAACCTCTCTTGTTGCTCTTTTCTATTCCCGATCTCAAACCTCTATTCCTGAATTTTTTCTCTTTTCTCCTAATTTTTTTCCTTTTTTCATTTTTCAAGACTTGTCCTCCAGCAAAACACGACCTTCCCTATTTATAGGCACAAATTCGGACTTGAAAGTACGGATTTGAAACCTTAAAATAAAAAAAATGGGAAGAAGAGGGAAGATTTTAAATTTTCAAATCCCTTCATATCTGACCTTGGATTTGAAATTAGAAGCAGGTTGTTGCATCGTCTGGGGTCTGAAATCTCTGTCTATTTTCGATCTTATGAATTGAAAGGTGCAAAAATGGAGAAACCTTGAATAGGAGTGGCAGCCAAGGCTGCCGCGACACAGCTAGGGCTTCTGTTTTGAGTGTTGCAGATGAGGAGAGAGGGGAGAAAGAGAATTCTGCTTTTTAAATTTTTTTTACGTGTTTTGGAGAGTTTGATGGAACTACACGCTGTGTTTTTGGGAGGATGGGAGCACACCTATTTTCCTTGGTAAGGTGAAGACAGCTATTAGTTTGTACTATTTGTTGACTAGTAATATGAGTCGTCCGATCGTTTGATCGACGACCCAAATTCAATATAAGAATTAAAAAAATTATATACATAAATATAAAAAACAATTAGAAAGGTTTCAAAACTCTTGGACTAGAAATAAATTAGTGGACAAAACTAATTTGTGTTAATCGGGTGATTTTGAACTGATTTTGATCCGTTTGAGCAAAAGATCGGACGATCCCTAAAAGATTACCCTTAAAATAATAACAAATAAAAATAAAATGTATCTATGGATAAATATGTGAAAGGTCAATTTCAAAACGACTATTCTCGATCCGTTCGACATTCGATCGAACGGTTCAAATTTAATTTAAAGAGAAGAGAAAAAAAGTAAAACAAATATACAAATAAATAGATAGCTAAACAAAAACAAATTATCTATAAAAAATAATTGAACATTTTAGGACCTTTCGGGTTTTAAAATAAATCGTCGGATCGAGTTAAATCATATCTGTTGAGGCAGAGTGGCGAAGCAGACATAGAAATCGTACTGAGTTTTGGGATAATTTTCGAGCTCTTGATTGAAATTTATAAAATGAGAGTTGGGCTCGGGTGAAATTAAAATGAAGTTGGATTATTGTTATTCCGAATACACTTTTTCTACTGAAATTAAATTTATCAATGCTTCCGGATATCCTAAAATTATTTTAGTACGTGCGTATATAAATTATAGACATATTTTGTGTAAGCGTCCAATTTAATATCTTTTGCGATTTAACATTATACGTATATATATGTGTGTGAAAATAAGAATAAAATATATGTAAAAGCAAGGAAAAAAAATAAAAATAAAAAATATTTATTTTATATAGAAAAATACACATGTCTAAGGTCACAATATCGCTTAAAAATAAAATTAGGAAGAGATGCGAATGTGATTACTAAAAAATATTTTCTTTATTCTTTATTATTTCTTATGTTAAAATATTTAATTATACTTTATTAAAATAATTTTATAAATAAAAACAAATTCCCTCTTATTTAAAAATTCATAGCAATAGATATAAAATATGAATCTTATTTTTTATTTAATTTTAAAAATCATTTAGGACCAAGGAGTATCAAAAAAAAAATTAAAAGAAAAAGTGCGAGCCAAAATTGGGTGTCAACAGTTGCCCTGGAGTGACCGAAGATTTATGTGAAAATCTTTGGGGAATTACGTTGACGTAGCCAATTTTATCTTGGGCAAAACAAAATATTTGAAAGATTATGATCGGGCTCCATTTCTGAGCTGCCTACATATCTCGGGCTTCACGAGAAATCAGTTCATTTGTAGTTCGAATTGTAGCCAAGATTTTGGTAAACACCAAAATTTGCCCCAGTGTAGAATTAAGGTGACACTAGATTTCTTCGAGGATGATAACAAAATTTCAGCACGAATGAAATGGATATGGATGCAAGTCCCGAAATTGGCTTTTAGGAATAACAGGGGATGAAGAGACGTTGGATAGCAATATTTGCTGAGGATCTTGAGAGAAAAGAAAATTGTGGATTTTCAAAACTTTCCCAATTTATATTAAGACGGCACTGGGTGATGACACTAGAAATTTTAAAAAAATGAAATCTTTGAGTCGAGTTAGGTTGAGTTTCTTCACTAAAATCCTTGATGTAGCTAGGGATGCTTGACATTCTGCTAGCTTGCCCCAGTTTGCTACTAAGAAGGTAGTTCCACGTTGTACTACATGTTCCTGCAAAACAGATAAAAAGGTGAAAAGTACCTGTTGTTCAAAAATTGTAAATTGAAATTGTAATGTAAAAAATAGAGTTCAGATATTCAAACTAGTATTGTCTCCGTTTGTGGAAGCCTCCAAATGGCGGGGCAATAACTAAAATATGAATAGCCTACATTGGCTAAAATATAAATAGCCTCCGTCGGCTGAAATGTAATAGTCTCCGTCGGCTGAAGTGTAAATAGCCTCCGTCGGCTGAGCAGCTGCTTGAATGTAAATTGCCTCCGTCGGCCAAGCAGATGCTGAAATGTAAATAGCCTTTGTCGGCTGAAATAGAAATAACCTCTATCGGCGGGACATTTGCCCAAAGGTAAACTGCCTTATATTAGCAAGGTGACCTTTAGTCTGAACTAGATGGTGGTATTTCTGCTGGAACTTGATGTTGTTATGATAGTGGCTTTCTTGCGCGCTTGCCATGGTGTGGGCCTCTGATTGGCAGGCTGTGTTCTATTTGCTGAAATACGATTCTCCGATATAGCAGAGTGTGTTCCTTATGTATATTCTTTGGTTTGTCACAGGGTGTCCCCCTCGTTGGTACACAACTCTCGATATGGTGGAGAGTCGTATTTCTCATTCACATCCTTCGATATGGCAGAGGGTCATTTTTCTTGCTTAAGTACAGTCTTCAAAATATGGAACTCGATTTTGTTTTCTTATGTACAGTTTTTGAAAAGCGAAAGCTCAACTTTGTTTGCTTATGTACAGTCCTCAAAATGCAGAAGCTTGACTTTGCTGAAGTCCGACGACATTCTCCAATTGGTAGAGTTATTTGACATAGTTAGATGATGATTCTTCGATTGGTAAAGTCATTCGACGCAGTCAGGTGGTTGGCTCCGATTGGTGGAGTTTATTGAGAAAATAAATTACCTAATTATCCTATAAGGGTCCTCTTTTCTTAGTTTTCAACCCGGGTGTTTAGAATATACCTGCGAAAGAATTCGAATAAAACTCTTAGAGCTTGTGAGGATTATTATAAATGTATGCAAAGAGAATAAATTAAAGGAAGAATATTCATCTCATGTCGTGGAGGTAATCCGCATGATGCCCCTGGTCTTATCTCAAAACTTGACTTGATGTCGTCTTCTAATTCCCATTTTCCTGTGCTCAAAGAAAAATTCTTAGTTGGGAGGGGGTGTTGATTTGTGTCCACTTGGGGATCCTGACTTTGTTTACGAAATTCTCCAACACTTCCTCGGTTGCTCGATCACTCCTAAATCTGGAGTCTCAGTAGGTGGGAAAGTTGGAAAGTATAGTGAAAAATACATGTGTATATATGTTTTCGCAAATATATTGTGTATACATTAAGTATATGCAGTAATCCTTTATCATTTTTAGATTATGACATGTTTCGAAATCCATTGGCCTCAACTCATTATTGTGATTCTCGCAGCTTTATCCTTTGGGTGGAACTCCTCTAACTTTGTCGATGCTATGACGACTCTGGCGGTGAGATCGCTTATATTCTGGGGCTATACTACGAGCGACAGGGGATTTTCCTAAAGGTAAGATCGAACCTTTCAAGTTACCTACGTATCCTTAAAATAAGAATCAGGTCTATACGTAGTTCAGTACAATGAGAAAAGTGAAAATATGCAGCGCAGTGACCGAGCATGACTCAGGTTGCCTACGTATCCTAAGAATAGGAATCAGGTCATAAATATAGTTTGATACAAAAGATAAAGTAAATTAATGCAATGACCGGGCATGACTCAGGCTGCCTACGTATCCAAGTGGAATCAGGTCAGACTGTAGTTCAGTATAATAGAAAGGTAAAAAAACTTATGAAGAGGACCGAATCTGATATGGATTGCGTACATATCCCACTATGGGGAGTCAGGTCGAGCGTAGTTCTGAATACATGAAAGGATGATATTTTGGGTTTTCTAAGGGAAATCGAACCCTATGTGGGCTGCCTACATATCTTGCCGTGGGAATTCAGGCTAATACATAGTTCTGTTACATCAGAAAATGCAAAAGTACAAAGAAACAACAACTAGTCCTAATGTCTTCAAATGTAGTACTTCTTGATGGCGTCTGAATTGATCAGCTTCATTCTTATTGTGCCATCCATCTCTGCTAGAATCACTCCTCCTCCTGAGAGTACTCGGTGAACTATGTAGGGACCTGGCCAATTTGGCACAAATTTCCCTTTGGCTTCATCTTGGTGAGCGAATATCTTCTTCAATACTAATTGTCTCGGTGTGAATCAACGAGGCTTGAATTTCTTGTTGAACGCCTTGATCATTTTATTTTGATAGAGTTGACCATGACAAACCGCATCCAACCTCTTCTCATCAATAAGCATCAACTGCTCGATCCTGCTACGAATCCATTCAACATCATCTAGACCAACCTCCTGGATGATTCTTAATGAAGGTATCTCAACGTCTGTAGGTATCACTGTTTCCAACCCATAAACCAACATAAAAGAAGTTGCCCCAGTAGAAGTTCTGATTGTGGTATGATATCCAAATAAAGCATATGGCAATTTCTCATGCCATTCCCTATTACCGCCCACTATCTTCCTCAAGATCCTTTTGATATTCTTGTTTGCAGTTTCAACCGCTCCATTCATTTGTGGTCGATATACCGTGGAATTTTGATAAGAGATCTTAAACTTTTTGCAAATCTCTCTCATCAGGTTGCTATTAAGATTGACTCCATTATATGTTATGATTGACTCTGGAATTCCAAACCGACAGACTAAGTTGTTGCAGATAAAATTTGCTACCACCTTCTTGGTTACGATGTTATGTGTTGAGGCCTCAACCCACTTCGTGAAGTAATAGATATCGACCAAGATAAAATGATGTCCATTGGACGCAGGAGGCTCGATGGGCCCAATAACATCCATGCCCCAAGCAGTAAATAACCAAGAAAAACCCATCACGTTGAGTTTGTTTGGCATATCTCGTATAAAGCTCCATGAACTTGATATTGGTGACATTTTTGTAAGTATCGGATGCTATCCCTCTCTATGGTTATCCAAAAGTATCCAGCTTTCAGAATTTTCTTTGCAAGCATGAAACCATTCATGTGAGGTCCACACGTTCCTGCATGTATCTCCTCCAACAACTTTGTGGCCTCCATGGCATCGACACATTGTAGAAATCCTAAGTTTGGAGTCTTCCTATACAGGATTTCTCCATTGACAAAGAAGTGATTGGCCATCCTTATTAAAGTCTCCTTCTGCTTGCCGGTAGCGGTTTTTGGATATTCTCTTGCTTCGAGCAGCTTTTTGATGTCGTAGTAACATGACTTTCTATCTAGCTCTTCATCTACATGGAAGCAGTATTCTTGTTGATCATGTATCTCCACCTTGATGGGATCAATGTAATTCTTATCTGGATGTTGAAGTATTGAAGATAGTGTTACCAAGGCATCGACAAACTTATTTTGAATTCAAGGGATGTGCTTGAATTCAATCTTCGTAAACCTTTTACTCAACTCCTTAACATATTATACATAAAGAAGGATTTTGACATTCTTGGTGGTCTATTCTCCTTGCACCTGATGGATCAACAAATCTGAATCTCCTATCACCAATAGCTTTTTAATGTCCATGTCCACTACCATCCTAAGACTGAGAATGCAAGCCTCATATTTTGCCATATTATTCGTGTAAGGAAACCTAATCTTCACCAAGATCGGGTAATTTTGACGTGTTTCTGAAACTAAAACAGCTCTAATTCCGATTCCTTTAAAGTTTGCTTCTCTATCAAAGAACATTCTCCATCCATCATATGGTTCTGAGATGTTTTCTCCTACAAACAACACATCTTCATCAGGAAAGTAGGTATTGAGCGGCAGGATTTTCTATGAGGTGATCATCCAAAGCTTGTCCTTTGACGGCTTTTTGTGTCACGTACACAATGTCAAACTCACTCAATAAAATTTGCCATTTTGCCAATTTTCCAGTAGGCATTGGCTTCTGAAAAATGTACTTTAGTGGATCCATTCTTGAAATCAAGTTCATGGTATACGCAGACATGTAGTGCCTTAACTTTTGCGAGACCCAAGTCAATGCACAATAGGTCCGTTCCAAAAATGTGTACCTTGATTCATATGGTGTGAACTTCTTACTCAGGTAGTAAATGGCTTGCTCTTTCCTCCCTGTATCATCATGCTTCCCTAACACACATCCAAATGCATTATCCATAATGGATAGATACAACAGCAATGGCTTTCCCGGTTCTGGTGGAACCAATACTGGTGGGTTAGACAAATACTACTTGATTTTTTCAAAAACCTTCTGATATTCTTCAGTCCATCCAGTGACGGCATCTTTCTTCAATAACTTGAATATTGGTTTGCAAATTATTGTAGACTTGGCTATGAATTGACTAATGTAATTGAGTCTTCCCAAGAAACTCATTACGTCCTTTTTGGTCTTAGAAGGTGGTAAGTCTTGGATTGTCTTTATCTTGGATGGATCTAACTCTATACCTCTTCTACTAACAATGAATCCCAATAAATTTCTTGTGAGAACTCCAAAGGCGCACTTAGCCGAATTCAACTTTAGGTCGTACCTTCACAACCTTTCAAAGAACCTTCGTAAATCATCCGGGTGATCCAAACTCTTTTGGACTTGATGACGACATTGTCCACATATACTTCAATTTCTTTGTGGATCATATCGTGGAAAAGGGTAGTCAAGGCTCTCATGTATATTGCGCCATCATTATTGAGTCCAAATGACATTACCCTGTAGCAGTATACTCCCCATAGGGTGATAAAGGTTGTTTTCTCTGTATCATTCTCATCCATCAAGATTTGATGATATCCGGCAAAATAATCAACAAATGACTGTAACTCATGTTTTGTGCAATTATCAATGAGAATGTGAATGTTTGGGAGAGGAAAATCATTCTTTGGACTAGCCTTGTTGAGATCTTGATAATCTACATATATCCTTATCTTCCTGTCCTTTTTTGGTACTGGCACGATATTTCCTATCCAGGTGGGATAAGTTGTGGCCCTCAAGACGTTGGCTTCTATTTGTTTGGTCATATCCTCCTTAATTCTCAAACTCAAGTCGGGTTTGAACTTTCCCGTCTTTTACTTCATCGGTGGGCATGCAGGGTTAGTCGGTAGTCTATGTGAGATGATATTAGTGCTTAAACTAGGCATGTCATTGTAAGACCAAGCAAACACATTGATGTGTTGCTTGAGTAGACTTATCAATTCCTGCTTCCTTTCACCCTCCAAGTGTATGCTAACTCGTGTTTTCTTTGTCGTTTCTTCATCACCCAAATTGAAGACTTCAGTTTTATCCATATTAGGCTTCTTCTGACTTTTGAGTTGCTTGATCTCTCATGGCAGATTTTAAGGCATCATGCTTTCATCGTACTTCTCGTAATCTTGCCCATCGCTTGCGTTTTGCTCAATGGATTCGTTACATCTCATAATCTTGGAACGATGATTTTTATTAATATTTGCACTGAAAAGTATAAAATCAAGCAAAGTAAATAAATACTGGAAATAGAAAAAAAAGTTTTTCAAAATAAGGACTTTTATTAATAAAAGCACTAGGCTTTGACAAGAGTCAAGTAGCAAAAAGAGCTTCGACATGATTCAAGCCTCACTTGATCATGCAAACAAAATAATTTTTTTAAAACAACAACAGTCCCGCACTACCAAGACTGCTGATAGAATGGGGATGGACTGATGGTCCAATTCCGCAAAACTTCTCTAGGCTCGACATCACGGATGGTGAGCTTCTTGAAATCTATCTCCGATTCTCCTTTGATCACCGCCACAAACAAATTTTCTATTCCTTCTGTGATATCTTCATCAACTATTTGCTCTGAAATCGGGACTTGGGATGGCATAAATACTGTCATTCCGAATCCTTTACTGCAGGCTCCTCCAGAAATGGGCTCATATCCAAGCCCTGTAGTACCTTTCTACTATTTCAGTTGGATTGGATCGACTATACCATCGGCTCTGGGTCCTCTTCCTGTCTTGGGTTGATACCCATATTTTAATATCTCTGACACAACCATCTTTTCAGCACTTGACATTTTTGCTTCAACCGACGCTGCCTTGTCATTGATCCTTGCAGCTTGCATGATCTCTAGGGTATGGAAAGTGGCTCCATCTAACTCCTCGATGACTGGGACTAAATTGACAGAGTAAATAGGATGATTGAGTTCTCCATAGACAGTAACTTCGACGAGACCCCATTCAAACTTCACACACTGATGAAGATTGGAAGGAACGACTCTCTCCATGTGGACCCATGGCCTTCCAAGTAGCAGGTTATAGCTAGATGACACATCCATGACCCAAAATAGGATAGGAAATTCTTTTGGTCCTATCTGCAGTGTGAAGTAAATTTCTCCGATGACACTTCTTTGCGACCCATCAAAGGCTCGGACCTACACCCGACTCTCCTTTATATCTTCAATATTCACACTCAAATCCCTTAGAGTAGAGAACAGATAAATATTGCAACTCGAACTACCATCGATCAATACCCTATTCACAATTTTATCATAATATCTGACTGCAATACGGAGTGCTTTGTTATGTGCCTCCCTTTCTGACGTTAACTCATCGTCATGAAAAGAGACCTTATTTTCCTCCACCACTCGCCCGATTGCTGCATACAAAGTCTCGCTAGTGGTCTGCTTTGGTAGAATAACCCCACATAACACTTCCATCAAAGTGTTCCTGTGGGCTTCAGAACTCATAAGCAAAGATATGACGGGTATGTGGGCCGGTGTTTTCTTGAGTTGATCTTTGACTAAATACTTCTTGGGTTGCATCTTCTTCCAAAATTCTATAGCTTTGACATCTTTGATATTTCTCCTCTAGTTCTAATCTTTCCCGAGAGCTCCACGATTCAGTTCTTCTGGTGCATAACACCTTCCTAACCTGGTCATCCCTTGAGCCACAGTGACGTCTATCATCCTGCCTTTGGCTTCAGCTCGATAGTCCCATAAGACTACTTTAGTGTCATAGTTGAGCTTCTTAGTAGTTAAGGTGGTCACTAAGACTCTCAGCAGGTAAGTCTGCATAGTTATGGGTTTCCTAAACTGAACTGTGATAAAAAGTTGTGATGGGGATGCAGTGGCGATTTCTTCTGTGTTCCATATGGGCACAATGGTTTCTTTCAAATAATACTCCTCCTATATAATAATCAGATTGACTTCTCAATTTCTATGATTTGGAAAGGGGTTATTGTTCACATTTGGAGCTGCGGCGGTGTATTTGATTATACCCCTTCTTATCAGGGACTCAATTTGATTCTTTAAGCTGTAACAGTCTTCTGTGTCATGCCCCTGGACTCCTAAGTAATAGGCGCATCATTTTCTACTGTTGAAGTTTTGAGAGGTCGGATCAGAGGCCTTTCTCTCAATTGGATACAACAAACCTGCTTTCCTCAATCTCTCAAACAATTGGGCCAAAGTTTCTGCAATTGGTGTGTAGGTACGAGTATTTCTGGCTTCAAAGTTGGACGTGGTCTGGGTGCATAGGCTGGTCTATTTTGGTGAGGTGGAGCTTGGATAGGGGCATATGGTCTTGTTGGATTTTGGTATGCTGGAGCTCGAGGTGGATTATAATGCGGTTAAGTATTGTACACTGGGACATGTGCAATAATTTAGGGGCTGTTAGGGTAACGGTAGGAAGAATTTCTAGGTCAGTAGTATGGTGTGGCGGCTGAGACATCTTTCTTCTTTTTCTTGTTACCATTAATGAAACCAGTATGGCCTTACTTGTAGCTTGCAGTGCAACCATAGATTGGATCTTCCCCGACTTGATGCCTTCTTCTATGAAATCTCCCATTTTGACTAATTCTGCAAACTTTTGGACCATTATCGACATCATCTTGTCAAAGTAAACACCCTCCTATGCTCGGATAAAATATTTGGAGATTTCACTTTCATCCAGTGGAGGCTGGATCCTCGTAGCCTCGGTCCTCCAATGCCATGCATATTCTTGAAATAATTCGAACGACTTCTTCTGTATGTTAGCCAATGAGAACCTATCTGGGGCAATCTCAATGTTAAATCTAAAGTAACTCATGAAGTCCTCACCCATTTCCCACCAGTCATACCACTTACAGGGGTCTTATCGGGTGTACCAAGTCAAACCCTCTCCCGAAAAACTTCAAATGAACAGCTTCATTCTTAACTTCTCGTTCCTTTCTACACTGACCGACTTGTCGCAGTAAGCACTCAGGTATGCATGAGGGTCACCCTTTTTATCAAACACATCGAACTTTGGTGGTTTGTATCCCACTGGCATGTCCATGTCCGACTGAATGCATAATTCATCATAGTCCAGGCTTTCAATCCCTCTGGTGACTTGCATGTTTCTGAATACTCTCTTTAGACTTTCAAACTGGGTTGCTATCGACCCTTTTTCACTTGATTGGACATCCTTTACTAATCTTGCATACCGTTCAACCTCATACGGAACCTTAAGAGTCGCAGATATTGTGAAAGTAGGAGCTTCAGTGGAATATACAGATGGAACAGGTATCTCACAAGTGACATGTACCTCGAGTATGTGTTGCATCTCTGGATGGATGGGACCAGTAAAGTTCTAAGCAGGAAATGAATAAGCAGGTGTAGTTCTGAGAGTAGGTTAAAGAGCTAGTGGGGCTTGAGCATACGGTATATTTGCTTGGTTAGCGGGAATGCCTGGAGGTAATTCAATACATGGATCCTGTAACTGAGCGGGAAAGCTAGCTATAGCAAGCTTGGTTATGTCCCGCATTTAATGGAGTTCTTCTTTTAGGACCTCGATTTCCTGTGCCATATTGGCCAGTTGTTTGTAGTTCTGTGTATCTGACGGCCTTTGAGAACTCTCGATGTCATCCACTGGTATCATCATGGCCTTGTCTCTATTAGTTATTTTATCTTTTGATCAAAGGTTGTATTGGGATTTCGTCATTTTTTCAGTCGGTACAAATCAACTCTATTTTTATTGGTGATTGATAAACAAAAGAAAGGAAGAAAGTAAAAGCAAAAGGAAACTATGTTAGTCTTGAAATAATGTAAATGTAACAAGTAAGTAACACACATACACCAAGTTGGCGACATCCAAACGCATCCTAATATAGAGCCTCTTTTTGCTAGAGGTGGGCCTACGATGCAAGTATGATTAATTGATCCAAAGTTTCAAAACGTAATTAAATTCAAGACAAATGTATTTTGATTAATGAAAAGGGAAAGGTGCGAAGCCACGGGTTACAAAGAGAAAAGTCTCAAACTAAAGATTACTTCATGGTAGGCATCACTAGAGGTCATGCAAGACCCTTTAGGGATAACACAAATGAAGAAAAAAAAGTACAAATAGGTCATGCAAGACCTTTCAGGAATCAGAGATAGCAGATGGGTACTAAGGCCAGCTGAGGGGATCATCATCATCATCGTCGAGGTCATAGTAGGGACCTGGGTGATACTCTGGGGAACCGTCGGACTGCTGCCCTTGGTGGTCTTCGCCTGTATCACCGTCGAAATCTATGGGTTTGTACTCTTCTTCTTCAGGGTCATCCTTCATCTCCTCTATCAGTTGCCCCTCCTGCTCTTTCATTGGTTTCTCCTCCGGATCTTTCTTTGGGTCCTCTTCAGGATCTTCTTCCATCTCATCCTCGGGTTCATCGTCTACAGTGTGGATAAGGTGATCTCAAATCCTGAAATGTAATACCTCGCATTTTTGAGCTAGTCTAAGAACCATCATTCTTACTTGTAGAAGCCATAATTCAAGTGATTTCCATGAGAATATAAGTTTCATTATCCTTACCCTCATGTTTGATTTGCTTTTGAGGTGAAAAATGTTCATAGAAAGCATTTAGAGCCAAGTTGAGTAAGATTCTATGATTCATCCAAAAGTTGATATTCGATTCTACAAGGGTCTACTTTAAACGTGTATAAATTGTTATATACATGAAATTTTTCATCTAAAGGCCCACCAAATTTTAGATAATTTAATTAGCTTTCCAAAGATACCAATTTTGGCAAAATCTGATACTTGAGCAAAAAGTTACAGCCATTTTCATGAAGAGGCAGTAAGCCGAGGCGATAAGCGAGGTGGAGCCCTGTCTATTCCGGCCAGTGTAATTTCCTACAGTCAAGCTCCGCTTCTAAGAGGGGTATTTGGGTCATTTCCCACCCTTAAATAGCCCCAATAACACGAGATTCAGCCTCTAATAACCAAATTATACCCGCATTCTCTCAAATGCTCTTAAGAACACACCTTATGGTTTCAACCCAATATTCAAGAAACTCAAAATTTCACCATGGTTTTTCGAAATTGATTCAAGATTCAAGATTCCTAGATCAAGAACTTCAAGTGTGTACCTTCAAGAACACCATTGAAGATTCAAAAGTTCAAGCTTTTAACATTCAAAGCATCATAGAAATCCAAGATTCAAGCTTTCTCATCTAAGATCATCAATTAAGGTATGTGGGGTTTCAACTAGGACAATCCTTTCGTCCCTGTGCCTAAAACTTATTTTAACTTATAAATTACTGAATTTTATGTGATTTTTTTTCCATGAAATTGAAGCTAGGGTTTATACCTAATTTATATTGTTTGAAGATTATGAGTTTACAAGTGCTTGAATATTGAATTGCATGACTATTTTCATGTATTTATGCACGTAACGTAATTTTTCAGATTTTCGAAAGTGAGTTTAAGTATGACATTGAGATTCTTAATCTTATTATTTTGATGGTGTTGAAGTATTTTCAAGAAGTTTATTGAGTTGGATGTTTTTCTATGATTTTGAATATTTATACATGAGTTCTAAATTGGGACTCATACCCATTATTACTATTTACAAGATTATGAGTTTTTGAGAGTTGTTGAAGATAAATTTCATGAGTTTGTTTATATTTTCATGAGCATTGCTGAAATTTCCAGATTTTAATATGATTTACGAATGTTTATGTTATCAAGCATGAATTTTGAGATGTTTTGACATGAGTTTGAAGCATGGGCTTTAAGTCCTAAGATTGAGTTTTGATATTTCAAGAAGCTTATATTTTTAACATGTTTTGATAAGCAAGATTTGATCTTTTGATCCTAAGCTTAGATAAGGAATCCACATTATTCATATAGTTCATGATTTAAAGCAAAGAGAAGCGTAATTGGTTTTTATTATAAACCCTTATGCTATTTTTAAGGTGGATTTCCTAAAATCCTGAGCAATAAATATGAGAGTGGTATTTAGCACCGAGTTGGGTATGATTCCAAGGTCTCATGCCCCAGAACTACGTGCCACCGTAGGATTGAGATTTATGGACCCGAGGCCGAGATAGTGATCACTAAAGTTAAGGTTCTATTCCGATGGCAAGGATAGAACAGGTCTCCCCAATGTGGGTAAGACGTTGGACTCCATGAAGAATGCTCACATGATTTATGTTGGTTAAAAGAAACTCCCAAAAAGATGTCCCCCACTCTTAAAACAGTTTACTAATTTAAGGTATTGAGATAAATTATTTACTATGCATAAAGAGTTTCAGATTTTATTTAGCTTACACGATTTGAGAACAAGAAGAGAATACAGATTCTAGAACTAAGTGTAATGACTCACAATATTTATACTACATCTTTACTATTCATAATTTATGATCTTTAGATTTCAGATTTACTCAAGCTATGTGAGTCATTTACATTTAGCATGCATCGTTTCATAAATTATGATGATTATGAGATATTGTTTTACTTATTTCATTTCACCCCCATATGCTCAGTACATCCTCAAAGTACTGATCCACATATATGTCTATGTGCTACATTGTCTCATAATGTAGGTCCAAGTTTTAGTATGCACATCAGACTCAGACACCAGCCAGCAGATAATATATGGCCTCCTACTTTGGGGACTTAAGTTAGATTTCATTTATATATTTTCTTTCTTTCTTATTCTTATATATTGATTAGTTATAGTTGGGGTCGCCACTTAGCTATCTATAGTCAATATTAGTAGAGGTTTCATAGACAGTCAGTAAAGTTAATGAATTTAGTTTTAGTTATCTTTGTAAAAGTAGAGTTGTAATCATGTGAATTCAGTTTTGTATTGATTAGATTCAGAAAAGAGTTATCTTCCGCTGATTTTGTACAGATTTATCTAATTTATTCAGTTGCTTATGAGTTATACCATTAAAAGGGTTAGATTGGGATCACTTATGTTCCTAAGCACTGTGTAACGTCTCAGGACCCATTTTTGGGGCGTTACATGGAATCACCTGCCCGTACATGGCAGTAGTCATAGGCCTAAGGTGTAGCAGCTGCTCTCAGACTGCAAGTCCTTGAAGCACCTCATAACTTGGTCTGGCCAGAATACCTCCCGATCGATACCATGTGTAGTACTCGGGGGTGCAGTAGGGGTCGCCGTGTATGCCTAAGCTGATGATCTGTCCCCACCCATTGATTAGGTTACCAAGCCTCTCCATGGGGATTGTTCCTTCATAATCTATTTTCGATAACGCCATGTTCGACCATAAAGACACGTTCTGAATCAGGCCAAATTATCGTAGAACTCTTAGTTATGCGTATGGCTGGATTCTTTCCAACCCAATCAACTCAAGGAAATAAGTATAATGCCTCCTTAGCATTACTCGGCCGCTAACCCATGGTAGCCTCCACTGGATGAGGTTACCGGTGAGATGGATTAGGAAGACACACCACTTTTTCTCGTTATTCGGCATCTCCCACATAGCAACTCTAAGTCTGTGGCTAGAAATCTGGTTAGGACCTGCCTCTCTGACGTTGTTCCTGCGAAAAAAATGTTCTAATGCCCAAACTTAGAGCATTAGGTTGCAACCTATGAAAAAGTCATGTCCCCTGCAGCATGAAGACAGAGACCAAAATATCTCCGCTAAAATCATCAGCACAATAGTAGCTCTAACCGATCCCCTGCACATGAATATAACCGTGGGGAGTAGGTGGATGCTAATGTGGTTCCTTCTCATCGAGAACACCATAACACGGAGGAAAGCCACCATAAAGACAATGGCCCTATGTCTTTCCCAATCGATCCTAGTACAGAAGAACTCCTCCCAAAAATGGTCATAACTCTCCCTCCTACCAAACCTCTCAAAGAGATAACTCAGGCTTATCCATCCTGTCTCCACCATCCTTAAGCCTGCACTGAGTTTCAGCCCGATCAAACATAGAAAACCGCTCCCTGAAATATTTTGTGGGGCTAGAGGTGCCCGCCCCGCTAATGGCAAGTTAGCCATTTGGCTGACTTCCTCCAAATTAGGAGTGACCTAAAAGTCCGTGAACCTGAAGGTAACTATAGTCGGGTCCCAGAACTCGACTAAAAATTGAATAAGTAGCTCTCTGCTCTTATCTCCAACAAATCTGTCAAAGATCCCAAATGTACGAACATCTCCTCTCCATGTGCTACTCGGATATTTCCCCACTAATGTCTTAGGACCCAGGGAATGTCAGTCAGCGTGTAGATGTTGGCAATGTTTTGGTTGATTTCCATCTGGGCAAAGAAGAAGAAAAAAAAGAGTAGGGTAAGTTTAATGTCTTGAATTTATTATGTTCTTAATATTTGGATCAATTAATCATTTCACTCATATAGCATCATTGGGTTCATGAAGTACCCGTTGACACAAAGTGTGGTTCCCTAATTGCGAAAATGATACTCTGGACCATTATGCCTAAGGTGTATACAATATGACCTATTTCTAGAGTAAGATTTTTTCCTAAAAATTTTGAGAGTGGGACTGAATATTTGCGAGAAGGTGCACTAACCTAACTGCACCAACTCCAAAACAAAGGAATCCAAAGAGGTTTTGAAGGAGTGCGGTGCACCCCTCACGTGTTCAGTATGTAAATTGTGTACGACCAAGACTCGATAGGAATAATGCAAGTGATAAAGCAGTAACAAATAGTGTTATACAAATAAATAAAGAACGCAAGTTTGGATTTGGCTTGCGTCCTTTCACAGAAAGCATGATATAAAGACAGGCAAGCAAATAACATAATAAAGTACGAAATCCTATACTAAGCATGTTAAGGCTAAACCTAAGTTTAAAAATCCCCAACAGAGTCGGCATTCTGTCGCACCCTATTTCGAACCAGTCGAAACAGCACACGACATATAGTGGTGTGTCGTGACTCTTGGGATTTAAAATTTTATTTTAGAGTCGCCACCTAACATTTTAGGAAAATTAGGAAAAAACCATTTTTTATTTGTAAAACTCTGTATTGGTCTGTCGAAAACGTCTTGAGATTCTGAATAAGGATTTTGATCACTCAAGGAGAAGGTATTAGGCACCCCTCAGAGCCTATTCGGAGATAGTCCTTACACTTAGTTTGGGAAAAATATTAGAAAGACTTTACTTTTATTATTTGCTTAAAACGGTGATAAGAAACTTCATTATTATTTTTTATTTCAAAAGAGAACTTGAGGTAAAATAAACGCGATGCTACCACGTATCAAGGAAGCAATGTAATTATTATGAAAATATGCATGCCTAAAAATGATAATATAATTTTTATAAAAGTCTTATAATTCTATTAGGGAATTTGAAAACATATTTGAATTTAAATATTCATTTTAAGTTATTTATGAAAATAAATAAGGTATTTTAAACATGTAAATAAAATTTATAAAAAAAACTGAAGCGTGAATAGTTTATTTAAGACAAAATGTGAATATATTTGAAAATACGAAAGATGTAAAATCACTCAAATGAATTTAGATTAGGAATAAGTGAGAAATAAATGACAATGGATAGGTGTGATGAAGTTTAGATGATAATACTAATGGTAATAATAATAATGATGATAATAATTATAATAATAATAATAACGATAAATAGTGACAATAATTGCGATATAAATAACAATGACCATAATAGTAAATATTGGTAATAATAATAAAGATAATTATCGTAGTAACATGTAAAATGATATACTTCGATGCATAGTAGCGGATGAATATATACCTCAAATTTATTAATCTTTTGTGAATCTAAAAGACCGAATAAACATTTAAAGATAGGAAATGTGGATTAAGATGTAAGAACAATTTATTAAAACGAGTTAAAACTAGAGGGTAGACTCTTGAAAAATAAGAAATTTTGGTAACACTTTCCTCTTAGATTAATTTGGAATTCTAATTCTTTTGGTTATTCCGTTTCTTAAAATGTGGAGACTACTACACTAATTTTATTTAGAACTATTGGCAATAAGTTCTCGAAGGATTAACCGAATATGAGAAATTGTATTTTTTTTTAACTAATAATCATCATGTGATATTTGCAAAAACGGATTGTTGAAACTACACAAAAGGATCAACAACGTAAGTCCAACAATCAAATAAACTTATACTAAAGAAAATCAACAATAAGGTTAGTTATAAGAAAAATTCAAAACGACAAGTAAAATTGAATCCAAAGGCGATAAGAAATATTAGATTCTATTTTTAGGAGCTTAGGCTCCTAATTTGCGGGATTCCAAAGCTCTGCGTTCCTAGCGACAACTAACCCGATACTTGGATTAAAAAATAAGTTCCGTTATGGAACTCCGACTCCCGAGTGTACATGAAAAAGAAAAGAAGGGAAAAAGATTAGAAATCCAAACATCCAAATAAGTCAAGGAAGATGAAATTAAAGGAAAAATAAATAAATAAATAAATAAGTATCACATGTAACTATACAATCTTAACCGAAATATAGTGATTTTCCAACATATAATATAAAAATAATCCTACGCTTTACATTCAAAGTTTGTGTACAACATGTTTCATGTTGGATAGAATTAATTAATAATATATTATTTTATTGCCCACTCAACCACAACTATATATCTCAAAAGCCAAAATCTTAAAATCTCCATATTAGTAGCAAACTCTTATTCCTATATCAAAATTTTTCTAAGTTTGAGCCTTGAGAAGTCCAAAACATGACAAAACAAATTGAAGATTTATTATAAAATGTTTTAATTCAAAGAAACTAATATCATTAAACTTATTCTCATCTTGACAAATATTTGAATCAAATAGAGGTTTATGCCACCCAAAATGAGAGAAAAAATATATATATTTATATTGAAAGAAATGAACGGATCGACGCATATATAATCTGGAAAATTCTCCCCCTTAGCTTTAGGCCATCATTTTAAGTCTGTGGACCCCTAAACTATAAACTAAACTACAATCACTTTAATCTAGAGTTTGAGATATAACAATATACAAAAATAATAAACTCAACCTGAAAGACTACACCTAAAAGTGCAAAATTTGTTGCTAATACTTCCTTCTGAAATACAACTCTTATCTTTCCATAGCCTCAATAGTCATCATATAATAACTCAAACACTGACTAACTTAGAAACTTCATAAGTATCACCATACCCTGAGTTCACACCATCTAGAATTTTAATTATTCGTTCTATTACCTCAACCATCCATAATTCAAACTCAGATTCTAACACTTAACATGGATATCCCAAAACCTTTAATGAACTATACTAGCTTCCTTCATAGCTTACTAATATCACATCTCTAAACTTATATTTTCCCCTAAACCATGATAATTTCCACTACACCTAAATATACCCTATATCAACAACATATAATTTTGAATCAACATGCTTAAATTCTTGCATGCACTGTTTCAATCCTACTGATTCACCTTTCATACAACTAGACCCATGGGTACATAATCTACTAAATCCAGATAAATACTATGCCCACTTAACTGCTACTAAACTTCTGGGTTCATACTTTTAACTCTAGATCATGTGTTGTCATAGGACTCTGAGAAGGGATTTAAGGGCACATATGACTTTAGCTTAGTGCATAGTTTTCATGAACATGAATGAAATCTTTCAAACTTCAGAACAGAAAAGCACTGATGGGATATTTTTGAGCTTGTGTGCAATCCCATAAATGTCTGTGGGAACTATCTGAGAAAACTGTATCTGTAAGAATTTAAGCTGGCTATTTCTATTACCTTAAGAATAAGGTAGAGATGGCATGAATGGATTAACGTAAGAATTTACATAAGTTCCTTAGAGAAAATTGTTACTACACGATCTGAGACATGAAATAAGGGAAACATTTCGTAAATGCGTTGAGCCTCTTAAAGAAAAGTACAGACGTCCCCATACTGTTCCGCAAGACTCTACTAGACACGACTTCATATACACCCTAGAACACTTAAACTCTAGGCTCTGATACCAAGTTTGTCATGACTCGAGGCTACCCCCTAGTCGGAACATAGTTCTTGGAACCACAAGTGATCCCAAGCTAACCCATGAACTGGAATACTGTTGAGCAACTCATTGAATATGTATATAACAAAACATAATTTACTGAGTGGAAGCATAATCATTAGAAAATCTAATTGAATGTACTACTGAATAAGTTTACAACATGATACATCTAAAGAAAGAACTTGATTTACAATATCATTACTCTTACTGACTTTCGATGAAGCCTCTATTATACTGACTATCAATAGTTGGGGCATGACTCCAACTATCACAACTCAATACATATGAATAATCAAAGAAAAGTACATGAACTACTACTGACTGGAGTCCCCAAAATAAGAGAGCTCATCACTTGTTGGCTGGAAGCTGCAAACTATCTGATTATATCATGTAGGCTACAATTGATACCTACATTATTGAGAAAATGTAGCACATACACATATATGTAGATCAGTACTTCTAGAAGGTACTGAGTAAGTGGGGGTGAATGCAATAAGTAAAACTAATTTCATACGTAATCTTACAACATGCATGCCAAGTGCAGATGGACTCAACAGGAGACTAAAATAAACTAAAAACTGAAGCGTCTTACAACATGAATAACAAACATGATTTGATAAGCTAGTGAATCACTACACTTAGTTTCTTAAATCTTTATTTTTTTATAGAATAAGTAGAACTGAAACTGGGAAACGGTAAATCAGGAATACTGTATGTAAATCTCATATAAAACTGAATAGACTATAAAATTAAACTGAGGATCATGCATGGGTACTGTACGTAAAAAATAATATGGACAGATAAAACTGAAAATGTAAGACCAAGCATAAACATCTTTCTGAGATAATCTGTAATCTAAAAGATTGAACTCTGTATAACTGAAAAACTAAAAATTTGTATGCTTTGGTCAAGTGAACCTAAGCTGAGACATATTGAATACTGACTGAAACTGTGGGAGCTATCATATAACTGACATAAACCATATGGGCTATATAGAGTCGAACGTCTAACCCATGTTGAGGAGGGTTGTTCTATCCTTTTCATCGGAGTAGAAACTAAACTGGCATGATCACTAAACTTATCCCATATTGGGCAAGGGTTACACTCTCTAGAGAGGCCCCTAAACATAAACCTACAATGGCTCATAGTTTCTGGAAAAGTAGGATGCGCTGAACCCACACTTCCCACTCGGTGCTAAATCCTACTCCCAACTAAAAAACACTAAAATACTAACTGGTGTATGCTTCTAATAATGATAATTGATAAGCACAAGTCATGGTATTCTGAAAATATTAGTGCATACAGATTCTGAGGTAATTATAACATATTAACTGTTAATGCTCAATATGATCATGGTGTTCTAAATATGATATTAAAATCATTATCTGACTGACTTGTTACTTGAAAAATGGAAATAATGTAAGATGTAAAATCATGATCTGACTGACTTGTTACTTGAAAAATGGAAATAATGTAAGACGCATAGGTATCGGGTGTTCATAACCCGCCAGTACTGAATGATTGTAAAGAAAATATGATATCAAACATGAAATACAGAAGTATGTAATCATGGTTCAAAGATCCAAAACATAGACATTTCATCAAACATGTGAGAATCATGAACTTGAACATGGGAATTTGTTAAACATGAGAAATCAATATGATTACATGGCTAAATGCATAAATTGGGGGTTTAACATGAAATTCACTTGAATATGATATGGGAAATTGAAAATTGAAGCATGAGATAACCCAATTTTTCATGAAATCATCCTTGGTCATGAATTAAATCAAATTACTAAGGAGAGACATGATTTAAACTCATCTTGAACATGTGCAACTTCACCAAAGGGGAAAACTCATATTTTTAACCAAAGTAAGGATTTTGGGCTCCATGGGTGAAAGGGACCCACGGATGAACACCCACATACATTAATTGAACAAATTCTTGAAGAAACTTGAAATTAGAACTTGAACCCTTGAATCCTTGAGGAAGAAAGCTTGAATCTTGGGACTTGAATGATGAACTTGTGAAAGAAACTCTATTCTTGATGTTTTCTTGAAGATTCTTGAACTTGGAAGCTTGAATTCTTGGATTATTAGGGAAAGGGTTTGGATTTTTATTCTGGGAAGGGAAGGGTTTACATATGGATTTGATGATGAAAAGTGGGCAAATAATTCTCTTTTGGTGTTTTAATCTGTCACTTGGGTGCTTGGGGGCAAGGGGAAATGACTAAAATTCCCTTTGGGCTTGTATTTACGAATGCACTAAAACATTACTCTGCATCGTGGAGCTAGATGTGGTTACTTAGTCCCACATTGCGGTGCTATCGCGGCAGCTTACTGGGTCTGACAAAAATGATCATAACTTTTCGCTCAGGTATGGATTAAGAAGAAATTGGTATCATTGGAAAGCTAATTCAATTATATATAATTTGGTGGGTCTTGAGCTGAAAATTTCAAAATATATTAAAAGTTAAATACATTCAAAGTTGACCCTTGTAGAATCGAATACCAAAAATGGCCGAATCAAAAGCTCTTAGCTCAACTTTGCTCTAAGTGATTCTTATGAAGATTTTTCACCTAATAATCACTTCGTACACTAGTATAAAGATCATGACACATGTATTCAAATATAAATCATGGTATTAGAGTTAACACACGTAGAAATGATAGTTCAATTTCTATCTCAAGAATGCGGGGTGTTACACCATACCGGGTTTGAAAAGCAGTCTTTGGAATCTGATGATATCCCAAACAAAGAACAAAGAACAATTATAGAAAAATACCTATCACCCTAAAGTTGGCCAAAAACATCATCAATCCTAGGAAGAGGATACTTATTTTAAGATGATGATAGTCTATACACATCCGAAGAGACTCATCTTTCTTCCACACGAAAAGCATAAGAGCATCCCATGGAAAAACACTAGGATGGATGAAAACCTTATCAAGAAGATTATTTAACTTCTCCTTTAGATCAACCTAAGCCATCCTATAAGGAGGAATAGAAATAGGACGACTATCCGGTAGAAGATCGATCCAAAATTTATCTCCCTATCGGGAGAAATTCTAAGAAAATCATCGAAAAAGACTTCAGGTAATTCATTAAACACAGGGACAGATTGCAAAGAAGGACCCTTGAAATTAGAATTCTTAACCCAAACTAGATGATACATACACCCTTTGAAAATCAACTTCTGAGCTCTAAGATAAATAAACCTCTCTTTGGGCACAAAGGAACTCCCCTCCTATTCAATTATCAGTTCATTAGGAAAATGTCCAGGCTGACCATAATTGAAAAACAACTTCCTCCACTTCTCATAGTAACCATGGTGAAGCTATCCATAAAACTGATCAGAAGGATAAGGTGGGGCTGACTGAGGTCCACTAGCCTAAGACTAGGCACCCTGTGCCTTTGGACCACTGCTAGTCTGATAGCGACAATCACTAGACGGCTTAGGATATGGAGCACTAACTATCGAATATGAATTAGAACTTCCCTAATTCTTCTTCTTTGTCCACTGACTAACTTCTCTCTCATTATTCCGCTGCCCTACACCCTGCTCTGAATATCTAAACTTCTTGTTCTGCCTATTTCCCATTTCTACTTGCTTTATCTTTTCACTCTCTACCTGTTGTATATAAGCCACCAACCTAGAGTTGTCCATATCATTATTCAACATTGCAGTCTTGCATTCCAATACCAAGTCATGGGATAACCTAGAATCAAACTACCTCATATTGGATCTCATATTAGACACCAACTCTGGTGCATTATGAGACAACTACTAAGATTTTAAGGCGTACTTCTTTACACTTATCTTTCCCTGCTTCAGGTTGACAAATTCTTCAACCTTAGCTTTCCTCAACTCTTGAGGAAAGAAATGATAAAGGAAATCACCTGAGAACTCATCCCATCTCGTTGGCTCAACATCATCATTGTCAACTTCTCTCATTCCTCATACTACTGATAAGCTATATCTTTTAACTGATACATAGCAAACTCTATACCTTAAGAATCAGTAGCATGTATTACCCTAAAAAACTTCTCCATCTCATCCACAAACCCCTAAGAATCCTCCTCAACCTTAGAGCCTGTAAAGGTTAGGGGATTCAACCTCATGAACGAGCCAACCCGAGTAACCTCAGATGAATGAGCAACAAAACCAACACAATCAGACTAACGAGATTGAGAGGACATTAGCTGAGCAACCATATGAATGGACTATCAAAACTCTACATTAGAGATGTCTCCCTGAGGTGGTTGGTCATAAGTATCACCCATCCTAAAAGCTCGATGAGGACTAGTAGGAATCGGTGGGACACTATATGGAGTAGTACAATCAGGAGCAGGGACCCTAGACCGATTTTTTACTCCATGAGTAGGATGAGTTCCCTCTACATTCTCCTCAGGTGGAATAGAGGTTCCAGCAGAGTTTCTACAAATGTCAGATTTCAAGGAGGCATGATCTGAAATTTGAGTAAGCTAGGATGTAGAGAAGTTCATGACACAAGACTCGATATCCCAAAATAGAACACAAGAAAGAAAAATATTCCTAAATGCCTTGTAGCCTCCCCCTTATGAGTGTGGTACGCTACACACCCACAAAAATACTCTACTCGATATGGCTTTGTGGATATTCAAAAGAACCTGAAACGTGCTCCAATTCCAAGCTTGTCATAACCAAAATCAGGGTCAAGTCATGACTGATATCTCAAGCCCACTGTAGGCTGGAGACTACCCCGTTAATCTAACCTCAAGAGCACATAAATGTAAAGAGCGGAAGCCAACCAAAAATAATATTAAGAAAGATAGATAAACCAATTGAAAATTTTAAGAATCAAAATGAAAAATCAATCCCACACTTGTCCACAAAAGCCTCTAAAAGCAGAATACCAACCTAGATTGGGACATGCCCCCGACCATGATAAAGAAAAGTCATAATTCCCAAAATATAAAAAGAAACCTAATGAAATGGTAGGGCTTTCCTAAAGATAGAGGCTCACTACTTCACATCAACTCAACTAATAAACCACACCACCTATCGTTGCATAAAAATAAAAAATCCCTAGGACCCTACATTATGAAATGATGCAGCATTAGTGGGATAAGCACTGACATACAAATCAAGGAAAGTAATAAAATAAGGTCATCTCCAAAATTAGTTAAAACAACATGCATACATTCATATATACACATATATATAGGATGTCGAGATAGGATAAAGGGTCATGAACACGAGAGTTTAAAACCATTAAGCTGAAATGTGTAGCTTTCTCTATCCTAAGGGAATCCATGGGCTATATGAGTTTAGTTTCACCCTGCTGAAAGGGCCCTAGTATGTGTTAGCCACACGAATTGAGGAAATTCAAAGAAAAGCCTAAATACACCAAAGCAATAGCCATTCTAAATATATATATATATATATATATATATATATATATACATACATATATATATATATATAGTTTATACCATGCACACGGTCATATAGACCCCACCACTAGCAAACATGATTTCCAGTATTGATCCTCGTGGGATCTCCACCTTCACAGTGAGATATACAATTTCTTTTAATCCCAAATTAAAACAGTTTACAGATAAACCCAACCATTAACCTAAGAGTCATTTATTAAGGCATTTACTGACATGGTATCGCCATACTAATTACGCTTGTAAGCTTATATAATTATGTCACACCAATCCAATTAACCATTCTCTAAAATTCTATTTGAATTCCAAATCCATGGTCACCAAGGGCATTCTAAAATTAATTTGATAATCCATTATCCCTTAATGCATTGTTTTAAAGTAAGTCCAATTATGCAAATTCTATATTCAAAACTAAAGTTATGAAGGTAGGTTAAGGTTAATACTAATACCAAACCAAATTCCATCAATTTTGGAAAACCCATGTCCCTTACTCTAATCGTTATAACCATGCACCCATCCATCCCCAAAAATAATTTATTAAAGTGTAAACAACACATTTAAACCATGGGAAATACAATCCGAGTAATATCCATTAAAAGCCCTCAACCAAATTTCAAACTCAACAATCAAAATCATATGAATAGTGATTAAATGTATGCCATGATATAAAACTCATGTTAGGGATGAGAGACATGACTGAAACACCAAAGAATTTGGAGAGAAATCTAGGGTTGGAGCTTGGGTGTTGAATTCATTATAAAACCCTAGTGTTCTTGCTTTGTGAGATAAAGAGGAAAGAAGTAAGGTTTTTTATTTGATTAACTGAATATAATGAGGTCCCTTACGTGTTTTTTAGTCGTGGATATAGAGTGGAGGGAGGAAAAGACCAAAATGACCTTAATTAAAATATGCAGGAAAGTCTGGGTCCAGCTGTCATGGCTCAGGTAATGACTGACCACGAGTCGTTACTTGGACTCTTTACCTAAGGACCAAAAACTTGGTACCTCACTGTTATGATCATGAGTCACTCATCATAACTCGTTATAAATCATCATTAGTCACATTAAATACTCGTGATCAAGGCAGATATAATGCCTCGATTTTCTGAACCGGAATGCTACACGGTGCGCATGACCCTGAAGGACCACAAGGTAACCCATGACTGATATCTGTACCTGTAACTGTATAATATATATATATATATAATGCGGAAATATGAACAAAGAGGGCATAAGGTTCAATCTTGAATGATAAAATATCTGAAATAAGGTGGTATCACAGTATAAAAACAAAACTGAAAATACTAAAGTCTAAATCTGAAAAATCTATAATCGTCTGAAAGCCTCTAACTGTCTGAATAAGGAGTTGAAGGAACATGTCTCCAACTAACTCCCTAAACTGAAAATAAACAGAAATACTGGAATAATAAATGTAACGATCATGTCCTCAAAAGATGAGGACTCACTGCTTACTGAACTGCTACTGTTGATTTGGAATCTACACCTCAGAACCTATGGTGTAACATAAAAAGAAAGCACCATAGTGCAAATGCGTCAGTACAACTAAAGTACTGAGTATACGTGGGGGTAGGCTAAATACATGGGGTTTATATGCATGAACATGCTGACTAATATGAACGTGAGAATACATACATATATACATACATACATACGTACGTACGTAACTGCTACTAAACTCATAGAGATACTGACTACTTGATTTTAAACTCTGACAACATGAGTTTCGTGATACTGAGATACTGAATGTCTGATAACATGGATGACTGTATCTAACAGTCCTAATTCTGGGGAAAACTATCTGAGTTCCAAACTGTATCTGAACATCTAAGTCTGAGATCAGTCCTAGCTAAAAAGTGATCTCTAAAACTGATAATTAGAATACTTGACTGAATCTGAGATTGAGATCAAGCCTGTCTGCCGGGTGACCTCTAGATCTAATAATAAGCATATGAATATGGGACCAAGCCTATCTGAAAAGATGGCCTAGGAATCAATGAAACTATCTGAGTTCCTTATTGAGATCGATGATTGTATCTGACAGTCCTGATTCTTGATTTCTACTCTGAAGACTGATACTGAAACTGTAACTATAACTATGACTGTAGGAGGTAGTAACTTAACCGACATACCTCGATACTGTACTGGTGGGGTCCAATATTTGCCCTGATTGGAAGGGTATCAATACCATGCCATGGGTAGAGACCTCTACTATGGTCAAGCCTCTCTGACGGGTGACCCTGAATAGAAAACCAAGCCTAAGGTAATATAATAGTCAAGTATAGCCTTAATCTGATGGGTGAATCCTATCCTATGTTGGCTACATAGTTCTGGAGTACAGGGATTGCTGCTAACAGCTCTGCCTTTATAACGGGAAAAACCACCATCCCTGCACTCGCTCGGTGCTAGTCCCTACTCCCAACTGAAAGACTCTAAAAAGATTAACTGCACTGAACTGAACTAATTTATAAACTGATTAACTGAGCTGATAATATTTTCTTAGTTAAACTAAGCTGAATTCACTATGTTTCGTTGACTGACGAAAAAGCTACTTGAGATCTGAGGTCTTACTGAGAGTACTGAAACTACTGGGACTACTAAACTACTGATATTTCTGAGTTTTTCTAAGTCACGTGACTAACTGAAATCTATGGAGCATAGCTTCACTGAGGATGTCTTGAAACATGACACTAGCTCTAGGCACACAGCTATAGTTTTTGGGTACAAGTACCCCCAGGACTCGATGGAAGGAAATTGACACACATGACTGACTTGATCATAAGAGTAGAGTCCACAATTCACAATATCATAAGTAAGGATTTCATAATAAGAATGATTCTCAACAAACTATCACATGATTGGGAATGTACACAACATGTATATACTTGCATGGCTTCAATAACATGGTCATTTCATATCATAACAATATCATGAGAATATCATACAACATCTTCAATTCAAGACAATAGCATGGGGATCACGTTGAACATAAACTTAAAACATGGAATAGTCATTTAGGACTTATTATGTCATAAAAGTATGATTTCTATTCCCTTAGGTATTTTCACAAACACCTTACATGCACATCTTAGGCATAGGTAGATTCATCAAGATTACAAGTATTCAACCACCAATTTCACATATTTATACATTAAATACAACCATATCATCACACAAAATATACAAAGATCCCATCTTAGGCATCATCAAACTCCAACCACATGAACATCAACCACCAACAACATAAACATCATAATACATAATTTAGAAGATAGTTCTTGAGCTTCATGGATGAAAGGAGTCCATGAATCAACTCACGCATACCTTAGAAGAAATATTCTTGATGATTGACGGAGGAATTTCCTTGAAATTGGATCTTCAAGCTTAATTATGCAACCCTAGTTATTTTTCTCTTTTAGTGCTCTTGGATGATGAACATAAAATGTTAGTAGGGTTTTAATGTAATTAGGAGCAATATATTTTATAGGGTTAAGTTTAGGGACGTGTAAGGAGTGTTAAAAGACTTAATTACCCTCAAAATAACTCAAAACGGAGTGTTTAAGTCACTTGAAACCATAAGATATGCGTCACATATGATATTGCATATATTTACATAGGCGCCGCATATGATATCTCCTAAATTTACATAGGCGCTGCATATGATATCACCTATATCTATATAGGCGCCACATATGCTATCGCATATGCTTTCCAGTGGCCATGTGCGATTGGTTAGGCGACGTACTCTACTTCGCAAAGCCATAACTCCTAGCTCGGGTGTCGGATTTTGATAAAATTGGTATCGTTGGAAAGATAATTCGATTATCTATAATTTTGTGGGCATAAATATGAATAAATACCACATTAACATTGAGTTATACTCGTTCAAATATGACCCTTACGAAATCGAACACTAAAACTTGATGGATTCAAAAACTCTTAGCTTGTATTACCTTAAGTGACTCATATGAACATGATTAACGCATCATAAGTTATATTATCACTATGATACTCATTGTAAGTCATGTACTCAAGTATGAATTACAGGATAGGAGATTTCATATGTAGGAAAAATGGTTCGCCTCCTAGCTTAGAAACATGTGAGGTATTACAGCAGAACTCTTGTGCAACCCCAATATTCAAACAATGAGTCCCACCTCATGACTCATTATATGAGGTAATGACTCATTACTTATGTAGTTGGTCGTTGTCCTAGTAGTGTTTGAAATTACTTTAAAAATTTGCCAATTCAAGAGTTTATCACCTGGGGCCTAGGGTTCAAGTACCTAGGATGTCACATCTTGCTACGATGTCATTGATGAAACAGGCAAGGACATATTTTTTTTTATAAATAGAGTACGGTGATTCATTTGTGAGACAGATCAAAATAGAGAAAAAAAAATATACGGAGAACAGTTAGGTATTCCACAGACTAATAAAAAATAATCTGTAAAGAAAAAATTAGAGTAACCCATATTTTGTAAGGTGTGATTCAAAAGTAGGTTATTCCTTTTGAATAGGTAATAGCAACTTGAGTATTGTACTTGTGGCTATTTAGTGTAAAATTTCTTCCTATAGTAAAATCTATTGCTCTTCTTAGTCTGTATTTTTTTTATTTAAAAGGATTTTCATGTAAATTCTTGGTGTCATTATTTTTTTATTGTTCCTTATTATTTTTCTATAAATACTTTTGTTATTATTCCATGTTTGCCCAAAAAACTGGTATCAGAGATATTTTTGTAAGGTGAGAAAAGTAGTTTGTGAAGAAAAAATTAAAGTGAGTGATATTTTAGTAAAGTGAGAGTCAAAGGAGGGTTATTCCTTTTGAGTGTTTAGTATTCAATTGAGTATTGTACTAGTGGCTATACTATGTAAAATTCCTTACTCTTGGTCCGTAATTTTTTTCTTATTTAAAAGGGCTTCCACGTAAAATTCTTGGTGTCATTATTTTTCATTCCACCTATTATTTTTCTACAAATACTTTTGTTGTTATTCTATGTTTACCCAAAAACTAGTATCAGAGCACAAGATTTGCAATATTTGTACTTTTGGGTAGAAAATAAAAGGCAACACAAGTAGAATTGTTCTTTAAATGGCATTGATTATGTCATTTGGAAGGAGAAAAGGAAAGATTTGTTCTATTTCAAGAATTTTTATCAATCAGTCTTTGACATTATAAAACCTAAAAATAAAATCAATGAAGAGTGGAACCTATTGCACAGATAGATTTGAGATTTTATCAGGCAACGGGTTGACGATGATATGTTGAACCATATTTCTAGGGAGACACATGCTCGATCCCTATGGGGTATCTTGAAAGTTTGTATGCTCGAAAGACTAAAAATGATAAGATGTTCTTGATAAAATAAATGTTGGGGTTAAAATACCATGATGGTTCTTCTATGAAAGATCACTTGAATAACTTTCAGGAGATCATAAACCAGTTATTTGCTATAGGCATTAATTTTGATAAAGAAATTCAAGGTTTGTTTCTACTTGGTTCCCTACCAGACTCTCGGGAAACATTTAGAACTTCATTGTTGAATTTTGCTCCTGATGGCATGGTATTTATGGATTTTTCCAAGAGTAACGTTCTTAATAAAGAGATAAGATGAAAGACTCAAGGTTCCTCTTCATCCGATGTCTTGGTAACTGGCACTAGGGGAGAAGTATGAATCGTGGCTCTCAAAATAGAGAACATTATAGAAACAAAGCTAAAGGCAAATTTAAAGATATTTAGTGTTATTATTATGGGTAAAAAGGACAAACAAAGAAATTTTGTCAAAAGTTAAAGAATGAGAATAGAGATACGGAGGAAAAAAAAAAGATAATAATAAAAATTGCATAGCCACCATCACCATGTTACTGTCCTTGATGTAAATCTAATAAATATTACTTGTGATGAGTCAAACTAGGTTGTGGATTCTGGTGTCGCATCTCACATGAAATCAAGGAAGGATTTTTTTCATTTTATACTTCAGGTGACTTTGGAACCTTGAGTGTGGGCAATGACACTATTTCTAAGGTAGTTGGTGGTAGTACAATTTGTTTAGAAACTAGTACTTGATCTAAATTAGTTTTAAACAATGTAAAGTATGCATGTGATGTTCGTTTGTACTTGATTTATGTTGGTGTGCTGGATGACAAGGGGTATGTTAGTACAAATGGTGGTGGAAAATGGAAACTCATTAAGGGTTCTTTAGTTGTGGCTCGTTGAGACAAGCGTTGTTGTCTATATCAGACACGACTTCTACTAGTGCTAATACGGTGAATGTAATTGAAAGAGCTAGTTCGTCAACATTATGGCATAAGAGGCTTATCCACATTAGTGATAAAGGACTTAATGTTCTAGCTTAGAAGAAATTATTGTAAGATTTTGAAAGCGCTAAATTAGAAAACTATGAGCACTGCTTGACTAAAAAACAAAATAGAGTTTCTTTCAAGTCTCATCCTCCTTCAAGAAAGACAGAGTTGCTTGAGCAGGTGCATTCAGATTTATGAGGTCCAACAAAGACAAGGACTTTGGGTGGTGCACTTTACTTTGTCACTTTTATTGATGATTGCTCAAGAAAACTTTTGGTCTATGTCTTGAAGACTAAATACCAAGTGTCGGGTGTCTTTAAGCAGTTTCAAACTCATTAAAAGAGAAATAAAAAGAAAGTTGAAGTGTATTCGTACTGATAATGGTGGTAAATATTGTGGACCATTTGACGAATACTGCAAGCAATAAAGTATCAGACACCAGAAGACTCCTCCCAAAACTCCTAAGCTTAATGGTTTGGCAAAAAGGATGAATAGGACCTTGATGGAAAAAGTCAAATATTTGCTTTCTAAACCAAAGTTGTCGAACTCCTTTTGGGGTGAGGATTTATTAACTATTGCACATGTTATTAACCTATCTCCTGATGTTACTTTAAAAAGTGTTGTACCAAATAAATTTTGGTATGGGAAGGATGTTCCTATGATCATTTGAGAGTATTTGGTTGCAAAGTTTTTGTACATGTACCCAAAGATGAGAGGTCAAAGTTAGATGCAAAGACCAGGAAGTGCATCTTCATTGATTATGGACTTGATGAGTTTGGTTACAGGCTATATGATCTAGTTTAAAAGAAACTTTTAAGAAGTTATGATATTGTCTTCTGGAGAATCAAACTATTAAATATATTGACAAAGCAGAGAAGTTAGAATCTTCAAGTATTGATGGTATGGTTAATCTTGATCAAGTTACTCATAAAATGTGCATGATATTGGTGGGGTTAATAATCATGGTGAAGCCTAAAACCATGTTCAAAATAAGCATGTTGATGTAGATAATGACAACGATGTTGTTGCTTGTTTAAAAAGTTGTGGACAAGTTAAATGAACCACTTAGAAGGTCTACAAGATAGTGTATTGTTTATTTTCATTATTCTCCTATAAGGGAGAACCTGAATATTATAAGAAGGCCATGTAATATTAGCATAAGGATCAATGGATTGAATCCATGCAAGAAGAGATAAAATCTCCGCATGAAAACTACACTTATGAGTTGATAAAATTGCCTATGGGCATGAGAGCTTTGAAGAAGAAGTGGGTGTTCAAAGTAAAATTTGAAGAACACAACTTGAATCCTAGATACAAAGCTAGATTGGTTGTTAAAGGATTTGGTCAAAGAAAGGGTATTGACTTTGACGAAATATTTTCTTATCAAAATAAACTCTATTCACACAGTTCTTGGTTTGGCTGCTAGTCTTGATTTAGAGATTAAGCAGATGGATGTGAAAATAACTTTTCTTCATGGTGACCTCAGAGGGGAGATTTATATGAAAGAACCCAAAGGATTCAAGGTAAAAAGGTAGAGAAAATTATGTGTGCAAACTTAAAAAGAGTCTTGATAGCTTGAAGCAAGCTCCTAGACAGTGGTATAAGAAGTTTGAATCTGTCATGGGGGAGAAAGGCTACAAGAAAACTTCATCAGATCATTGTGTATTTGCACAAAGTTTTTATGATGATTCAATCATCCTCTTGATATATGTGGATAATATGTTTATTGTGGTTAAGAATGCTTCCAGGATTGACGAGTTGAAGAAATAGTTATGCAAGTCTTTTGCTATGAAAGACTTAGGTCATGCTAAGAAGATTTTGGGCATGAGGATTACTCGTTTCAAAGATGAAAGAAAGCTTTACTTATCATACGAGAAGTACACTGAACGTGTACTGAAATGTTTCAACATAAAGAATGATAAGGTTATTAACACACCCCTTATTGATCATATAAAGTAGACCAAGAAAATGTGTCCTGCAACAAAGGACAAAAAAAAAACATCACTAAAGTTCCATAGTCCTCTGTCATCGAAAGTTTAATGTATGTAATGGTATGTAGCAGACCCGATATTGCTCACGCAATTGGTGTTGTCAGCAGGTTTCTTGAAAATCCAAGAAAGGAGCACTAGAAGCAGTCAAATGGGTACTGAAATACCTAAGAGGAACCTCTATTGATTGTTTGCATTTTGGGGGATCTGATCTGATCTTGCAAGGCCATACAGATGTTGATATGGCATGTGACCTTGATAACAGTAAATCCACAACTAATTTTTTTATTTACATTTTTAGAAGAGTTATATTATGGAAGTCAAAGTTGCAGAAGTGCATCGCACTGTCTACAACTGAAGTGGAGTATATTGCAGCCATTGAAGCTGGAAAAGAAATTACATGGCTCAAGTAATTCCTTCAAGAACTTGGATTGAAGTAAATGGAGTAGGTCGTCCATTGTGACAGCCAAAGTGTAATAGATTTAAGTAAGAACTCTATGTACCATGCAAGAAAAAAACACATGCATGTGAGGTATCATTGGATTCGTGAAAAACTGTAGAACAAATTATTCCACATCAAGAAAATTCACACGACTAAAAATTCTACAGATATGCTGATAAAGATGGTGCCAAAAGACAAGTTTGAGTTGTGCAAAGAACTTATCAGCATAAGCTCTCTCTAAGAAGACGGGGATACCTCTTTCAAATGAATGGGATTGGTGGGGAGATTTGTAAGGTCCATCCCATGTCTTAAAAATCTTTATTGGCTGCAAGATATGTCAATATAAAATGTCAAAAGTGGAAGATTTGGTAGTTGACAAAGTAGGCCATTAAATGTGTTCACTGTAAATACTTTGAAATATGTCTTGCTATGATGTCATTGACGACACAGGCAAGGACATATTTTTCTCTATAAATGGAGTACCATAATTCCTTTGTAAGACACACCAAATAGAGAGAAAAGAATACGGAGGAGGTATTCTATAGACTAATAAAAAATAGTCTGTGAAGAAAAAATTAGAGCGAGCAATATTTTAGTAAGATGAGAGTCAAAAGAGGGTTATTCCTTTTGAGTGTCTAGTAATCACTTGAGTATTGTACTTATGGCTATACAGTGTAAAAATTCTACTATAGTAATACCAGCTGCTTCTCTTGGTCCGTGGTCTTTCCACATTTAAAAGAGTTTTGACGTAAAATTCTTAGTGTCATTATTTTTTATTTTTTATTATTTTTATACAAATACTTTTGTTGCTATTCCACGTTTACCCAACACCTGCCACCTCTCATTAACCAGGGGAGGACCTATGTTCAGAAATATAGTGCTTCAGCACCTATTAAATCTGACGCAGAATAGGTATAATTATATAAGAAATGTATAAAAATTGGTATAAGATGGAAAAAATACCCATGAAATTAAGAAGATAGTTGGATGACTTGTTTTTCAAGCGGAATCTTAAAATTTTGGATGTTAATACATGTGTTTGAACCTCTCAAGCACTCATGACCCTTAAATCATGGGTCCGTTAATGTTATTAACAAAAAACACCAAGTAACTTTGTCCACCAAGATTAGAACATATGAGAATAAATCACCAAGTGTTTGTCTCCATTGAAAATTGAACTTAATACCTCATGATGCTCAACAAAACTTCATTGAACCGCTAGGTCACACCCTTGGGTGCATGCCTAAGAAGATTTTCAGACAAGTGGAATCAATGTGCAGAAAATTCTTGTGAACTGGAGTGGTGCAATCAAAGAGAAACGTTTTAATTGCTTGGGATCAACTGTGTTTGACAAAAATAGAAGGTGGCCTCAACACCACATACATCTATTTATAAAACAAGTCAGCCATTCTCAAGAACTCTTGGAATCTCAATAGGGAAGAAGGATAAATTGTGGATAATTTGGGAGCATACATACTATCTGAAGGGAAGGAACCATGGGAGGTAGTGGCTAAACAGGTATTTTGGGTAATACAGAAGATCCTCCAAGCTCCTAAATAATTGGTTAACTAGAGCTGGTTTGGACATTGATATTTGCATGGCATAGGATGAGTATTCTATTCAGTCAATGTATAAAAAACTCAGAAAGCAGTTGCCAAAGGTAATGTGGAGAAGAATAATTTGTAATAACAAAGGGGTTCCCAAGTGGATATTCAATCTGTACCTAGAAAGTACATTAGGGACAAACTCAAATGACTTGGTTTGCCCAATGTGTGAGGAGGAAGCTGAAGATCATCAGTATTTGTTCTTTACCTCTACTGTCACTAATTCTCTTTGGAAAAAGCTTCAAATTTTAAACCAAGGCATGTAGTGCGTAAATTATTAGGCATATAACTCAGTTTCAGTACAGTCACAAGAAAAAAGAGTAATTACCTGAAGAAAGATGAATGAGCCATGTAATATTATATAAGTAATTTTGCATGGTTAGTCCGATTTTCAATTCTTAGCTTGCTTTTTTGTACATGCAATTTATCATAGATTTAAAATTTGAGGCCCATTAACTTTTTGGCCCATGCAAAAGTAATGTTGGTTTTGATAATTATTGTAAGTATTATTGTTGGTTTTAATAATTATCTTTGTTTATTTACTTTTTTATAACTTCTTTAGTTAACTTACAAAATTTGTTCTTAAACTAAGTGTAAAACTTGGTAAAGTTATTTTTTTATATTGATATACGATTTTTATTTTTCAGAAAAATATTTTATTTTTTTACTATTCCAATGTTTACACGGTTTTTCAAAATTACTTTATTGATAAAAGATTTTTTTTCTCCATCATTAATAGACTTTATTTTCAATAAATTAATTTTTTTCTCTTCCTTTTAATTGAACTTACATCATTTGCTTATGAACTTGTACTTCAGTTCATGAGTTACTGATTTGGAATACAAATTGACTCAACATAGGAGGTTTTTTGCTGTTGCTGAATCATGTTTGCAAACTGAAAAATTGATTCTACTTCAAAAAGGGAGAGCACTAGATTATTAGAAGTTAACAGTCCGATCATACTTTCTAGAATCTCTTTTGATTTGAGGTGTTTATCTCATCTTCATTATCCAACAACAACAAGAATATACTTCAAGGTCAGCCGATTTTGCATAATCAAATTGAGATTTATCGGACAAAATTATTTTTTAAAAAAATTCTTCATCTTCAATCCCATGAAGTCTATAATTAGTTTGAATTTCAAAAGCATTCTGAAGTTGATCTATGACATCAAGCTCACTCAGATTGCTTGAATGATCATTGTTCTGCACTACTAGTATGAGAATACTCCCCGAAGTTCTCTTTTTATCGTTGAATTTTTCTTAAAAGGCTCATTGTTATGTGGTATAATTGACCTGTAAAATATTATTAAACAATTAATCTGTGTCTTTGTTGAAGATTTTCTTATGAATTTTCACAATTGCTCTGTCTGTGCATGACTTAAACTGATGTTCTTTGTGCAATTACAACATCAGTCATGCACAGACAAAAAAATATTTTTACTCTAATTTCATTATTCTTTTTTTAATATTTTTGTTCAATTACAGTGTATGAAGTTGATATGTTTATGTGAACGAAAAAATGTACTTCACTGAATTTTATTTTTCTTTGAAATAACCTATCAAGACATGTTTTGATGGCCATACATTTAGTGTATTTTTTTGTGTATTATTTTTTAATCCTTTCTAAGTTTTTGCTATGTCCCCTGTTTATTACTGTGTATTATTATTGAATGTAATGTTTATGAAGTTGATATGTTTATGATGTTGATTTTGGAAAGTAGAATAAATTGTATCTTATTGTGTTCTGTTTATGAAGTTGATATGTTTATAAGTTGTATATGAAATTGATATTTTTATTTGAATGAAAAAATGTACCTTACTGGGCTTCATTTTTTTTATGAAATAAAATGTCAAGACAGACTTACATTTGTTCTAATTTAGTACATTTTTAGTGTACTGTTTTTTGTTTCTTCCTATGTTTACGTGAATGGGAAAATGTACCTCGTTGAGTTCTGTTTTTTCTTTGAAATAAACTGACAAGACATGTTCTGATGGTTATACTTTTTGTTCTCATTTGGTAATTGTGAAGGATGCACCCCAGCATGGCTCACAATCTAAGTATGTTATCTTCATTACTTATTTTATTTTAATATTCATGTTTATTCTCCATACAATTTTGCTATTTTTTTATTTTCAGTGATTGTGACATGTTTGTATGTATCTTTGCTGAATTTATTAGCCATGATGTATTTGATATTTTTAGTAGAATATTTGCTGCTTTCAATCATCGACTCAGATATGGTGCATTATTATGATATTATGCAAGAAGAAAGCAGATTAATGGAGAAATCAGTGAAAGTAAGGCAATTAAAAATGTTGCTAGCAAACATGGTAGTCTCAAAAGATCAGAAGAGCTGTTCTGAAATTTTAAATTCATAACCCGGCAAGTCACAAATCAAGGATGTAGTAGATGTTTATGTCCAGCCATAATTTTTTGGATCAGTTCTGAATTCTCTGAATGTAATAAATTTAAACTATTTTTGTTCAAGAAAGGTTTTGTTAAAACTTTATAAAATATGTTTTTTCATTAAAATTCGTATTATGATTTGAATATTTTGTGAATGCTTTCTGATTTATATCATGATCGCTATCATTGATGTTTTTATCAATTGTTATGTTATATTGAAAACGTCTTACTAAGTTGATGTTCAATATTGTGAATGTTTTCACGTCTGTAATTCTCAATTAACATATATAAGTTTATCATGCATTTTACATTAAGATGATATTGCAATGCTCTTTAGTTTATTCGTATGTATGCATTTTGCATACATTAGATATTTGTTTATCATATTCAATTGAATTGATATTAATGTACCTCATTTATAATATCTCATATATGTCACTAGCTATCAATTTTTATATATTAGTTTGATCATTTAAAATTTTATTTCAATTTGCTAATAAAATTGAGTTATGGGTTATAATATAATATTAAAAGGAGAGTACTATATATTAAATTGCATATTATACATAGCATTACTCAATCATTCTCATCAAAGAGAGTCAAACATAAAAATAGGAGATAAACATCAAAGAGAGTCAAATTAAAATTAACTTTCTAGAAATGATATTCAATTGATATTTAAAAAAACAACATTCAGAAACATAAATCATTAAAAAAGACACTCTAACACTAAAACAACCATAAAAAATACAGATTCCAACTTAAGGAGGTGCATGTTTGTGGCATGTTGTCTTATTGTGTCCCTCTCAATGAGAACTACTACAAGTCACCTTTGATCTTTTACACTTCTCTTTGTTTGGTGCTTTCCATCTTTCAATGCATGGCCTCCTAGGAGGTTTTTTTGAACGCGGTGGTCATACAATCTCATTCAACACTTCACGTGGTATTTCCTACGTACTTTCACAAGAAAGAGATTCAACTATTATGACATAAATTTAGTCTTGAGTTCTTTCTACATCGAATTTTTTTAGTCTCTCTGCAAAAACAATAAATTTAAATATCTTAATTGTTTACTGAATGTAATATGATGGAATGAATATATTTGTCAACCAATAATAATACACCTATAAATTGATTGAACAATAGTTTTTTGAGACTTTCAATCATATTTTTGCAAAAATTCAACATGTTAACACCACATAATCAAAATTAAATATAAAAAATAATTTTAACTTTTTGACTGAATGTATTTTTCATAGTTCATAATAAAACAATATATATTTCAACAAAAAAATTAACGCAAAATATCAAGTTGATAATCAAGATATACGTGTGGCATCCCATCTCCCTTCATGATGTATCATTATTGAGTGCAAATTATCACAATTCATAGTGTATTTATTATTTTTTAAATTTGCAAACTCAAACAGTTGAATTTCGCATAAAATACTGAAATGGTTGTGCCTAAAATATCACCTAAAACAACAATATTTTCTAAAATATTATGATTGAAAAATCATATATATTTTTTTGAAATAAAAAAATTCAAGTTACTGAAGAAGATGAAGCAAAACGGTTTATGCGTTAAAAAGTGGAAAAAATGGTTAGGAAGAGATTTGGGGTGTGATTGTTATCAACTATTAACTGTAATCTATTTTGAAGGAAAGGATTTTCAATTTTAGTTATATAAAATTTGTATTTTCCTTATTTGAATTGGTATTTACTTGATTATTTATAATAACAAAAAATTATATTTAGAAAAAAAAAAATCTATAACTTGCAAACATAAAAATTTTGCTATAACTTACATTAAACAGTCTAATCTTGTATATTTAGGTTTGTTTTCCCATTAGATTCAAAATTTGAGGCCCATTAACTTTTTGGTCCATGCAATCTTTTCAAAAGGCCTAACGTCCCAAAAAGAACGTAGAAGTCACTAGTACTCTCCTTGATTCATTTTACTTAGCCCTTCGTAAACTAAGAGAATTCTATTATATTTTCCACATACTACCTTTAGGGGTCGTTTGTTAGAGTGTATAAGATAATACTGGATAGGGTATATTAGTAGTGCTGGATTAGTAGTGATAGGATTAGTAATATTGGGATTACTTTTTATGTAATATTTGGTTTGATGTGTTGAAAATATTATGTATTGTTATATTTTAAGATGATATTGTTTGTTTATAAAAGAGAAAAGACATCAACCCCCCCCCCCCCCCCCCCCCCCCTCTAAACTTGTCTCCAAAACTTACTTTAAACCCTAAACTAACTGGATAATTATTTACCTCCCTTAACAACTTTCAAGTGAATTAAATTCACCCCCTATGGCTGAAGTGGCAAAAAAAAAAGCGAGTGAATTTTTTTTTTAGAAGGGCCCACTTTATTATTATTATTATTATTATTATTATTATTATTATTATTATTATTATTATTATTATTATTATTATTATTATAATTAAAAAAAAATAGGAACCTAACTTCATCTTCTTCTTTTACCCGCCCTCGTTCCACCACCCCCTCCCCACCCCAACCCACCATCATCATCATCTTACACTTTTTCTTCAACCTTCAAAGTATTCCTTCAATATATATTCCAAAAAAAAAAACTCTACCAACAAACACAAAGCTGAAAACAAAGCAAAATTTTAGTAAGATTAAACAATTTTCATCTAATTCTTGCAAAAAAACTTCATTTTAGTTTATCTTCTTTTTTTTTTTCGATTTGCATAATAATAATAAACTGAATTTGCAAGTATTTTGAAGTGAAGGTTGAAATAATGTGGAAAAACTTTAAATTGGTGTGTTCATGATTGTTCTCTAATGGTGTTAATGGAAAAAATTAAAAAAAATTAGAGGGATTTCGTGGCAGGGGTGGAAGTTGGAAGGGGAGAAAGAGAGGGGGCGGGGGGGGGGGATGGGGGGCATGGTTTGACAAGAAGAAAAAAATGGGTGGGGGTAGGGGCTGAAAGAGCAGGGGGAGGGGGGATCTGATCTGAAGAAGGAGGGGTGAGGTGGGGGTGTGAAGAAGAAAGGGATTTTCTTTTTTATCTTTATTATATTTATAGTGTGTGTGTGTGTATTATTTTAAAATAATATATATAATATTTTATTTTAAAATATATATATATATATATATATATATATATATATATATACTTTATATATATATATATAAATAGTAAATATATATTTTTTATTTTGTTAAAAAAATATATAAAAATAATGTGTGTGAGATTATTTTTAAAAAAATTATAATTTCTTACGTGGAAATGAAATGACAATGATTTGGCAATGACATGATGCGTGTGTAGTGCACTCTCCGTTGTGATAGTGGGATTCTGATTTTGAGGTTGAAATTAATTCACTTGAAAGTTGTTAAGGGGGGTAAATAATTGCCCGATTAGTTTAGGGTCTAAAGTAAATTTTGGCGACAAGTTCAGAGGAATTTTGATGTCTTTTCTCTTTATAAAAATACCCCGACATTCTATAACTTTTTGTATTTTTTTTTTTGCAAAACTTTATTATTTTAAAAAAAAATGAAAAAAGAAATCAACAATATAAATAATAATTTACTTTGGAATTTCAAGATTTAATCACTCACTTGCAAGAATTGATTTTTTTTTTTTGATTATCTTTCCTTTATTTGTTGCTCTCGATTTGTGGTGTGCTTAAGTTGGAGGGAGGGACATATAACTTTTGAATGAGACAATGAAATCGTTATTAACATAAAATTGTGCTCCGTAGAGTTTTAAAGCTAATAAAACATAATATTTTTTATTTGTGCTATATCCTATTTACAAAATTAAAGTTTGTATGCAAATGGCCAAACATGCAATATGCTTTTGAATCTTGACCAATTTACTAAAACATAAATATTTTTTAAGTTAGTGGAGTAGGTTTTTTTATGACTAAAATTATTTGGAGGAAAATTATCATCCTGATAAATTGAAAAGATTAACTTATATTGAATAAATTGAAAAAGATTTAGAAAGATTTAAGGGGGTTTATCATATTATTCTCTTATATGTAGTTTCTAAATACTTTTGTAAAAGCGTTCATATGGTGTTGTTCGTGGTTTTGCCTTAGTATAACACTAAATTAACATCTTAGTTTCAAGGTTGAGGAACAACACTCGGTTGACATCTCATATGTTGGATTGGATTTTTTTAAGAAAAAATTCAACTTTTTATCATTAACTAAAGTTATAAACCAAAAAACTGAACCGAACTAAACTAAACAGACAAGAACCAAACTGACGGTTATTTTTGTGTGTTGGTTTGATTTGATTTTAGAAATTTAAAAATCGACTAAGTTGGTTTGGTTATGGTTTTGATCAATAATTGACCTAAACCGTCCTATGAACACCCCTACCTACTTCAGCTGCTTCAATTTCTCTTATATAATAAGAGGAAATAAGCAGCTGAAGCAGGCACGAAGTTGACATGCCTGCTTTAGCTGCTTCAAGTGTGATTTTACTATATCACCCCTAATTAATTATTATAAGTCATTTATATATTAGAAAATTAATAATATTTAATAAAAAAATAAAATAGACATTTATGACATGTTTGCTTCAGCTGCTTCAACCATGATTTTACTATATCACTCTTAATTAAATCTTATATAATAAGAGGGAGTAAGAAGCTAAAGCAGGTTTGAGGTCGACATGCCTGTTTCAGCTGCTTCAGTTGTGATTTTACTGTATCACCACTAATTAATTATTATAAGTTATTTATATATAAAAAAATTAATAATATTTAATAAAAAATTAAAGTAGACATTTATGACATTTCTGCTTCAGCTATTTCAACCATGATTTTACTATATCACCCCTATTTAATTATTATAAGTCATTTAGGCATTAAAAATTAATAATATTTAATAAAATAAATAACCACTTATAACATGTCTACTTCAGCTGTTTTAACTCGTGATTTTACTACACCACACCTAATTAATTATTATAATTCATTTACATATTAAAAATAATAATATTTAATAAAAAATAAATACTCATTTATGATATATCTGTTTCAGTTGTTTCTATCCGTGATTTTACTATATCATTCCTAATTAATTATTATAAGACATTTCCGTATTAGGAAAATTAGTAATATTTAATAGAAAAAATAAAAATAGACATTTATGACATATCTGTTTCATCTTTTTCAAATCATAATATTACTACATCACTCTAATTAATTATCATACGTCGGTTAAATATTAAAAAAATAGTATTTAATAAAAAAGATAAAATAGACACAAAATGATCAATTAACTCTTGATGTTTTATATTAATTTGACGTCTTATATGAGACCCACTTAAATTTTTTTTAGAAATAACTTTTTATAGAAATTTTGTTATATCACTTGTAATTAGTTATTATGAGTCATTTAAGACATGTCTACTTTGCAACTTCAATCATAATATTTGGTTGACTTTAGAAATTATATCAGTATCACTTAAATTGAAATAGAAGAAAAATATTAGAAATCACAATAATTAAAAGTTTAAACTATTTTTAAAATATAATTGACTATCAATGTCCCAAAAGTTTTGACAAGGAGAGAGTATTATAAATTATAATAGCTATCGGCTTAAAATAGTAAATTACAATGCCAAAAAGTATTATAAATTACAATAGCTAACAACTTAAAATATCTAAAAATATATTTAAAATATAATTGATTATCTAAATTTTATTTTGTCACAAAAATTAAGACCAAATAAATACGTAAAAAATACTATAAATACAATAATTAACAACTTCAAAAAATTTAAAAGATACAGAATATTTGACGGATTCTCAAAATTATATCAGTGTAACTTAAATTGAAATAGAAGAAAAAGTATTATAATTCACAATAATTAAAAATTTAAATTATTTTACAAATATAATTGACTATCAATACCACCAAAGTTTGGACAAAGAGAGTAGCATGTATTAATTGAAAATTACATGAAAAGTATTATAAACTATAATAGTTAATAGTTTAAAATGTCTAAGAAAATTAATTTGTTATACATTTTAAAAATACGTAAAAAATATTTTAAATCACAATAATTAACAAAAATTGGATAGGTTCGATCTATAGCCTCTTAAAAAAATTTAAGGATATGATATATGTGATTGACTATCGAAATTATATCAGTGTCACTTAAATTGTAATAGAAGAAAAAGTATTATAAATCTCAATAATTAAAAACTTAAATTATTTTGAAAATATAATTGATTATCAATGCCAAAAAATTGGACAAAAAAGAGTAACATATATTATTTGAGAATTACATAAAAATTATTATAAATTATAATAACTAACCACTTAAAATCTAAAAATATATTAAAAATATGATGAATTATATAAAATTTATTCATGTCATATAAATTAAAATAAAATAGCATATAGCACGGGCCATAGGCATCTAGTTAACGAATAAAAAGAGAAGTGAATATAAATCTTTTGCTTCTACAACTTGACCAAAGCCAATTTAAGAATCCAAATTAATAGAAAGAGAATTGTAGAATCTAAACTCCTTTAATGCAGTTTATGGTTAGAAAGTCTTATAACCAACATCATATGCCAATTTCTAGGCTTAAAAGTATTCAGAAATTTCCTGACGTTTAACAGCTCAGATTTTGCTAAAGATAATAGTCCTGTTATTATTTCTGAAGGGGAGCCCTAAGCGTAACTAGTAAAATTTGTTGTCATCTGATTAGAAAATCATGGGTTCAAAAAATGGAAAGAATCTCTCGTAGAAATACACATAACATAGTGTGTTAAAGATCTTGAATTTGAATCACAGCTCACCACTTAGCACATTACGGAGTGAACGAAATTAAAAGGTGTAACTACATTGTCAGGTGAGAGTTATTCTTAATTGCATAAAGTAATTACAAGGTTGCCTTTAATTTCTTGAAAAAAAAATGGCTCTCTCTCTCTTTTGCACAGTTAGTGCTAGGTATATGTTGATATTTGAGGGTGCAAAATAGAGTATTTGAAGCTAAAATTAATAATAAGCATAATTTAGTGAACTTTAAAAACATGAACTTGCACAACTTTCCAAACCAGTGCCTGAAGCCCAACTTAAAACCAGAGAGACCGTAAGCTTAAAATATAGGTAAATAGAGAGACTACTGTCAAACTTGCCCCAAAACTAACTGAAGTGAACCAAAAATCATTCTCTCTTTCATTTCTGACTCATATATGCACAGAAGTCTCGCCATGGATAAAAACGGGAAGTGAGAACACAAAACTACAGGACAAAAGGTAAGCTTTACCCTTCCTAAAATGCATAAAAAATTGTTACACTGCCAAGCAAATCATGTGACAGGATAATATACCCACTGATTACATCTAAATTGAGAATACGCCATGTAACCTACAAGAGATCATCATCATCATCACTGCTAAAAGATTCAACAAGCTCACTGTCATCATCTTCACCATCCGTAACAATCTCCAATATACCACCTCCATCACCAAAGTCCACACCATCTACAATAAAGTCTCCGTCTTCATCCTCTTCATCATCAAGCTCGCTCACACTATCATCATCATTGCTCAAATCATCCGGATCACTTTCACCATCCCCGTCAAGATCCGTCCCAATGATCGCTTCCTCATCAATGTCATCATCATCTTCCTCGTCCTCTTCACTTTCAGCATCATCAGGGTCTGAATCATCATCAGTTGGCCTCCTCCGACCAATTTCATACACCCTAGCGGAAGAATACATCTCATCTTGGTCATCCATTGTGATCAGCCCAACAAATGAATCAGTTTTCTCCGTCGCAAAGTCAAGGACACAACGGTCTACTGGAATGGTTGCAATGTCAGAGTAGTTAACAGCATCCACCGTACGGAAAGCAGAAAAGAGAGGATGCTTAACACGACGTGCCTGGAATGCTGACATGACATCTTCGAGATTTCTTCTCAAGATGGCATATATCACATCACCACTTGCATTGAATGTTATTACCGTCTGGTCCAAAGATGGTACACTTCGCAGAAGCCTGAAGTTCCGCAAATCCCATACCTCAGAGTTTATGATGACCTATCCAGAAAAGTAACAGTTTCAGCAAAAGGTAAAACCAAGGATCCACAAAGGTGACAATGAATGAACTACTGTTTAAAGGATTTAGTATCAGGCTTATAATACTATCCACAAATAGGAAATAAGTGAAATGTCTTTACCTCATTGCCAGCAGGATGAAAGCCCCCGCCACCATAGTCGGTAAATTGATCAAAACGATGAATTGGACCAGAACCACGAGTATCCCATAAGACGCCGTTCCAGAGAAGCATATTGTCTGATGGGCTAAAATGTACAAGGGAGTACATATGTCCTCGGCCTGAAGGGATACTGGATGTGTCTGTAAGTTTCAGGTTCAGTTGGCAGGTCTGAGTGTCATATAGAAGAATCTCGCGCCGGGATGGCTCCGCAGACGATGCAGCAAATGTTGTACCGAAATTGCTAAATCGTGCAGCTTTACAACCTTCAAATGAATGCCTAGGCCCTGCTGAAACAGACGTGGCATCCCATAACCGCACATCATGAGCACTTGAAGACAGGAGCATCTGTGTCTCACCAGAAAGGTATGACTGTAGAAGCGTTAAAGGTGCCTGGTGACTAGTGAAGCTTTCTAAGATACTGCTGCTGTTAGTGTCAAATATTTTCAGCTCTCCAGAATGGGTGCCAGCAGCAATTTGTGAAGAATCACCCATGAAAGAGACACATGTCAATAAGACACCAGGATCATCCCGGCAAGTTCGCCAGGGTCTAAATCTACTGTAGACGAATTGTCGATCCTTACGCCTTCCATATGTTCCACCATTCAAACTTCTAAAATCACGAGTACTAAGCCGTGATGTCACATTTGATGGTGCATCAAGGCTTCGTTTTGGTTCAGGACAGACATGAGGGTGCAAGAGCGAAAGAGGAGGTAATGTTGTGATGGGAGCAGGACATTGGCGATGCTGGTGCTTCAGGTACTGAACAACCAGAGAGTCCAAGGTTAAACGCTCTGCATTTGGGGGTTGTGAATCACTTAGAAGACCATGTTGAGAAGACGACGCCATTGGAGTATCATCACCTTCAGTTGGAAAAGCACTTGAGCCAGGTCGATTATGGATCTCTCTCAAAGTAGAATTTGGTGTTGAAGGCACATTAGAATCTGATGGTAGACCACTTCTACGGACCGCATTTGGACTAACATAAGCTGGAGATCTGACTGCATGTTCACCAATATTGAGTCGCTTAACTGATGGTACTGATCCACCTTCCTTCAGGTCAGTTAACTTACGTTTCATTGGCAACACAATGGGAGTTTTAAACATGATGTCTGGATCTCCGCCAGATTTAACTGAAGATAGCGATGGAGTTTCTGATGTAGCTATAGGTGTGGCACACTTTCTCGAATTACTGAATTTGCAGCCTGACGTCGTTGGAGAAACTTCAACAGGGAGAAATTTTGAGGACAGACTACGCGCAGATGAAAAGGCCAACGGCTTCCTTCTTGAAGAACAGACAGTTGACTCAGATTTCAATGTGCCATCCTCATCCAATGACGAAAGCTTCGGTTTAGCTGCCAAGAATCCCCTAGGTGCACGACCAGATGGCCACTGAATTTGAATTGACAATGTCTCCTGACCTGATGTTTGATGTGCCAGAGATGAGGGAGCAGCTAAAGATGGCAAAGGTGTCAACTGAGCCTCCTTTAGAAGCATAGTTGCAGTATCTGTCAAACCAGATGCTTGTAGGTGTTCATGGATGAGGAGTAAAAGTTCCCTGGACTCGAACACAAAGGAAATCAGAAACCAGTATATAAGGCAAAAAGAAGAAAACCATGTTTGCTCAAATTTAACTGCATTTGGAGCAAACACAAAAATACCTAGCATGATATGTGATTGGAGTAGCAGCAGCTATAGCAGCTCTCTCTATACGCCTTAATGTTGGGGTCGCAGCATCTGTAGCAGCCAAGGAACTTGCACGCCCAGAATTAGTTACAACCTACAAAAAAGTGAAAAAAGGCACCATAGTCCTGCAAATTAACAAAAAAGGAAAGGGAAGAAAGACAACCTTGCCGAGCACACTTGAAAGATAAATGTATAAGCAACCTAATAAACCATTGCAATCCTAAATGCCTTGCACTAGTTTTTGTTTTTATCTTGATATTTAGTTAATCCTGATCCTAAAGTCGAGCACTTTCCTTTCTCCAAAAATTAAACTGAACTAACTGATACAGCTGCATCTTATTCCCATTATTAGTCCACCTCTTTACATTTCAAAGAAATTAATACTTCTCTATCTCAAACTAACAATAATCCATTCACATTTTCTCCTCACCATTTACTTGACGAAGATGTCACTCATCGGATTGGGTAGGGTGGATAAAATGGAGGATCGCCTCCGGAATCTTGTGTGACAAGAAGGTACCTCCTAAACTTAGGGGCAAGTTGGTGGTTAGACCGGCTTTATTGTATAGGACGGAGTGTTGGCCTGTTAAGAAGGTCCACACTCAGAAGATGAAGGTGGCCGAGATGAGAATGCTTTGGTGGATACATGGGTGTACTAGGAAAGATAGGATTAGAAATGAGGTTACTCGAAATAAGGTAGGAGTGGCTTCGGTGGAAGCCAAGATGAGGAAAGCGACGCTAAGATGATTCAGTCAATGTGATGAGGAGGGACACGGATGCCCCTATATGGAGGTGTGAGAGGTTGGCTAGAGATGGTTTCATGCAATGTAGAGGTAGACCAAAGAAATATTGGAGGGAGGTGATTATACATGACATGGAGCAGCTCCAGCTTACCGAGGACATGACCCTAGATAGGAAGTTGTGGAGGAGGCGGATTAGGGTAGAAGGTTAGTATGAGTTCAGGTAGTTGTTTCTTTTGTTGTATTACTTGGTGTCTCGTGCTTATGGTATTATCGGATATTGTTGATTTCTATTGTATCTTGTTTTCTTACTATTCCTTGTCCAGATTGTTTTATTGTGAGCCGGGGGTCTCTCTATCTCACATCTGAGGTAGTGGTATGGATTGCGTACACTTACCCTCCCCAGACCCCACTTGGTGGTAATATACCGGGTATGTTGTTGTTGTCGTTGTTGCATTTGCTTGCCAATCTAGCCAGGAACCTTAATCAATGTGAACATAGTAGTTAATAAATTTGTGTGTGCATGTAATGTAAGCCAACACTAGAGATAACAGATGTATTCTTCAAAATTATTAGTGCAATGCACATAATCATATATAGTTGTGCCTAAGAAAGCAGGGATTACGACAATTAAGAATGACGAGGAAGCACTTAATAAAATTCACGCTCAAGAGCCTATAAAATGAAAACCAGATGTAGAAGAGTAGAAATGCTTAATTACAGGAATAAACCAGTTACTCCTCTCTCCCCTCCCATTTCCTTATAAGAGATCTTAAAAATTAAAAATGATTGTCCCATTTCTTTGCTTTAAACATAGCAGAAAACCAGTGAAAATACATCCCTCCCCCTTAGTCCCTTCCTCCCCACCTTCCTGTGCCCCAAAGAGATCATCAAAACTATCAACCAACTTCTTCGTAATCAAGCCTCTTTTTTAATCACTCCACGTATTAATAAAATATACATACAGAGAAAGAAATAGAGAATATTTTCTTACCCCAATAAGCTCAATAGCCACCTGTGCAAGTTCAGCTTGCCACCGGTTCTGTTCACTGCCAGGAGTTTGATTTCCTGAATCTCGTATGAGTTCTGATAACTTTTTCCCAACCTAGAACCACAAGAAGCACAATGTAATTAAGTATATTTGAACCTCAACACCAAAAGACCAATCTTGCAAATTGATGTCACATAAGAAAAGGTCATCCCACGTTGAGTCTTGGATATATTGATTTTCAAGTAACAGAAAAAGGAGAAAATGTTATATGTTCGTCCCAACTGGGTTTAACTACACAACTTAGATCTGCACTATCAGCAATATGGAACTAGGCCGAAACCCAAATGCTTTAGGGTCAAAACACTGAATAGCATATCCCCTTGGAAACTATGAAAACAAAGAAAAACAATAAGGCGGCACAATATCCTGAAAAATCTGAAACAGTAGTTCATGCATGATACTAAACTCGTTAAGATTAACTCACTAAAAGCAGTTGATAAGTATAATGTCCTGAAGAACACCTTTAGGTGATGATTATTTCCTAAATAAGTAGTTACGTATCTTGATAGAAGTCCTGAAACAAATTCTCCCTCTATCTAATTATATGACACTTCCCTTTTTAGTAAGTCCCAAAAAGAATGATGTTTCCTTATTTGGCAAATATTTAATGACACTATCGACATTTTATCCATGTTAGGTCCCACATGTTTGGCAAAAAATCCACAGAAGTGTATTCTTCTATTAAAAATTCTTCCATTTTAAGGGTAGTCTCGGAACATCACAAAGTTCTCCCATATTTCATAAACTCCCCAAGTCAAATTACATCACATAAATAGGGACAGGAGTAGTAAGCAAGCAGTTGGTTTTGGTAAAAAGCTTAGGACTTTTTCTGTTAAAATGACTAAGATCTACTTAAAGCTATTTATAAAGAAATGGATTTGAAAGTATTTTTACAGTTTTCTTAAAAAGAACTAATAATGCAAATAGAATAGAGATATAATTAGAAGTTATGTTTTAGGAGAGTGTTTATTAGGGAGAAAATTATAAAAGGTAACCAAAAGTGCTTACAAGCTATAAACAATAAGCTTGGGGTGACATCTAATGGTTTTGGCTGATTTTGGTTTCTTAGCATGTGAAATAAACATTTTTCCAATTTAGCAAACAAGTAGATAAATTATTCAAACACCCTTGAAGACTGACAATTAGTTCAATAGATTAAAAAGGGTCAAGTCGCTATGTAGCATGTTCCCTTAGACACGAGGAAAATCGCTTTAGTATCCTATTTCTATTTTAACAAGATGCAACTATTTTATTTCCAGTTGTCTGGCCCCAAAAATATTCCTAGTCAAGTCAAAACCATAAATAAAGACATAACATAAGTAGAATTCTCAATAATGCTGCTTTGGTCAAAGTGACTCTTCCTCACTTCAAGAGATGCTTGTATTTTTAATATCCTTCTAATCTTCTTTCAAAATTCATGATCACGGTCACCTACAAAACTCTCTCCTCATGTTTTTCTCCCGGTGAGTACACTTCACGGAGAGTCCAAGGACCCTACCTTATCCATGGCGCTAATATTATGTATTTTTCCAACTGAACTTCAGTATTTTTCATGATAACACATAGTTCAAACATAGTTTTAAACTGAACGGGGTTTCTGCATATGCATCAGAAAAGACTTGTCAATATATTGTCTCTGAACATGAGATGTGACTGTCTATGAGAATAAGGTATGCCTCAGATAAATTATCATCTAACGTCCCTCTTTTTTTTTCGAAGGGGATAAGGTCATCCAGCCCTCTTGTTTTAAGGTACTAAGATATCCTCCTCGGATAGCTTGCTTCAAGAGCTTATTTATTTGCTCTGTCATAAATGGAAACGGATCAACAGTAGTGACTTCCCTGTCTGAAGCCCATGGTAACATCTTCTCTAACTTCCGCACCAAACCACGCATTATAAAAGAGATAGTTCACCTGATCATACTTCATATGTCATATCTCTAGCACACGCTCTTCAGCTAAAATCCACAATCTTATGTGCTATAACTTGCATCTATAATCTGTTTTCCATCCACACGTTATTGCATAATCTTGTCAACGCTGCCTACTAGGTTAATAAGTCAATAATCCTATTCAGCCATTGCTGGTGTTGGGCTACAAGACGTGTCTTGTTTTTCTTCAAGAGTAAGTACCTTATTGGTATAGACACTTTTGTTCAATTATTCTAAGTTTTCAAAACGTCCTTTCATGCCTCCAATTCTTCTTTTTACTTATTTTTTGATAATCGTGGTGTCCGATCAGCTTTCTCGCACCTCGACAAATTCTGCAGGATACCTGCCACCTCCCACCAGCAACAGGTATCAAGTAACCTTGTCCACCAAGGCTAGGACAGATAGGAAGAATCACCTAGCATTTGTCTTTGAATCTTTTTTTCAGGCCAAAGACATGGAAAAGTTTTGTTGATAAGATTTAACCTTTTACAATCCAAAACCATACTTACACATATAGAAGTGTCTTGCTAACAGCTTAAGCTTTTCAACGAGTTGATTACAAAAATCAAACATGAAATGAGAACACGCAAAGGTCCTGAGTGCAAATCTACTACACCTTTTAAAAAAACAAAAACAAAAATGGACACAGGATTGACCTATAAGAAAGTATCAGCCCCACACTTGAAATGAAGGCATGGGAAAGACCCAAAAACAAATAGATAAAATGTTCCCTCCAACAGGTTATGCAATTCAACAGAACAACAAGTAAGGAGTTAAGGTTCAATCAAACATGCAACACCGGTACGAATCCTCCAAGCACAAGAAAAATATCAACTTTTACTGCTTCCCAAAATCAGCGGGAGAAGGTAAGAGTAGCACCATGCGTCGCAACAAGCACAACTCACTTAGGTTTCCTATGCCTTTTGCATAACTAACCAGCCAAATACTTAACAATAAGAAATAAGAAAAGGTCACCCCCTAGTATAAGCCATACACTAGCGGCTCCTACCACTGGACACAGTCGTAGGCTTACTAACCCCACTACACCAGAGCTCCCTAACTACTAGTTACAACCCACACACGCACTAACCTTCTACCCCAATCCGCAACCCCCACACATTTCTATCTAGGGTCATGTCCTCAGTAAGCTGTAACAGCCCTGTGTCATGTCTAATCACTTCTCTCCAGTATTTCTTAGGCATACCTCTACTTCTCCTGAAACCATCTCACGCTAGCCTCTCACACCTACGAACTGAGGCATCCGTGCCCCTCCTTATCACATGCTCAAACCATCTCAGCCTTCCTTCCCGCATCTTGTCTTCCACCAAAGCCACTCTCACCTTCTCCCGGATAATCTCATTCCTAACTCTATTTCCTCTAATAAGTCCACACATCCAACGCAACATTCTCATTTTCGTTACCTTCAATTTTTGAATGTGGGAGTTCTTGACTGGCCAACACTCCGCACTATATAGCATGGCCGGACGGACTGGCACTCTGTAGAACTTGCCTTTAAGCGTTAAGGGCACCTTCTTATCACACAACACTCCCAAGGTGAGCCTCCACTTCATCCAACCTGCTCCAATATGTTTAGAGACATCATCATCAATCTCGTCATTCCCCCGAATCATAAACCCGAGATACTTAAAATTATTCCTCTTACAAACATCCTGGGAATCCAACCTTACCACCATTTCGTCCTCCTGCTTCGAGTCACTGAACTTGCATTCCAAATACTCCGTCTTGGACCTACTCAACCTAAACCCCTTAGATTCGAGGGTTTGCCTCCAAACCTCCAATTTTTCATTCACACCCCCCCGCGTCTCATCAATTAGCACTACATCATCTGCAAATAACATACACTAAGACACCTCATCTTGAATCCTGCGCGTCAACACGTCCATCACCAGAGCAAACAAAGACGGGCTGAGAGTCGATCCCTGATGCAATCCTGTCTCAATCGAAAAATGATCTGAGTCTCCCCCGCCGTCCTCACCTGAGTCTTCCCTCCATCGTACATGTCCCTAATAGCTTTGATGTACGCTGTTGGGACCCCTCTCACCTCCAAGCATCTCCATAAAACCTCCCTCGGGACTTTATCATAAGCCTTCTCCAGGTCGATGAACACCATGTGCAAATCCCTCTTCATTTCCCTATATTTCTCCACCAATCTTCTCACCAGGTGGATTGCCTCTATCGTCGAGCGACCGGGCATAAATCCAAACTGATTCTTCGAAATAGACACAACCCTCCTCAATCTCCGCTCAACCATCCTCTCCCAAATCTTCATAGTGTGACTCAACAACTTAATACCCCTATAGTTGTTGCAACTCTGAATGTCACCTTTGTTTTTATAAAACAGAATCATCGTACTCCATCTCCAAGCCTTAGGTATTTTCGCAGTCTTGAAAATGTCGTTAAACAAATTAGTCAACCAGCTCAAACCAGCTCCACCTGTAAACTTTCAAAAATCCACCGGAATTTCATCAGCCCCGTCGCCCTGCCCCTCCGCATCCTACTAATAGGCTCCCTGACCTCCTCAACCTTAAAACGTCTACAGTAAGCGAAATCTCGACTTTCCTCCGAGTGCTCCAGCTCCCCTAGCTCGATGCTTTTGTCCCCCTCCTCGTTCAATAAGCCATGGAAATACTGCTTCCATCTCTTCTTAATGTGGACATCCTCCACCAAAACTCTCCCATCCTCCCCCTTAATGCACTTCACCAGATCGAGGTCACGACCCTTTCGCTCCTTGTCTTTAGCCAGCCTATACAATCTCTTTTTCCCGCCTTTCTCCTCTAACACCGCATACATGCTCTCGAACGCTGTTGTCATTGCAGCCGTAACTGCTAACTTAGCCTTCTTCCTTGCTACTTTGTACACCTCCCTATTCACCCGCTTTGTTAGGGTTTTCGCCCTGATTTTCTTACTATATTTAAGTTTTATTTTTTCTTAGAAGAAAAATAAAAGTTACCATAATGACTTTTACTTTTCCTGAAAGAAAAAAATATAATTCTTTTCCATATTTGGCTAACCTCTTTCTTGGAGGAAAGATTTTGGACATCTATAAATAGAAGACCCCCTTCTCATACCATAACAGAATAGCATCCACAATGTAATCCTTAAAGAATCTTTGTTTAGGGGAAGATTTTCTCTCATTAGTTTTATGCTTCTTAATATTAGGTTTTATATATAGTCCAATTGGCCAAATCATATAATAATATTATGTTTTTTAGTATTGTTTTTGGTTGTCTGATTTATCGTCTCATAGTTTGCAACTAATAGGTTCCGCATGACGCCCTCTCAATTTTGAACCCAACAAGTGGTATCAGAGCTTACGGTTCAATGGTCCAATGGTGTGGTGAGACAAAATTAAACAGGTTCAAAGCGGTTTCAAAATCAAGCTGCAACAATTTGGGCGATAATGAAGATTTTTGTCGAACTACATGTGGAGAACAAGTTTCAACCATATTTTCAATACGCCTGCTGCTGCATCTTTAAAATGAAAATAAAATATTACTTCTAAACCAATTTTTAACCATGATATTTTAAACCTTATTTTTAACCATGACAAGCAGCAGTTATGAAGATTATATCAAGAACGAAGTTCATGCACGTGATATGAAGAGAAGACGGATCAAGTGAAGAAAATCAAGCCAAAAAGGGGAGATTTATTAGGATTTTTGCCCTGATTTTCTTACTATATTTAAGTTTTATTTTTTCTTACAAGGAAAATAAAATTACCATAATTATTTTTACTTTTCCTGAAAGAAAAAACTATAATTCTTTTTCATATTTGGCTAAACTCTTTCTTGGAGGAAAGGTTTTGAACATCTATAAATAGAAGACCCCCTTCTCATACCATAACACAATAGCATCCACAATGTAGTCCTTAAAGAATCTTTGTTTAGAGGAAGATTTTCTCTCTCATTAGTTTTATGTTTTTTAATATTAGGTTTTATATGTAGGCCAATTTGACAAATCATATAATAATATTATATTTTTTAGTATTGTTTTTGGTTGTCTGATTTATCGTCTCATAATTAGCAACTAATAGCTTCCGCATGATACCCTCTCGATTTCGAACCCAACACGCTTCTCTTCACCGTCCTTACTCTCAATTAACTTGACATACATCCCCTTCTTACTCTCCTCCTCCTTTTTAACTTCTTCATTCCACCACCAGTCCCCCTTATGCCAACCTGCCCCACCCCTCAAAACACCCAACACTTCTCTCGCAGTCTCTGTGATGCAGCTGGCAGCCCTGTCCCACATAACATCCACATCTCCCCTGCACTCCCACACCCCCATTCCCGCCACCTTCTCCCCTATATCCAGAGCACTACCTGGCGTCAAGCCTCCCCACTTAATTTCCTAAAAAGTAATGCATTCAGTACTTGGTTCCCATTCCTTGTGTTCCTAAGTGTTCCTAATAGAGGGGCACACAGTAATATGAGATGCCTTCTTTGTTTCACTCTTCCCTTCCAACATGTTCCCATCTATATGGATTTTTAAATAAAGTTAATTATGCCTTGTGCATTTTCCATGTGCTGAGAACCTAATACTTGTGCCACACGACTTTTGCTTCCAACTTATCTCTAGAGCTATCCAACCTGTCCTAGCTTGAGATTTAACCTTATTTAATCCAACGATCTTAATTCTTCACTTATAATGTTTGTGTTCACCTTAACAAACACTTCCCTATTCCACAGTTAGGATATCAGGTGAAGCCCCCTTTCTCGTTGACACTGATCAGTTACATCTCGTTACTGCTACCACCGAGAAGCCCCCCAACCCCACACTCGTAGGTAGATGAAAAAGAAAATTTCTCAGGGCATACCCCAAGTTCTAAACATAGACTATAGCAGTTTTAATCTTTGCAGGTAATCCAGATTAGGACTGCTACAAGTGCCACTAGGACTGCTAGCAGTTTTAACCTCTGGATCACAAATCTCTCTGACCATAATCTCACCAATTTTCTGAACCCTACTCGGTTACAATCACATATTTTGGATCAAAGAAGGAGATTCTCCAAATCACTTTACCCAGTTACAATCACATATTTTGGGTCAAAGAAGGAGATTCTCTAAATCACTCTACCAGTGACCAAGAGCGGTGATCTGAAACAAGTTGCACGGCTTTCTCCTTTTTTTCTAATCTCTTTCCTTTTTGTTGAATGCCAACCCTTTTCCCTTGTCTCTTGAACCATCTTCTGGTCTAACGCCACTTCTCTTTTAAGAAAAGTAATACTAGAATCTTTCAGCGTTCCAGTCAAGCCAGCACCATCACTTCATGAGAACAACTAGTGCAGGTAGTGGTGGTTCAGGTAGAGAAAATGGTTGGAAATGCATCCAACAGTAGCTGCTAGTTGAATATTTATCTACAAACCCATTATTTTTCATGATTGAAATCCCTTACTCGGTTCATGTTCTGAAGAATTTAGCAGCTTTCCATTTTCTCCAATGACTAATTTCAACTTAGGATTGGCCTCTTAACCATTTCAAGTAACATCAAAGGTGAGAAAATGTTGAGAATAAATGACTGCAGCCAAAATCACATAAACCAGTTATCACACTGACCCTTAAAAATCAAGGATGTCAACCGTGCAGGAAACAGAAATTATGACGTCAGACCAACCTACCTGAAGTTTTGTTAATATATGTGCAATTGTATCATCTCTTGCTAAACCAAGAAGTACTCGGCAAGCAAGAGCACGGAGACAGTCTATTGCAGCTGGAGGAGTAACTATCCGTGGCTGGAGGAGCTGCAGGAGGACCTTAATACCATTGTTTGCCCGAACAGCTTCTCTCGCTTGACGGTAACATTGTTCAAGCTGAGCAGCGAGGCCAGCACAACCAGCTCCTGGACCTAGTGATATTCTTCGGTCTCCAACTAATCCTGATGTCACTGTAAACACAGGCCCTTGAGAAGTGCCACTGACCACAGATGTGCCAGGAATTGTTGTGCTTCCGCAATCTGATAATGTAGACTCTCCATTTCTTTCTCTATTTTCATTCTGGCTGGGGATATTAACAGGTCGATCTGGAAGAACCCGCTCCGCATTTCTGTCCCTGGCCTCACTCCGATCTGCATTCCGGTCTCTGGTCTCCACACCAGGAGTATTTGCAGGTTGGATAGCACTAGTTTGCTGTGCTTGTGTAGATACAGAAGGTTTATTGCTGATTGAAGGTGGAGGACACACGAGACACACCAACACATTCAATGCTGCTTCAACAATCTATCAATATAAAATATAAATGGATAAGCATCTGAATCGCTGCAATGAGAGAATGAAAAGTGTATTAAGATGATACCTCCGGTTCAACATAACCAGCACTGTTAGCTGCATCCAATATAACAGCTATACCCACACGATCATTGCTTAATGTTACATTTACAATAAGTTTACGGCTGTAAGGTACTAAAGTGACAATATGAAGGACACCGAGAGCATACTGAAGCAAGTCATGCAAATAACGCTCAACAGGAGGGGCCTACATTTGAAAAAATAGTAAGTAAACCAGAAAGCATATGCAGGTAGAAAGAATGAATGGTTTATAAAAGCATGCACTACCTGACATAATTCCAACATTGTAATATGTCCATTGGAACTTAAAAACTTCTCAACTACGGGCCAGCGGGCTCTGACAGCTGCAGGACCAAGTCTCCGATCTTTCTGTATTAAACGGAAAACTGCATCCATAGCCTCATTACTAATGTCAAGAGGCTTAGATGCCGCCCTGACACTTGGAATATTTCGGACAGCAGTGCGGACACTTTTATTAGGACGAATTGAATCCACCAGCACGAGAAGATGTGCTCTGAAGTACTGCCGAAGTGCAACACAGGTGTGATATGCTATCTGCTTCTCAGAAGCGGTCAGCACCTCTGGCGGTGATCTGTCACTCCGTAATGACCCTGAAGCAGTTAATGCCCCAGAAGAAGCTCCAGATCTCACTAATGCGGCATCTTGCAAAAGATTAAGCATTTTCTGTAAGCCATCCTGAGCATCGAAAGCATCTAGGACAGCTCTGAAAACAAATGCAGCTGCAAAAAATAAAGCAGCATTTTTTCTGGCTTGATCTTGAGGACATTCAAGAAGCTGAAGCGCCAACTCAACCACCTGATGGATAATGTTTGAAGGAAGCGCACAAACGCGTTCCATTATTCCCTGTGAAATCAATTTTCAGAAGTAAACCGTAATGAATCAATATTTGGGGTACACAACCAAAATATAAATTAAAAGGAGTAGAAAGATAGAGAGAAACAGTTACCTGAATTGACCCTATAGCGAATAAGCATGAAGAAAGACCACAAAAAGTCTGAGGAGCTCTTGGGGCAGCAAGCAATTTTTGCATGCCACCACGGTCCACAAATACTGCAGCAAATTTCCGATGTGCAGCCAAAGCACAGATCAGCTTCAGAACATCAGGCAAAAGAAGTGAAAGTTTGCACCCCTCTTTATGTTTGGAATTACGCTGCAACAGCGCAATACACACATCGACTCCTTTTTCGTGCAACACAGGACCAAGTACTTCAACATACTCTCCCAAAATAACAAGACACTGGATGCAGAACTTCTCTCTCAACTTTGCAAGAGAGTCACTATCCAGAACAAAGAATTCATCAGCATCCTCATTTGCTTCTTGCACTGTTGCTTTTATCTCTTGTGATTCACCTTCAGAAATAGCAGTCCTACAACATATCAGCACCACATTAATATAAGATAAATTGTAAATAACAGAAAGTAGCAGATGAATGCAAAAACAAAATGTCTTCCCAGTCATTAACTGAGAAACGTTCATATACAAAACTGACACACCAACCTTGAAACTTCAACAGCAATAGCAGCATCAATGACTGTGGATGCAGCTTTTGAAGCAGCCAAAACTGCAGCCTCCTCATCATTTGTTTTCTTAAACTCCTGAGACAGAGAGATAACATAGAAATGAGGTGGTCTTAAGATAAACATCAACTAAAACTGGATAAAAAATGAAGACAAACCTCAAAAGCAGCACTCTTGACTACTTCGGCAGCAGCATCACCAGCTGCTTTAACAGCTTCGGCTGGAGCATTAGCTGTTTTTGCTTCTGTTTCAGCAGCTCTAACAGCTTTCTTCACTATCTCTGTGATATCCTTGGAGCCAACTTTACATTCTCGGAAACATTCATCATTTTCATCCCTCTCCATTGCAAAACCATCAATATTTGTCCTACCTAAATTCTTCTTGTCATCAGCTGTTCTTCTCAATTCTTGATTCCTGGTTAAATTTCTGCTGCGAGACTGCCCACCCAATCTACTTGCAGACCCTGGAGAGGTCAAAGGTGCTTCATATTCTGGAACGCCCTCAGTCACCCTTCCCCGTCCTCTGTGTCTTGTCCACCCACGATTCACTTTGCGTCTTGATAATTCATCTCTAGCACTCTCGTCATGTTCATCTTCCCTTAAGGATCTGTTCCCAGGCTTTGCCTTTCCGTCACGTAGATCTCTAATATTCCATCTTTCCTCACCATCTGCATCTGCCTGATAATTATCATCATCCACAGCCATAGAATCCGGTGGCTCTACATCAGTCCAACGTTCATCCCCACGCATATGCCTAGTGGCACTTCTATCGCGGTCCTTATCCATAACTTGATCACCATGAAACCCATCTTCTACTACTCGGGGAATGTCCAAATGAGAGCTTTCGGCAACTTGCCGGAATCTACTTCTACATTCCTCTCTGGCTCGTACACCAGTACCTGTAGACGATGCTTTACCATCCAACAAAGATGCTGCATCCCTCTGGCTTGTGGTGGTCTCCCCCAAAATTCTAATCCGAAGATAGCGCATAAGTTTTGCCGGGAGCCCAGATGTTAATACATCTTCAACTACTTGACCACCACTACCATCAATAGAGCAAAGAATGAATATGATAGCAACAGAAGACGTGTTGGTTTTTTCAAACTGGTAAGTACAACAGTAGATGTGTTATAAAACCAAGAAAGATATTGGCCTAACAGAATACCTCGCCAAACATACAGCAAGAAGTCCAGTAGAGTAGGTTTTCAGCATCTCAGAATCAGAGGACCTCCGATCACCTGACTCATGCTTCCAATAATGATCATCACCAGACAAACTGGTTGTGTCATCCATTGACCAGCTTTTCAAATTTTCCAGCACAGGGTCTTCAAAAACATGTGGATACTGGATTCCATTTGTGATAAATTAATGTGCATCGTAACCATGATCAGGAAAACCTTAAAATAAAATAATTGAGATAGAACTCTACCATCCATGTCAGTGAACAGCTAAAAAGCAGCCTTGCAGCAGCAGCCTTCACAGAAACTGAATATCTCCTCTCAGATAGGAACTTTGAAGATATCAGCTCAAAGAATTCATCATTGTCCTGCAAGAAGGGATGATAAAAATGAGCAGTTAATACTGCAACGCTCTAGTATATGAAGTATAGATTAAAAAGGTCAAAGAAGAAAAGTAAGAGATACTAAAACTTACCCTGATAAGGTTCCCTAGTCGTCCAACGTTATGGGAAGATCGGCCATTATTAGAGGCAGAATGACCACCATCTTCCATGTATCTGCACTTGAAAGAGTGAACATAGATGTCATTTGTCTTGTTTCATCCAGTGAGACCAGCACTTATTTGTTTCAACTCTCTGACGAGAAGTTGATTGTATATGAACAATGCAAACAGGAAACAAGACCAAGCCCCACTTTGTTACTGTTGATTACGCTTAATTATCATGTTTTTTTCTAAATTTCTAAAAGAAGGGAACAACCTTTACAACGTATTTGATAACAAAGATGAAGAAGAAAGCGGCAAATGTAGAAAATGATTCCTAATGTCATTTAGCATCTTTTAGAATGTAGAGGCCGTGGTCGACTTTATTAATTTTCTGCATAATCTGTGAGAGCTAATTTTGATGTACACAGATGTTTCATACCAGCATACTCTTCATTCTTATATAGAGAGAGAGAGAGAACTTCACCCTATCTATGGAAAATGTCATGCAGCACTTCAGTAGTATCCCACTAAATATAATAATAAATTACTGTGTCATAACTTCTTAATACCCATCTTAAAACTGCGTTGACATAAAATAGCACTCTACCTTTCAACTTGCTGGTACCAAACACATCATGCAACATAACATAGATTTACAGCAGTTCCTAACAGACATAATCAGCATAATCTTACGCATCGCCAAAACTAAAAATAATGAATAACATGTGGCACTAATATAAACCAAAGATTCCAACACCCCCCAAAAATTGTATTCTTCATCAGAAAATAGGACACTGGGCACCAATATACTAAAAATGCAATTGAACTAGTTCCACCTCCCCAGTTCCCTTCATTACTGATGGGTACTTCCATACTAGTGGTCAGGTCCTTTGATGAAGTAAACATAAAACCTTTACACATAAAGATAGCAACAAAAAAGAGTTAACAACTTAAGATAGCAATAAAAAAAGTCAACAACTTAAAGATCAAGAGATTTTGTTCAGACCGACCAGTGAAGCAAGAAACTAAAGTTAATCTCAATTGTCACGTAGAAACCAATATCCTGCAAGTACTACATATATACAATATTAGTTATGATTCTCAACACAACAACAAACCCAGTGTATTCCCACATAGTGGGGTCTGGGAAGGGTAAGATGTACGCAGTCCATACCACTACCTCCGGAGAAGTAGAAAGGTTGTTTCCGATAGACCCCCGGCTCAAGACAAGGAATTAGTTATGATTATCACTTTCAATAAAAATCAACAACATTTTCATCAGAGCTTCTTTCATTCTTGTATTTTCAAAACCTGTATTGACAACAAATTTCTTGAGCTGAAAGTCTCTACCTCACACAAGATAGGGATAACATTTTGCATACACTCTACACTACCCTCCCCTCAGACCCCACTTGTGGGATAACACTGAATATGTTGTTGTTGTTGTATTCAAAATCTACCACATTGAGAGAGGGGTAAGATCTGTGTACACTCTATCCTCCCAAAAACCCCACGTGTGGGATCACACTGGATATATTGTTGTATTAAAAATCTACAACATTGGTTATACATATTTTAGCATAACAAAGGGCCAAGGCTAATTGGTACGACTTCATAGGACCCTTTTCACTATCATGAAACTAATATCATTGTACTTCGAGGCTTGAAAAATCGAAAAAATCACTCAACAACCAGAAATGACGGTCTATTTTCCGAAAGTGGCATTGGAACATAAAAAGCCTCTCTTGTATATTCCCCACGAAGTATCCAATTTTCATAACTGAAATGTCTCAAATATAACTTTCTTTTAATAATTGTGATGTCTGAAACAGCTTGCCTGAGGTAATCCCAACCAATTAAGCAACAATGATGGAAACAAAATCCAAAAGCTGCAGTCTAGTATGGGAAGGACAATTCTAGTAAAATATTCTTCAAGCTCCATTCTAATATGGATATACAAATTGAGAGAATTAAAAATGTTCTCAGAGAAACAGTTGGAGCTGGTCTTATACTCTGGGGAAAGAGGGCTCCGTTGGAGACGGAAGGAAAGTACTGAGAGAGGCAGAATTTTATGATTGGCCATATTCCAAATAGCAAAATGGTGTCAGAAAGATGAAGTGTACTATTTCATGCCAATATAGAAAACATGATGCACAAAGAACCCAATACAACCTTATCTTTTCCAACCAGTACTGGGAACAATAAAACTAAATAGAATTATATGGGACCAGTCTCTTGTACTTCCATTATGTATTCTTTTACACTGATTTTTTCTTGAGCCGAGGGTCTACCAGAAACAGCCCCTCTAATTTACCTCTGAGGTAGAGGAAAGGTCTGCATACACTCTACCCTCCCCAGACCCCACTTTGTGGGAATACACTGGGTATGTTGTTGTCGAATTATATGGGCCCAGTGACTCCAGATAGTTGTAACACAAGACAAGATAAACTAGCAAAGGCACACCCATAATTCACAATATTCCCCACCCCAGGCTACATGTTACTACATTGCTAACCAGAAAAACTCAGAAGACAGAAAAAGAAAGAACAACACCAGTATAGGTACATGTAACAGAACTTAACCCTCCCTGCTATTATATATCTAAAGACTGAAAAGAGTATATAGGAGGCGTGAAAACGTACATATGTGTGTTTCTATGCTTATCTGCTTGCTAAACGTTAAACCATCTGAACCATTTTGCAACCCCGGCAAATTCTAAAACTAAAATCCTACATCAATAGCTGTACATAGACAAATACTGCTGAGTAGAACTCTAGGTGTTCATCAATATAAGCCCTAAAACCCTCTAACGCGCCTTTAAAGAACCCCAACAAATCATACTTCACTTAAACCACACGGTTCAAAATCCCCAAAACATCAACAACCGAAAGTCGAAGTGAATTCCAGCTTGCATTATGTACCCTAATGGAAACAGTCTCTTGCAGAAATGCATGGTAAGTCTGTAAACCCTTCCCCGGACCTACACACAGCCCCTTCAGCGGAAAATTACACTATCTATTACATTTTAAACCCCTTTAGTTAGTTCGCATGTTTACTTTTTCATATTTCAAGCCCCCTAGTAAAAATCCCAACTCCGCCACTGCGGCTTAACACAAAATTCACTTCACTATATAATCACTAAATTATCAAATAAAATGAAAACAGTACCTAGATTCTTGAGTTTCAAAAAGAGAAGAAAGAGCATGAAGAGTATTAGGATTAGGGTTATCCGGTAAAGCAGTAATTCTCTCCATTAACGCTTGTGCCTTCATGACCAACGCTTCAGTCTCTGCTTCTTCCTCATCTTCTTCTTCCTCGTTTTCCTCCGTTTGCTCATTCTCCGTCCGCCGCTCCTCCTCTTCCTCCGCCGCCAACGGTTGCTGTTGTTGCGGCTCCTCCGCCATAGAATAAAAATCAACAAAAAAATCGAAAAAATTAAACTAGGGTTTTGCGGTATATATATGTAGAGAGAGAAAAGGTTGGGGTTAGGTTTGAAGTGATTCTGCAAGTGCGAAAGAAGCCCACGCCACCATGCTTTTGTGTTATATGTGAGCACAGCGGGGAAGGAAAGTGGAGTCGAGAAGAATCGTTTGACCCGAGTGATTATTGACCCGACCCGAGTGGATAAAGCCCAATGAAGTTTTAACAGCTAACCCAATTGGGTGTGGTGAAGTTCACTAATTGGCCATTTTAAGGATATAAAAATAGTATGGCCACTTTTTTCATTCAAATATAGAAAAGAACAGCTCTTGTACATTTGTTTTAAAAAACACTTAAATGCAGAACTATAATTTGAATGTACAAAAAGACAACTGTGTTTGATATGTTGGAGTTACAGAATTTTTAAAAGTGAAATTTACAATATAAAGTTAAATCCAGCAGCACATGTTAAACTTTGATAAAGCTGTACTTTATGATATGATTATTTTATCATATTATTTTTAATATGTCAAAAATAATAAATAAAAATAAAAATTTAATTATAAATAATGATAAATAAAAAAAAGGAGGAAGCACTAATTAATAAAGCAACATGTTGATGACTTGTAGAGAGTTGACCAAGTTTGACCTGTGCATAATTTGATTAGCATTGATCTTACGTTAACCAAAACTTAATTATTAGAGGGTGTTTGGATAGGACTAAAATCTAGTCAAATTAGATTTTAATTATTTTTTTAGCTTTTTTAGGTGTTTGATAAAATTAAAAAGAGCTTAAAAAAAGCTAAAAGTAGATTAAAAAAAGCAAAAATTGAGAAGCTGGATACCCCAACTTTTTACTTTTTATATTTGACGAAAACATTTATATTTTTATCTCTTATATTTTCTTCTAATTCCAATAATACCCTAAAATTTGTAGCCCTTATTGATTTTTCTTTCTTTTTCTTTCTGCCGCTTTTTTTCATCTTTTTCCTCCAGTTTTCTCTTCATCTCTTTCCTTTATTTTCAGAGAATCCATCATTACATAAGAAAACACTCAAAAAGTTTATCGTCTAATCGAGCTTGTGGTAAGTTTTTCTCTATCCGTTCATATAGAATCTCTGCATGTTATTTAAATTTTAAAAATTGATTCTTTTTAATAGTTTGTTTCATTCCTAAAATTTTTATGTTGTTTACAAGCTTGCAATATTATAATATAATACTTTATTTATATAAAACATATCTTAAAATTTTTATTTTTTAATATTTCAAAATAAAAAAGTAACTTATATTTATAAATTGATCTGGCATAATCACTTTATGTTGAAAGTGTATTTAAATAGAAATTATTTTTGAAGTATTAGAATTAAAAATCATAAATAATTCACGTTATTATGTGTTAACAGCTTTAAGGATATTTAAGTCATTTTGACAATAAAAAAGTGATTGACAGCACTTGTTTACCAAACACATCAACAAATTTTTTTCAGTTTGAGCACTTCTATCCAAACATTTATCTGATTAATTTAAAAGCACTTATTTTAAGTTTTTAATCACTTAAGCTAAAAAATATTTTTTTAATCATGTCCAAACGGACTCTTAATCTATTACTCATAGTAATTGAGTTTATGGGATGGTTCAAAGATGGTCGCACACACTTCACTAGCTTAACAATTGGAGTACTTTAAGATTCTTCTTCCTTCTTCCTCGATTTTTTCTTCATTTATTTCAAATACACATTATTAAAAAGGAGAAAAATGAGCTCATAGATACTCTCAAGTATTTAATTAAAAAAAGAAGATAAATTGATCCCACAATATTATTAAGTTAAAAGAAATAAAATCGCTTAAACATTTAGGACAGTTATTCGATAATTGCATTAGTTGTATCAACAACTATCAAAGTTGTCCAACAATTTTGCAAAGTTGTCGAACAATTTTGATAGTTGTTGAGACAATTTCTATAGGTGTTGAGATAACCTCTTTAGTTGTTGGAGCGAGAATGTTTAAAAAATAAAATTTTTTAAAAAAATTGTCCCTTTTACCTAATTTTTAAAACTTGAAGGACCCTCACTTAATTGAAAAACTTGTTTGCCTCTATTAATTCAATGGGGTCAAATTGCGAGGAACAATTTTATCTGACCGTCATAATTAATTTGCGACGGTTATTTTGCGGTGGTCGATCCCGTTACTCTAAATTTAATTCTTTTTATAAGAAGTTTTTATTCAAAAATTGCGGGGGTTTAAAACCGTCGCAATTTTTTATTTTTTTTAATTTAGCGAGGGCCATCAATTTTGTATAACTAATTATAGATTCTAATTTTAGCTCAAATTTAATTGCTCCTTTAGGCATAACCTACAATTCAATATTTGTTCAATTCATATATCATCAACACAACATAACTAATTAAACATTGTAATTGACAAGCATATCAAAAATACATTGAACATTAAACTTCAAAATTAAATTTTCAACATTAACTAGTATCTTCAAACTCCAAAATCAAATTTAAACATAAAACTTTCAATATTCTAAGATTCACTCCAACCACACAATTACATCATCATAATTAAATATTCAAAACAATTTGCAACGAAATCAACGACTGTCATTAGGATCACTATAGGATAAATGGTTATGTGCTCATACTTTTCGCAAGGAAGAAAATCAAACTAAACTTGGAGTAGAATGCCTATTTTGGGTATTACCAAGAGAACTCAGAAGGTGAACTCAGTTGTTATCTTCGGGCTTTGTTGGTCGAATGTAAATATATCGCTCCAGAAATAACGCTGCAAAGAAGCATAAAATTCATATTCAGTTATGTGTTGTCAAATTTGTAGAATTTTCCCAAACGCCTAAACATAGCAAAAAAATAAATCTTCACATTTACATGAAATCAAGAAAGAAGGCAAGGAAAAGGGGAAACCCAAATAGAATACAGAAACAACTGCAGTCAGTAGCATTGCAACTGAAGTTGAATAGACCTGCAATTCATTACAGACTATATTAAGATGGTATCTTGTAAGCTCTCAGTTCATAGGCAGACTATGTGTACGATAGATTAAAATTCCCGTCCTTTCTTTGCGTCACTGATTATTCTATATATGCATATGATAAATATCAACCACTCATGGAAGACAAATCAACATCCTATAGAGCAAGCACTAGCCAAAAGAATGGATATACCTCCTAAAAAATGCCAACTTAAAGCAAAAGAAAAGGAAAAAAAAATTCATTATCAACTGCAGCATAATCATTTCTATACTCTTAAAGACGCGTGGACATAAGTGCATCCTAAAACTTCATGAGGAACCTAAGAGGCTTTTTAAATGGTAGATAAACTCCATGCCTGATTCAACCAAATATTTAGCTCTCCAAACTTTTAGCTTCCTAACCATTTCCTTAATTTTCTATCGATATCTCAAATATTTTGAAATGTACGTTTTCTCTGTAATTGCATTTCAAATATTTTGGAATGTCTGTTTTTCTCTGTAATTACATTTCAAGCAATAAGTTAGCAGCTTAGTATACATCATTTCTAGAGTGGAATCTCTCGTCCAATTGACCTTCATTGCTTTACTCTTCAACTAGAAAAGCAACATAGCCTGGGAAAACATAAAGCAAGTCTGACATTATGCTCGCAACATACATATACTAGGGTGATCTCAAGGCATACGATACTTGTCACTAGACTGATGAACCCAAACTATAAAGTTGCAGGTTTTGATTTTATTTTCTAACCAAATGCAACTAATGAACAGAAAGGGCAGCTACACAACATTTAAGGTGTACTTGAATCAACATTTGATTACTTTTTACCATATCTTAGAGAACAAACATTATACATGTATAATTGGGAATCCATATTTTATTCATGGATCATAATAAAGTATTTCTATTTGGGTAAGGTAACATTGAACCATAATACCTCAAAAAATCTCAAGCAATAATTTATTTGTGGCTTCCATTCGCTATGTAAATTTCAATAGTATTCCATATCCTGACATTTCATTCTTCAGTTTTGATGAATATAAATTATTCATGCAGTTTAATATATAAAAATAATAATTTTGAATAAAAAGCATGAATAAATATATTCAACTCTCCTATATTTTCTAATAATTTTTGCAAGAAAAAGATTGCATGAGAAACAAGAAAGAAAGAAGATATAAGACAAGAAATGAAGATTCATCCACTACAAATTCATCAAAGACTACACAAGAACAAGAAAGAAAAAAATCATTAATATTTTCATCAAGGTCTTTGAAGTTCTCATCAAGATATCATGATATATTGAAAATGTCTTGAAATTCTCATCAAAGTTCAAGTTGACATTTATCTATAAGTAGACATATGTCGTAGAGGAAGAATCATCTAATTATCTATCTATTTAGTATTCTAGTTATCTTTCTAGTTTTTCTAAGGAGAAAGAAAGAGTTGGTCTTGGTCTCTTTCTCTAACCATTTTCTTCTAGTAAAAATATTTCTTCTTTTTGTCTTAGTTTTTCTTACTCCATAATGGAGTAATCTCTTTTTGTTGGGATAGTTGATGAAGATTGATATAATTTTTTTACAATACCATCTAAGTCTCAACATATCTTGGCCTAAAGATTTTCACTTATATTTTGTGTTGGAATAATAAGTTCAACTAATCGTTATCATCACCTTCATATATTTTATCTTTAAGCTATCTTTATATTAATTTTGTAATTCTCATGGAGCAAAATTAATATATGATATTTAATGCATAAAATAGTGGAGTAAAAATAAACTTTAGTTATCTATTATTTCAAAATCTTTGAACTTGTTTTTTTAAATTCTAATCCTCACGGAGGAATTAAGTCGAACAAATTTATTGATTAAAGTGCTCTGTATCTTATTTCTTTCAATCCTAATTCTCACAGAGGGATTGACTCAAATAAGTTTATTGATTTAAGAACTAATCGAAAGAGGTCTTTTATCCTTTTTAGCACAATGCAGGCAAGAGAATATTGATTTAATAGTTGCTAGAATTAATTTAGTTAATTAACATAACCTCAAGGAGTGCTAATTAATTAATTATTTTTAGTAACAAAATAATTGTATTAGCAATAAGCAATTATCCTTTAGAAAAATATAACTTGGAGACATAGATTTTATTGTAAAAAATTATTATCAAGTGAATTCAACGATTCCCAGCTCTCTTGTTTATTATTAATCTTTCAAGAAGTGATTCGCTCTAGTTCCGAGTAACCTAAAATTCAACTTCACCTTTCATCAATTTGGTTCTCTCAAATAGTAATCAAGATATTATAAATTTGTAGCATAGATCTTTCAATCTTTGTGGGACGATATCATAACTATATTAGAATTTGACAGAGTCCTAGCAACAAAATCCTATACAATTTGGCCTCGTCAAATTTTTTATGTCGTTGCCGGAGATTGACATAGATCTACTTTAGATTAAATATTTTATTGCTAATTTGAGAATTTATTGTCATAAGTGTTGTTATTAGTCTTAAATATTTTTGTCGTTTTTTGTTGATATTAATAGTTCTATTTTACTGTTGTTATTTTTAATTAGGACTTGTTGGGCTTATAACTTTGTATACTTTTTAGCCTATAATTAACATTTTCTTTTCAAGCAAAAAAAGAAAAAACTTATTGATTGAACTTTAAATTTTAAATTGTTTATGACCCACTCTTCTACGAAAGAGTTGGTTAATTACGATCCTGAAATTGAAAAATCTTTGAGATTTCACTGGAAAGAGAGAACGTTTTCTCAAGACATAACTTGTGACCAAATGAAACACCAACAACGAGATGATATAAATCCACCGGAGATCCCACAACCAGTCCATGTAGAAGATCAGTTTGATGAAGTGGCATCAAGAGCAGCACAGAAAATCCTAAGGGATTATGCTAGGCCAAATCGTTTTAATTGTGAATCGAGTGTTAAAAAGCCACCAGTGGTAGTTAACAACTTTGAAATCAAGACAGGCCTGATTCAAATAATTCAACAATCTTGTATCTTTACTGGTGATTCAAGTGAAGATTCACATAGTCATCTAATTGATTTTCTTGAACTTGTTGAAACTGCAAAGTATAATGGAGTGTCTCCTGAAGCAATAAAGTTAAGGTTATTTTCTTTCTCTTTAAAAGAAGATGCCAAGACTTGGTTGCGAAGTTTGTCTCAAGGTTCTATTACCACATGGGACCAGATGACTCAGAAATTTTTAAATAAATATTTTTCTCCTACTAAAACAACAAAATTAAGACAGGATATATCAAATTTTCTGCAGACTGATACTGAATCAGTCTATCAAGTTTGGAAAAGGTTAAAGTCAATGCTAAGAAAATGCCCACATCATGACATTCTCGAATACATGTAATTATATATTTTCTATCATGATTTAAAACCTTCATCTAAAAATGTGATTGATGCAACTGCAGGTGGCTCTATAATGGGAAAAACAACTGAAGAGGCATAGCATTTGTTGAATGAAACTTTTGAAAATGCTATTCAATGGCCATCTAATCGTGTAATCATCAAGAAGGCTGCTAATATAAATCAAGCAGATTCTTTAAATACATTAACTCAACAAATTACTTCTTTGGCACAAAAATTTGAATCTTTTCAAGTAAATACACAACAATCAAGCCAATCTGAGGTTTGCGATATATGTGGAGGAAGCCATCTAAACCATGAATGTCAAGTGACCAATTAAAATGATGAGCAGGTTAGCGCCATTGGATACAAAATGTATCCTTTTAGAAGTCCAATGGCACAAAAACATCCAGGATTTCAACGGAGCAATCCAAACGATGTTAAAAACTCCCAATCTTTCCAGAAACAACTTGTACAAAATTCACCTGGCTTCTCAAATCAAAATCATGGTCAATCAAACTTTCGACCCTATCAGCAAGCAACTTCATAGCAGCAAAGGCCTCAACATGCTTATTCAAACCTCGATGACCTTTTGTACAAGCACATTAAGGCTACTGATGAAAAGATAGAAAATTATGATTTAGTCCTAAAAATTTAGAAACCCAGATAAGCCAACTGGCAGCTCTTGTGTCAGAAAAAATTTAGGGTCCCTTACCAAGCAATACAGAAAAAAATCCAAAAGAGCATCTTAAGGTCATTGCCTTAAGATCAGGTAAGGAACTTGATGAACCTTATGCAAACCATCAAGAAGGATAACAATCACAACAACATGCCGACATGGGTAAGAATGCTAAAACACCCAATAAATCATCAAAACAACAAAAAATTAAGAAAAATGAAGAAAAAAATATTGTCCCATCCCTGTTACAATTTCTTTTCCACAAAAAATGAAAAGAGAAAAGCTTGATAGTCAATTTCCAAAGTTTTTAGATATTTTAAAACAAATTCACATTAACATTTCTTTCACTGATGCTTTATTACAAATGCCTTCATATGTAAAATTTTTGAAAAAGAATTTGTCAAGTAAAAGAAAATTGGAAGAAGTTTTCGTGGTAATGCTTGCAGAGAAATGCAGTGCTATATTCAAAATAAGCTACCACAAAAGCTTGGGAATCTAGGTAGTTTTACTATTCCATGAACTTTAAGAGGCATGTATTTTGAAAAGGCACTTTGTGATTCTGGAGCGTCGATAAATTTAATACTTTTTTCTATTTTTGAAAAATTAAATCTTGGTGAAATTAAAAACACAAGTGTCTCTCTTCAATTAGTAGATCAAAGTACAAAGAAATCGAAGGGAATAATTGAAAATATTCTTGTAAAAGTAGATAAATTTATTTTTCCTGTAGATTTCATTGTACTTGAGATGAAGGAATGTCCTGACAAACCAATAATTTTGGGAAGACCATTTCTTGCTACTGATAGAGCCATCATAGATGTCCATCAAGGACAACTAATTTTAAGAGTAGATGGAGAAAGAGTCATTTTTTATATGCAAAATATGCTAAGATTTTTAGTAGGTGAGACATCATCTCCATATTTTTCAATTGATATAATTAGCAATCTGACAGATGAATTCAAGGGTGATCAATTAATTTCAGATTCAATAAAAAATGTCTGACCACATCAGGCAGCATCAAAGATGATGATCCAATCATGAAAAAAGAATCTGAATTATTAGAAAGAGATTCTGAGGATGATGAGATGCATCCAGAAAAAGTTCAATCAAACACTGAATTCAAAATTCTTCCATCTCATTTAAAATATGCTTATTTGGAGCAAGAATCATTTCTAGTAATTATTTCATCTTCTCTAACTACAGAACAAGGAGATAGTTTGCTTGTAGTACTACGCACACATAAAGGGGCTTTGGGATGGACTATAGCAGATATCAAGAGAATTAATCCAGCTATTTGCACACAGAATTCTCATGGAGGACACTTACAAATCAATCATTCAGCCTCAAAGGAGATTAAATCTAGCAATGCAAGAAGTGGTGAAAAATGAAATAATAAAACTTCTAGCAGTAGGTATCATCTATCCTATTTCTGACAGTCCTTGGGTAAGTCCTGTTCAGGTAGTGCCGAAAAAAGAAGGTATAAAAATCATGAAAAATGAAAATAATGAACTCATACCTACTAGAATGGTTACTGGATGGAGAGTTTGTATTGACTACAAACGTCTTAATGATGCCACTAGAAAAGATTATTTTCCTTTACCCTTTATTGATCAGATATTGGAAAAAATTGCAGGATATGGCTTTCTGCTTTCTTGATGGCTATTTAGGTTATAATCAGATATCTATTTTCCCTGAAAATCAAAGATAAGACAACTTTTACATGCCCTCATGGAACATATGCATATAGAAGAATGTCTTTTGAATTATGCAACGCCCCTGCCACATTTCAACGTTGCATATCAGCAATTTTTTTTGATATGACTGAAAAATTTCTTGAGATTTTTATGGATGACTTCACATTCTTTGGCATGACATTTGAAGATTGTCTTCACCATTTGACCTTAGTTCTTAAAAGATGCGAAGAGTCAAACTTAATTCTTAACTGGGAAAAATGTAATTTTATGGTAACAGAGGAAATTGCCTGAGGACATGAAATCTCTGGCAAGAGAATCGAAGTTGACAAAGCAAAAATTAATCTCGTAGCAGGATTACCTCCCCCTAGAACCATTAAAGGCATTAGAAGTTTTCTTGGTCATGCAGGTTTTTATAGAAAATTCATAAAAGATTTTTCAAAAATTTCAAAACCTCTAGCTAACCTTTTAATGAAACATGTTAAGTTTAATTTCTCAAGTGATTACTTGAAGGCATTTGAAACTCTTAAAAAGAAACTATCAATTGCTCTTGTAGTTGTATCTCCTGATTAGAACCAATCCTTTAAAGTCATGTGTTATGCTAGTGATACGGCTGTAGGAACTGCGCTAGGTTAGAGGAAGGATAAAATTTTTCGTCCTATTTACTACCCTAGTAGAACATTGAACGGTGCTCAACTGAATTATGCCACGACAGAAAAAGAATTACTGGCAGTAGTATTTGCTTTTGATAAATTTTGTTCCTATCTGATAGGAACCAAGGTCACTATTTTACTGATCATGTAGCTTTAAAATACCTCTTAGCAAAGAAAGACGCTCGTGCTAGATTGTTAAGATGGATTTTACTTCTTCAAGAATTTGACCTTGAAATAAAGGATAAAAAAGGAATGGAGAATCAGGTAGCCGGTCATTTATCAAAGCTAGAAAACCCTCCTCTTGAATCTTGTGAAATCAAAAAAGAGTTTTCCTATGAAAGCATTCTATCTGTTAATTCAATTGTAACTCAACCACCCTGATTTGCAGATATTGCAAATTACTTAGTTGGGAAATGGATACCAAAGAATTTCTCTTATCAACAAAGAAAAAAACTCATCTCTGGTGCTAAATATTATCTATGGGATAAACCTTACTTGTTTAGATTTTGTGCAGATAATATCATTAGAAGATGTGTACCTGAGGAAGATAGGAATCAAATATTGTATCACTGTCATGGTGGAGCAATTGGAGGACATTATGCAGCCAATCGAACTGCTTTTAAGGTTTTGGAAGTAGGATTTTTCTGGTCAATACTTTTCAAAGATGCACGTAAATATGTCACACGATGTAATAAGTGTCAAAGAACAGGTAATATCACCAAGAGAGATGAAATACCATTATAATGTATACAAGTATGTGAAATTTTTTATGTCTGGGGAATAGATTTTATGGGTCCTTTTCCTTTATCTCATTCTTTTGAATATATTCTTGTGCTGTGGATTATGTCTCAAGATGGGTTGAAGCCATTCCCACCAAGAAAAATAATGTTCGAACTGTTTGTAACTTTTTCAGAAAAAATATTTTTATCAGATTTGGTATAGCTCGAGTAATCATCAGTGATCAAGGGACCCACTTCATAAATAAATAATTTTCTGCTTTACTCTTAAAATATGGTGTTACTTATAAAAAAGAAACATTATATCATGCTCAAAATCAAGGGCAGCTAGAAGTTTCCAACCGCGAATTGAAAAGAATACTTGAAAAAACAGTTGGAATCTCAAGAAAAGATTGGGCTTTAAAACTAAACGACGCATTATGGGCTTATCGAATGGCGTTCAAAACATCAATTGGTACTACCCCATATAGATTAGTCTTTGGAAAGGCTTGCCATCTCCATGTTGAATTAGAACATAAAACTTTTTAGGCATTAAAAACATTAAACTTTGATGTTAGCTCTGCTGGTAAAAATAGATTTTCTCAAATGAACGAGTTGGAAGAATTGAGATTAGAAGCTTATGAAAATGCCAAAATTTTAAATAAAAAAATAAAAAAATGGCATGACAGTTAAATTTGAAAAAAGTAATTCAAAATTGAAAATCAGGTTCTTCTTTATAGTAGAAAATTAAGGCTATTTCCAGGAAAATTGAAATCTAGATGGACAGGTCTGTATAGTGTTACAGATGTTACTCCATATGGAATAATTGAAATTCAACATATCGATGGTGGACACAAATTCAAGGTAAATGGCCACAGGTTAAAATTATACTTTGGAGGACATTTTGAGCAACAATCATCAGTTACTATGATAGATTGATGAAGTCCACAATCAATAAGTCGAGCTGACGACACTAAACTCAGAACTATGGTTCCTCACTTGCCCATAGCCATTGAAGGTGAAGCAATGGAGTCTCGTAAGTCCAACATAGAATTGAATAATTAAATGCTTAATCAATTGATCTGGTCAATATTCAGATTATTGTACAACCAAAACATTTCATGATGACCTCTACAATAACAGTGTCATCTTCATAGGAGTAACTCCATGATTATCGGTATGCCTGAGTAATTGGTTGGTTAATTAGTAATGCAATTCATATGCTGGCACAGGTAAATTTATTTGGTTTATATTAAAACCAAAATGATTTGATGAAGTATTAAATTAGTATATATATAATAAATTATAAATTTCATAATACTATATACAATATAATAATTTTTTTTCTTAAAAAAAAAACATGAGTAGTAGAATAATTTTCTCTTCACTTTAATGTTTTTCTATTCAAATTATATATATTATTTAATATTGTATTAATATATGTATTCTATAATAATATAGTTACTATTTGTACAAATAATAAAATAATAAATAATCTTAAAATAATATGAAGATGGTGTAGTTATTTGAAATATTATATTAAGGTTTATATATATAATGATTGTTTACTATTTGAGTAATATAACTAAAAAAAAAAAAAGTTAATAAGTGGTCTTTGTCAAGGAGGATGCATTACTACAAATTCTTACTCCCACGTGCTCCAAGGTAAGTCATCTCCCTTTCTTTTTGAATTGCTTTTGTCTTTCATTTTAAATAAAAAGAGAAAAGAAAATTTGTATGATTACTCATATAAAAAATAAGTAATAATTCAAGACACCTTTTTACGTAATTATTTCTTATGTCAACTGACTTGAAATAATGTAAACTTTTGTGTGTTGTGTTTATATATTATGTATATATGTCTATATCTCTCTCTGCATATATAATTTAGAAAAAAAATATAGATAAGTGGTAAATAGTGTATTAGTTTTTCCTTAAAAAGAGGAATGATTAATCTTGTTCAAAAAAAAAAAGTCTTCTATCCATGCCTTCTTCTATGAATATTTTAATCATTCTACCTTAACCAAGACAAGAAAAAAACAAATGACCTTAACTTCTCATCTCAAACATCTAAGTCTTGTTGTTTAACTATCATGTTTCTCTTTTTCTCCTTATCCCTTTAGTCACTACTCTCTTTCATATATATATATATATATATATATATATACATTTTTTTACCCCTTCTTAAATGAATTTTAGAACTTCAAGCATATCCTCCGAATTTTAGCTTAGTGAAAATTTATTTCGTCATGAAATTACAAAAAAAGGATTATTTTTCAACAAAGAAGATGGAGAAGATGATGCATTCACGTGTAAATTATTGAACACTTTCAATGGAATGCATTTGCAAAACCACCCGGGCAATTCAACATGCCTCTTGTGAGAGAATTTTACAAAAATTTAAATGAGACTAACAATATTTCTCATGTACTAGGAAGACCGGTAGATTTCTCTCCAACAACTATTAACAAAGTGTTTCATTTACCTCCAATGAATGATAGTGCTAAAATTACATTTTGTGATAATCCAAATTTGGAGTTGATTGAAAATGTTTGTGCCCATATGGTGCCGATTGGAGCTTCTCATCAAATGCTGAGAAACTTTATCTTAATGAACACAACATTAAAAAGGAGGCAAGACCATTATTGACTTTTTTGAGTAGTAGATTAATTTTCGACACTAATTTGTCTAGGGTTGATATACCTTGACTTGCTCTACTCTATGTTCTTTATTTTAAGAAATCTTTTGATTTTGGTAAGCTTATCAGCACCAATATCAAAAAGTGTTGTTATGATCCTATTGTTTGTATATGGTGGTTTCCTTCAACAATTACTTTGTTGATTCAACATATCAGAATTGTTCCAAGTTTGGAATCAAGTGTGGCATCAAATGAATTTGTTAGTAAATCATTTTGGAAGGAATGTCGAGAAACGAAAGGTCCAAAAAATAGAAAAAATTATGAGATGATTTTGAAAGCTATGGAAAAAAATATGAAATATGAGGAGATGAAAATGGTCTTAGAGGAAAAATTGAGGGTAGGGATTGATGAAATAAAAAATACAATATTGCAAAAGTTAGATGGGGAAGCACCAATGGGTTTCACAACTAATCTTTTAAGTGATTTAGCAAATTGGGATTATACTACTCCGATGATGGAAGTCTTTCCGTCTAATTTTGTTGATCCATCTACTAGTTTAATCCCTAATTTTTGTTAGTAACGAGTTCATAGATTTCTCACAAATTCCATCATCATCTTTACCACCTCTTCCTTCACTCCCCAATACTTTTTTCAACTTGAATGATTCCATAACTTTCATACCACTCTCTTCTAGCATAAATGACAATTCGGAAAAGAAAAGAAAAGGTGGTCATGAGTGGATTTGGAGGATGATAGTGATGAATGAATGATGAAATGTTGAAGTTATTTTCCTTCGGGAGAATGAAATGGTTAAGTTTAAGGGATTAAGTTCTTGTAGTTTTTGTTGATCTCACTTTGTAGTTTGTGTTATTCCATTTTTTTGTAAAGATAATGCAAATCATTTCTATAATTTGGTAGGTCTTATCTTTTAAATATCATTGTATACATATGGTATTTACTTTTGCTAACTTTTGTGTATATAGGGATCAAGAAAGGTCATGTGACATATGTGTATGTGATGATGACTACAAATGGTATTTTCACTTTAGTTGTTAATTGTAGTAATGTTGTTACTTTTATCTTATCAATATGTTGTTGTTGTTTTATGTTATTAACGCTCTTTTTTTGTGTATATTTAAAATGTTTAAAAATAAATAAATTAATAATAAGAAAAATTCCGTAGCCCTTGAGGGTGAAGCAATGGAGCCTCATAGGTTCAATAAACTTTAAAAGAAAAAAATATATTTAATTGGCGCAGGTAATTTTTTAGTTTATATAAAAACTAGACTTGAATTTATGAATTATGTGTGACTGCAGTTTCTTTCAAGCTTTCTTCTGCAGTTGTATATTTGAAAGCCAAAAAGATTTTTTTTACAATATGCCTCTTTGTGCAATGCTAATTATCAAAACAAATTTTCTTCATGTCATGTCAAATATATATTTTCTATATTTATCATATAACTTCTTCGTTTGTGACTTAATTTTGGTGAAGGCAAGAACTAATATCTTTAACACTTGACAGGGTATTTTGAGATTGAGAAGCATTATGATAAAAAACAAGTAGAATTTACAATCATTATGCTAGAACTTGCCCTAAATGTCTATCGAAGCGAAATCTTAGGCAACACTATTTTTTTTTTTTTGAAAAATGAATTTAGGCCATTCTTGCTACCTCAATCTTCCTAAATATCACACCAAATGAAATAGTATTCATATCCCTAGAACCCATTTTAAAACCAAAAAAAAAAAAAAGAAAGAGAGAGAGAAAGAGAAACAAGAAGATTTATTCTCTTACACCTATTTATGCTCAAATTTAAATATGCACATCCATACTTATAATTTGAAAGCACTTTTTCAGAAAGTAAGTTGGAGTTTTTCTCGAAAAAAAAAAAGAATCAGAATTAATGAAAAAAATAAAATAAAAGGGAACAATAAATTGCTACAAATACGTTGATGCATCAACTGCAAATATTGAAAAAAAATTGATATGAGAAAAAGTATTTTTCTACAAAAATAAATAAAAAAAAAGGGGGCAAGTCACTATAAATATAGCCTATTTCTTACCAGCCTGAAGCGGACATTACAAGCTTAAAAAAGTCCTAGAAGATTTTGAAAATCAGTGTTTAGCCTATATTAGTGGAGATAGACATAAAGGGCAAACATATGGACTACAGATGAAAAATGCTCAAGTAATTGATCATAAAGTTATCAATTTCAGAAAGTTTCGAAAAGCCAAGCAGATACAGTCTTGTTGAACAAAAATTAAGGCAAAAATAAGGTAAAGATTTGATGGATATAGAAGATTTATACAATTTGATAGTATGATAAATTTGTTTGACTAAATTTGTGTTTTGCAAGAGTAGCAATAATTTTAACTACATATATGTATATATATACATATTCTACTTTCAAAATTCTTTTTCTCGAGGACGAGCAAAAATTCAAGTATGGGGGAATTTGATGAATATAAATTATTCATGCAGTTTAATATATAAAAATAATAATTTTGAATAAAAAACATGAATAAATATATCCAACTCTCCATATTTTCTAACAATTTTTGCAAGAAAAAGATTGCTTGAGAAACAAGAAAGAAAGAAGATATAAGACAAGAAATGAAAATTCATCCACTACAAATTCATCAAAGACTATACAAGAACAAGAAAGAAAAAAATCATGAATATTTTCATCAAGGTCTTTGAAGTTCTTATCAAAGTTTCATGATATTTATCATGTCAATTTCTCATCAAGATATTATGATATATTAAAAATGTCTTGAAATTCTCATCAAAGTTCAAGTAGACATTTATCTATAAATAGACATATGTCGTAGAGGAAGAATCATCTAACTATCTATCTATTTAGTATCCTAGTTATCTTTCTATTTTTTCTAAGGAGAGAGAAAGAGTTGATCTTGGTCTCTTTCTCTAACCATTTTCTTCTAGTAAAAATATTTCTTCTTTTTGTCTTAGTTTTTCTTACTCCATAATGGAGTAATCTCTTTTTGTTAGGATAGTTGATGAAGCTTGATATAATTTTTTTACAATACCATCTAAGTCTCAACATATCTTGGCCTAAAGATTTTCACTTATATTTTGTGTTGGAATAATAAGTTCAACTAATCGTTATCATCATCTTCATATATTTTATCTTTAAGCTATCTTTATATTAATTTTATAATTCTCACGGAGCAAAATTAATATATGATTATTTAATGCATAAAATAGTGGAGTAAAAATAAACTTTAGTTATCTATTATTCCAAAATCTTTGAACTTGTTTTTCTAAATTCTAATCCTCACGAAGGAATTAAGTCGAACAAATTTATTGATTAAATGGGTCTTTATCTTATTTCTTTCAGTCCTAATTCTCACAGAGGGATTGACTCAACTAAGTTTATTGATTTAAGGACTAATCGAAAGAGGTCTTTTATCCTTTGTAGCACAATGTAGGTAAGAGAATATTGATTTAATAGTCACTAGAATTAATTTAGTTAATTAACATAACCTCACGGAGTGCTAATCAATTAATTATTTTTAGTAACAAAATAATTGTATTAGCAATAAGCAATTATCCTTTAGAAAAATATAACTTGGAGACATAGATTTTATTGTAAAAAATTACTATCAAGTGAATTCAATGATTCCCAACTCTTTTGTTTATTATTAATCTTTCAAGAAGTGATTCGCTCTAGTTCCGAGTAACCTAAAATTCAACTTCACCTTTCATCAATTTGGTTCTCTCAAATAATAGTCAAGATATTACAAATCTGTAGCATAGATCTTTCAATCTCTGTGAGACGATATCATAACTATATTAGAATTTGACAGAGTACGGGCAACAAAATCCTATACAATTTGACTTCGTCAAGTTTAAGGTTAAGTAATTTTTCTAGAAGAAGTCGGCAAAATGAGTACCTTGACTGTGATATCTTTATACATTGAGAAAACTGCTTTCACATTTTGATGGTGAGTTTGCAAATGCAATTTTACCTGAAAAGTTAATTATAAAAATGATTAGAGAAAAATCATTCTTATTATAATATACACATTTGATTTTAAAGAAACATAAACTGAAATTGGAATGTGAAGAGAACATAACAAAATAATTTAGTTAAAAAGAAAAAATGCAGAAATAGCAACAACATTTTCAGGTTCAAATGGTCCTTTTAGGTCAAACACTGTTAGGAAGGAGGGGGAGTGGGCGTGGGAGTAGGGTTGTGATGAAGAGAGATGGAGCTGAGAAGAGAGATATCTTTATTTAAAAGGTAAACTAATGTGTTAAAAAGTTAAGCTGCAAACTTTCATTTTTTATGCTGCATTCGTGTCGGATTCTTTAAAAATACACTAATTTGGCGAATTCGACATGCACTCATTGATATTTTTAATGAGTTCGAGCAACATAGTTAAAAAGGGAGGCAACTGTCAATTCAAAGTCAGATGAGTTCACATTAAGTAATTTGATTCAAAAGCCTCACATCAAATCTACTGCAAATAAGTAGAAGGAAAGTTGAACAAAGAATGGTAATATTTTACTGATAAATAACCAAGAATAGTAATGTTGATTAATTCATGGACTATACATGCCTTTTCTTCTGTGTCATCAAAGCGTTAAGTAAGCTTAGACTCAATTTCTTCCGTCTCTAGGGGAGAATACTTCAAATGATAAATTTTTACTGTTATTAGATCTAACCTACGGCCAACCACTCTCTCAACAAGAATCTCTTTAGGTACCTACATACACAATAAAACTTGTGGCAGAGTGAAGGTTATCTTATAGTGAAACTTACTGGGGTTAAAGCCGACTGCAAGAGAAACAAAGGAAAGGTCAAGGAATCTCAAATATTTAAAAGTGTCTTTCTAAAAGTCTAGGTTATGTAATAGCATAATTTTCTGTGTGGTCTAACTAAACAAAAGGAACTTCACTAAAAAAATAAAAGAACATGAGGCACATAGCAACAACAGAACCTAACTTCCAGATGAATATGGAGGTCTGGTTGTAAGCCAAATTCTTTGAGTGTTATGGCTTGAGAAGAGCTACGAGGGTATCCATCTAAAAGCCAACCCTTCTCTTGAGAATCTGGACCATTTAACTGCTCTTTGACCATCTGCACCAGAACAAGACATATATTACCAATAAATAAGATATTGTGAACTACTGCAGTTGCTAACCAATATAGAATACTAACTGAAGCAGGCACTGCGTAAATAAACCTACCGTTACAACAATTTCATCTGGTGCCAATTTCCCTTTATCCATGGATTTCTTTGCCTGCATTCTATTTTTAGATCCCGCGGCAATTTCTGCCCTTGGTAAATCTTCAGCAGCAATATGCATCAAATCATACTGCACACACGATCAAAAGTGGATGGACACAATTTCTCCTCAGAGATGAATACATAGTGAGGAACCCAGGGGGTATATGCTGCAACTAAAGTCAAATGCAAGCCATCATTGTACAATTGCTTCCCAATTGAGGAAAGCAACAACCTACACATTGATAAAAAAAAGCAAAATTAGTCAAGACCTTTTTTTTTTTATAAGGTAAATAATTTATACAATATTTGGGGGGAACTTTGTATACATGTGCCAAAATAAAAGAACCTATACCAAAATATAATTCTCAACAAAAGAGGTCCAATCATCTGTACAAATTGGGACCTCGCAAGTACGTCAAAAGTAAACTAGGTACAAAATACTACTCTTTAAATTTACAAAATTAAGTTTTACCCCTTCAAAAGCCCTCATATTTCTCTTTATCCCAATGACCCATGTGATTGCTAAGGGGGCAATGTTCCCTGCTTTCAGGCTTTCCTCTCTACTTTTATGAGTTTGACTCTGCAAAGCCTCCTTCGTTGTACCCAACATGACCCATTGCATACTAAACAAATTTAAAGCCTTCCTCTATAACCGACTAGCCACCTTATGATGCAGAAGAAAATGATCTACACTTTCCAACTGGCCAAAAGACACATAACTACTGATGGTCAAGCATTTAGAAAAATGCATAGAGAAAATACAACAGATTAATCACAAGTCGACAATATATTCCGACTAATCGAAAAAGTGTCTCAAACTAGCTATCAATAAATAAGACTTACGACATGTTCAAAAATAAATTAATTATTTCTTCCCCCACACAGTAACATCCAAATTACATAGAAATGCTTTTAGAATAATATTTTCTTGCTTACTTATCAAACGCTAGAAAATAAGCAAGAAACTCACTTGGTTTCTAGGAACACATTTTCCTTTGTACCAAACATACACTCAATCTTAATCGAAATCTAGGTCAGATAAATCAAAAAAATGAGGAAAGAAACATTTTTGAGATCCTATTAAGGACATTAACACAAAATTTCCAACTTCAGTGCTTTTAACATATTCAATCGGCTTGAGAAAAAGGAGGTACTGAGGATCGAGCAGTAAAACAATCTCAAACATAAAAAAATACAATAGATTAATAACAACAACAACAACATAGATAGTGCAATCTCATAAAATAGTGCGACTTGATTGTCCGACAGGAGTAGCAATGGCCGACCAGAGTAGCAATGACCGGAGTAGAAAATAGTGTCAATCGCAGGTTATGAACACGCTAAAATCAAAATAAAATTTTGATCAATCGACTTGGGGATTTAGTACACGCAAAAAATGTACTCGAAACCTCTTTTCCTACTATACCTGAAACCCCTTTTTGTTAGGATTTTTGCCCTGATTTTCTTACTATATTTAAGTTTTATTTTTTCTTAGAAGGAAAATAAAAGTTACCATAATTACTTTTACTTTTCCTGAAAGAAAAAAATATAATTCTTTTCCATATTTGGCTAACTTCTTTCTTGGAGGAAAGGTTTTGGACATCTATAAATAGAAGACCGCCTTCTCATACCATAACACAATAACATTCACAATGCGGTCTTTAAAGAGTCTTTGTTTAGGGGGAAATTTCTCCCATAAGTTTTATGATTTTCAATTTTACTTTTAATATGTAGGCCGTTTGGCCAAACCATATCCAATAACATATTTTTAGTTTAACTTTTCATGTGTCGTCTGATTTATCATCTTATGGTTTGCAAACTAAAAGCTTCCGTATGACGCCCTCTCGATTTCTAACCCAACAAGTGGTATCAGAGCTTATGGTTCAATGGTCCAATGGTGTGGTGAGACGAGATTAAATAGGTTCAAAGCGGTTTCAAAATCAAGATGCAACAATTTGGGCGATAATGAAGATTTTTGTCGAACTACATGTGGAGAACAAGTTTCAATCATATTTTCAACACTCCTGCTGCTGCATCTTTAAAAATAAAAATAAAATATTACTTTTAAAATAATTTTTAACCATGATATTTTAAACCTTATTTTTAACCATGGCAAGCAGCAGTTATGAAGAGAAGACGAATCAAGTGAAGAAAATCAAGCCAAAAAGAGGAGATTTGTTAGCGTTTTTGCCCTGATTTTCTTACTATATTTAAGTTTTATTTTTTCTTAGAAGGAAAATAAAAGTTACCATAATTATTTTTACTTTTCCTGAAAGAAAAAAATATAATTCTTTTTCATATTTGGCTAAACTCTTTCTTGGAGGAAAGGTTTTGGACATCTATAAATAAGTATAACTATGCATATTCTTTCCACTCTTGACATCTTTAAAAATAAAGTAGAAATAATACAGAGCTTAAGAGAGAGTAATAATATCTTAATGCCATTGAGACAACAGAGTCACAAATATAAGAGACACACACCAGGAATTTAAAAAATCATCTTAATAAAATGGTATGAATTCACATTAAAGTCAAGAAAAAGGCATCAATAGAAACAACCAAGTAAGCACAATTTAAATTACTATTGACCCAAAATAAAACATCCAAACATTAGTTCCAAAATAAATTATTTATTTATTATTAAAATCATTACAAGAATGATCAAGGACATTAGGACTTAAAAGAAAGAAAGGGGAGGATTAAACTTAGGGAGGATAGCCATGAGTTGCTGGATATTCTCAAAGTGAGTAGTCCATAGCTTGATCATCTCAGTCTTGAGAGAATTCACTTAGGCTTGAGAACTGGCCAAGTACTTCCTCAAGCCAACATTTTCACCTTCCAGTTGGGCAATCTTCTATTGTGCTATTTCCAAGTCCAATAGCACTTGAGTTATAGGGCTAAAGCACTTCTTCCTCACAGGCTTCTCAACCAAGCACTCACAATCAAGTGGGGGTAGAGAGTATAAACCTATTATTTTTTGTGGTAGATACTCTTTTCCCTAAGGGAACATCAAAGCTCTTAAACATAATCGAGAGAAGGCCAAAATCATATGCAAGTCTATGAGGTCCGATCTTTGGAGCAGTTACCCTCATGTGTTTGATCATTAGTGCATGAAGATTTACTTTTTATTCATTCATTTATAGGTCATCATGATCCCTGAATCTAGACTCAAATGTTCTCCCCTCCTAGGTAATATCTCCTTGTTCATAACCTCAAACAAAAGCTTATGACCAGGATCCATTTCTCCCTTATTCACATTCCTAGGCTTCTTCTTCTTATCCTCCTGAGTGAACTTCCTGGTCAATAAACATCCAACATCATTCTTCCATATATAATCCTTTAAACCCTCAAATAAAATACCTAAAATCCCTCCTAATTTAATAGAATCAAGTATAATCTCTACTTCTCTAGCACTTGAACTAATTACCCACCCCTTCAAAAACTTTAAATTAGCATAAAATTCTATAACCTCGACCTTAAACAGTACAGGATTCTTTATAGTAAACATATGTACTCACCTCTAAAACCTAAGTTTCTCTGTCAACTGAATAATAAAAGAATTATCAAGTACCTCTTCATCAAATGTCTTTCCCCTTAGCAAGAGTTGAGTGGAGTGGTACCCAATTGAACCAAACCTCTAGAACTTTTCACAATTCTTGTTAATCTTTTCCTTCTTAACTGAGAAAGTTTTTTTTTCTTTCTCATCTCCTAACTAAATTGGTTCATCGTCTTATTAATTTTCTTCTTATCTCTATCCACTCTAATTCTTTTAACTTCTACAATCTTTTTTACCTCAACAACTTTTTACTTATGTTAGGAATTCTTGAAAGTAATGAGGATGGATCTATAGAAACTTATGTTGTTTTGGATTTGTGAATAGTTCTTGATATGTAAGCAGTCTTTTTCTTGTATCCGAACACATAATTTGAGACAAGTGTAACATATACTATTGAATTTTTACTCTTCAAATAAGGATTTAGGATTATCAATCGGGGTTGTAGTAATATTTGCATCCTCAGATGTCCAGTAGTTTAGAAAATTGAATTTTTTAACCTGTGATGACAAAGTTTTTGGAGAGAAATTGAGAGAAGGAATGGGTGGAGGTAATTTGGTTGGAGCAAATAGAAGGGAATATGATGCTTCCCTCTGAATGGGTGCACCAAAAGAGAAATCCTTATTGTCTGAGCAGTCCACTATAGAGTGAAACTAAAAATCAAAAAGTTTTAAGGAAGAGGAATTTTGGGAAACCATTGGAGTGAGTTTGATAAAAGATCGTTGTCAGATTCAAAATCAGCCATGAGTGCAAAGATTGTCTAGGTTGAGTCTCTTGCTTCATAGTTCTCTTCAGAGTCACTCATAACCAGAAGTGCTGGAGTATTTTCTTTCTTTGCTTCCATCATGGACAACTGTGATTGATTGTTGGGATCATCCTCATCATATTCATCAATAACTTCTGCCATAACAAAAAATGCCTTTTGAATAGCTAGGTTGCCTCATGAAGATCATCTTTCGTGAGGGAAGAGTAAACTCTTTTCGTTGTTCTCTAGGCTTTTCTATGGCAGCTTTCTTTTGCTCTATTGTCTATAAGGAACAAAATTTGATAAAGTGACCAGGGCTTCGACATTTGTGATGTACCTAGACTTCATTTAATTTTCTTGGACTTTGGGAAGTCTTCTTTGAAAGTTTTCGACCTTTTCAAGCATTCTTTGTAATCTTCTAATGACTAGAGCCAAATTTTTCTTCTTCATAATCAATAGCCCCAGTAGCTTTAAGAGAGATGATTTTATCTTTCCTTTTAGTTCCTATATTTTTTCTTGATTTTTCTTCAGTTCTAGGTAGTGAAATTTCCAACGAGTTCATCCATACACAAAATATCTAGTTTTCTGTTTTTTGTGATAGCTTTCACCTTGCTCTCTCAAGATTCTAGCAACACGCTAAGGGCCTTTCCAGTAGGAATCAGTTCACTTAGAGAATATATTTCACTGGAATTGCAGTAAACCTGATGTGCATGTCTTAAATAGTTTCTCTTTCCTTTATTCTAAACAGTTCAGATTGCCTATTCAAATCGTCTATTTTGTCTTTTTTCACAGCTGAAGTTCTTTCATGAAAAGTTTGAAGGATGTACCATATCTTTTTGGCACTTTGACAGGGGAAGATTCTAATATATTATCAGGTTCAATTCCATAGATCAAGATCTTCCTTGTTTTTGCATTGTTTTGTACACCTTATCAACCTCAGTTTACTTACTTCTTTCCTTGGAAATTTGTTCTTTTCCATCAACAAAGGCTTTCATTGGAATGGTTGGGCCATCCAATACAACATCCATAGATCAACACTTTCACTAATAATATGGTTCATTATTTAATTTTTCTACCATTCCTAGTATTTTTTTTCATTAAAAAGTGGAGGTCTTGCTTAAAATGAACCTCCTGAGCAGTTGACGAAGCAACCATAAGATCCTTTTCAGGTGTTAACCTTTGGTGAAAAGTTAAGCTCTGATATCAATTGAAGAAACTTAGTACCAACTAATATTCTCAGGAATCAAATCCCCACCAGAGTTTTCAATATTAAAAGTAAATTTCATAATCAGTTTTACGTGGAAAACCTCCCCTCTCAAAGAGTAACAACCACAACCCAAATCCACTATACTCAAAGTTTATAATTATAACTCAATAATTAAAACCTTACTTCAAGGACCTAGATTCAAACAGTTAACCATAACTGTTTCAAAGACCAATACTACAAGAAGCCAAACCTTCTTATTATTACAAAACTTCACCAACACAAACTCACCAATTATCACAACAATTCATGCTCTAACAAAATAACCAGACTCCAAACAGACTTAAGAACAAAAACTCAATAACACTTACTACAAACACATTCAACTAAACAGTGTCTTCAACGGATGACTTGAATGAATTAGTTGTGACCACCTATTGTGGAGAATAATGTCTTCATTGCATATGCAATAGGTGAGTCAATATTGTGTTGATCTCCTCCTTATAAAAATGCTCAAGAGTTGTCCTATTCAGATAAGAACTTGACTCAAAGAATTTCTTTCCTTATTTATAAAGGATACATAGCTGACTTCCTCCCTTGACCAAAAGTAGCATGCATATCATAATTAGACACATACCAACACTAGAATTTGCCTACATTAAAACTTAAACCATCAAAGGGTCTTCAAAAAAGATTATGTCCGTGACATGGTCACAAACACGATGAAGGAAAAAACTCTAATCATAATGATCATTTTACTTCAAATAACACCTTCATCATCAACAGTAAGAAAAAAAGGATGTAAAACATGAAGCAGTGTAAAAGAGAAATTTAGAATTAAATTACTATTGTTGTACAGGAAAAGAGCACAAAGCACTTCATTAAATTTTATCTAGCCTCTTTCAAAAAGGCAGAAAAGAATGTGTAGACGTGTTATTTTGTACCCACTTCGAGTTTTAACCTCTTTTTCGGCATTAAATATTTTTATTTTTGTCCAATATTTATTTTAACTTTTGTTTCATTTTTAATAAGTTTTAGTTGAATATAAAAACAAAATAAAAATAATAATAATAATAAATAAAGTTATATTTTTGAGATATTTTTTTTAATAATACGAAAATTCAAAAAAAAAATATTTTTCTTTTAATTTTAATAAATAGGCTAGTAGTTTTATTATTCTCTTAATTATATTTATTTTAGATTATTATAAATTTTTATATATATATATATATATATATATATATATATATATATATATATATAAAAGAATTCCTATCCTAATTAACTACCCATTCTCCCTCAACTGCTTCCCTCACATCCCATTTTAAAGGGGTAACTTCTCAACACCTCAAAGAGAATACGTACACTACAACATCAGATTATCAGACAGAGGAAAAAAAAATCATCAGAGAGAAAAAATCAGAGAAAAAGGGAGACAGAAAGTACATACATCAGACAAAGAAAAACAAAGAAAGAAAAGAGTGGAGGTCAGGTTTCGCTTGAAGTTTTCAGTGACGAATTTCATTGTTTATCACTCAGTGTAATTCACTACAGGTTCTTATTTAATCCTATACTATTTAATTATTAATTTTATTATGAAAAGCATGAATGTAATTGTTCAATTGGTGTTCATTTTTGTGTTATTCAAGTGACTGCTCCAAAGTCAATGTCCTTTCTTTTCTTTCTTTACAAATAATGTTTGATATTTGCATTTCATTTTTCTGTTTCTTATATTTCTCATCATCTACTATATTTTATTCACAGATTTCTTTTGAATGGGTATAATAATTATTATTATGAATATATTCTCACCATTCTTATGTTAGATTAAAAATAAAACTCCTCGTTGCTATATATATAATTCTATATAGAGAAATTTGTGATTGTGGATTTACTTTTCTCTGTTTTTATACACTTATTTATAGACACAATATTCACAAAACACATACACTATACATACAACAACAATATACAACAACCCACAAACACTCCATTCTTTTCCACAGTACACTGATACATATACACTGCACACACAACAGTAACTCACAAAAATCCATGGATACGTCGTGAAATAGAAAAAAAATGGTAGAAAAGGGGAGAATCGAGAGAGAGAGAAAGAAGAATCGGAGAAAAGATAGTGAAAGACGCGAGAGAGGAGAGAAAAATCAGTGAAAGAAAAAAGAAAAGAGTGAAAATAGTTAACGGAGGGAACTCAACCAGTGGATCTTGAGTTTTCCGGCGAGATTTCCGCCGAAATCGGCCATCCCTCAATGGAATTGCCCGTTTTTCGTTGGATTCACCCACCACCGGAGCACTAGAAACCCATTTTCCGGTAAGACCCGACTCCCATTTGTGTAATTCCGGAGAATTTTTGCCGATACACAATCGAAATCCACCGAAAATACCACCGCGGCCACTGACGAAACAACAATAACAACAGTCGTCGCCCTTCCCTTACTCCTTTTCGCTCGACGTTGACTACCAACTACACCAGCAGACCATCATTTTGCTCAAAATTCGGTGGAAAACCACTGTTAAACGCGTACTACACACACTGATTTAAGTACACATATCCACTTCGGAAAACGAAAAAGGGAGAAAAAAGACTAGTGGTAAAATTGAACTTTGGAATATTTTTATGGGTATTTACTGAAAAAAAAAGAAAAAAAGAAAAATTGGTGATGTTTTAATGGAGTTGTTTCAGGGTGTGTTTGGTATGCTGGAAAATGTTTTTGTATTTTCTCTTGTTTGGTTTCAGAATTGAACTTGGAACACTCTTCTCTCTCTTCACTAACATTTCACCAAACGTCCTTTTTTTTACGATCAAGCAGCCGGTGCCGGCAACAGGTAAGTCTACACTCCTTGCCTATCTCTCTCGAGCTCCTTCTCTCCATCTCTTTCTCCCTCATCTCTCCAGAGTGACTTTTCTCTCTTCCTCCCTCCCTTCTTGGCCATCTGCCGTTGTTATAGCCGATAAGACTAGGGTTTCTGCTGGCACGACTCCAGCGACGGTCCCTAGAATGCAGAATCGATCACGCCCAGTTGAAGCTCCAGCAACAGCGACAGCTGGCGGTGCTCCAGCGGCAGCTTTCCGACGATGCTATTTTTAGTAAACAACAAAGAAAGCAAAATTGATGATACTATCAGCACGCAGGAGTACCCTGGTGACAGCTAAGCTTTGATATTTACATACTTTTACTAGTTATTATTTTACCGTTTCGTTTGTATTGTTTTATTTTCTTATGAGTATAGTTTTATTGGTTTGTTGTAGCTTGTTGTGGATATTTGTGTGTTGTTGTAGCTGCTAGGTCGGATCGGGTATTTTTGTGACTGAATACTGTTTCTTTACTGCTTTCTTTCTTTTCCTTTTTTGCTTTCCTATTGGTACTTTATTTTTGGTGTCTACATATCTATCGGCTTAGGGCTTTTTTTGGGCTTGGTTTTAGCCTTAAGTGATAGCTACAGGGGTTGATAGTGGAACAGGGTCATGTCCGAGGGAGTTGGGGTTGGGGCCGATTTTACGTAGGGGTGAAAAGAGAAGGTCATGGGTAGGTTTGGGGTCTAGGTCGGGTGTTAGGGCTGGGGCGGTGAGTGGTGGTAGAGATATGAGAGAGGCGAGAGTAGATAGGTTGAGGGTAGGGTCTTGGAATATAGGGACCCTTCAGGTTAAGTCCATAGAGTTGGTGAAGAATCTTAAGAGGAGAAGGTTAATATTGCGTGTGTTCGAGAGACTAAGTGGGTAGGATCTAAAGATAGGGATGTGGATAGGAATAAGCTGTGGTACTCAGGGAGTGACAGGAGTCGGAATGGTGTGGGGATATTAGTGGATGAGGAGCTTAGAGTGCAGGTGGTAGAGGTAAAGAGGGCCTGTGATAGGTTGATGACGATCAAGTTGGTCATTGGTGGGTTTATGCTGCATGTGTGTAGTGTTTATGCTCCACAGGTGGGCTTGGGAGAGAAGGTAAAAGTGGGGTTTTGGGAGGCTTTAGATGAGGTGGTGAGAGGCGTGCCTAGCTTGGAGAAATTGTCATAGAGGGGGACTTCAATGGGTACATTGGGGTTGTGCCTGGAGGTTATGACAATGTGCATGAAGGTTTTGGTTTTAGTGATAGGAATAAGGAGAGAGCAGCTTTGTTGGATTTTGCGAGGGCTTTTGGGTTGGTGGTGGTGAATTCGATCTTTCCGAAGAAGGAGGATCACTTAATTACCTTTCGAAGTGCGATAGCCAAGACTCAGATTGACTTTATGCTGCTAAGAAAAGAGGATAAGGTTTTATGTAAGGACTGTAAAGTCATTCTGAGTGAGCATCTTTTGACTCAGCATAGTCTTCTGGTGATGGGTTTGTTTATGAAGAGGAGTAAGAAGAGAAGGGTCGAGGAGGGTCAGCCTAGAATTAGGTGGGGTGGCTTGATGCCAGATAGTGCGCTGAAGATAGAAGTGAAAGTGACGATTTTGGGGGTGTGGTATTGTAGGGGAGATGTGGATGCCATGTGGGATAAGGCTGCCAGTTTCATCACGGAGACTGCTAGAGAAGTATTAGGTGTTTTGAGGGGTCGGGCAAGACGACATAAGGGGGACTAGTGGTGGAATGAAAATGTTAAGAAGAAAGTGGAGATTAAGAAGGGGGTGTATGTTAAGATGTTTAAGAGTAAAGATGCAGAGGAGAAGAGGATGAATTGGGAGGTCTACAAATTAGCAAAGAAGGAGGGTAAGCTTGCAGTTACGACAGCAAAGTCAGCAGCATTTGAGAGCTTGTATGCGGGGTTAATGGAGAAAGATGGGGAAAAGAGGTTGTATAGTCTTGCTAAGGCTAGAGAGCGGAAGTGTCGGGACCTCGACTAAGTGAAGTGCATTAAGGGAGAGGATGGTAGAGTTTTGGTGGAGGATGCCTATATTAAGAAGGGATGGCGGGAGTATTTCCATAGGCGTTTGAATGAGGAAAGGGACAGAGGCGTTGAGTTAGGTGATCTAGAACACTCGGAGGAGAGATGTGATTTCAGTTATTGTAGAAGCTTTAAGGTTGAGAAAGTCAGGAAATCTATTCGTACGATGCAGAGGGGAAGGGCGACGGGGCCTGATGAGATTCCGGTAGATTTTTGGAAGTTTTCAGGTAGAGCAAGGTTAAGGTGGTTAACTGATCTATTTAACAACATTTTCAAGACAGCAAGGATGCCTGAAGCCTGGAGGTGGAGTACGATGATTCCTTTATACAAAAACAAGGGGTACATTCAGAGTTACACTAACTATAGAGGTATCAAGCTGCTAAGTCATACTATGAAGATTTGGGAGAGGGTGGTGGAGTGGAGATTAAGGAAGATCATGTCCATTTCAGAGAATCAGTTTGTTTTTATGGCTGATCGCTCGACGACAGAGGCAATACACCTAGTGAGGAGATTGGTGGAACAGTATAGGAAAAGAAAGAGGGATTTACACATGGTGTTCATCGACTTGGAGAAGGCTTATGACAAAGTTCCTAGGAAGGTTCTTTGGAGATGCTTAGAGGCAAAAGGGGTCCCGGTGGTATACGTCAGAGCTATTAAAGACATGTACGATGGAGGAAAGACTTAGGTAAGAACGGCGGGAGAGGACTCAGAATATTTTTCAGTCGAGACAGGGTTGTATCAGGGTTTGACTCTTAGCCCGTTCCTATTTACATTGGCGATGGATATGTTGACGCGACGTATTCAAGGGGAGGTGCCATGATGTATGTTATTTGCAGACGATGTAGTTTTGGTTGATGAGACACTAGGAGGTGTGAATGAAAAATTGAAGGTTTGGAGGCAAACCCTGGAGTCCAAGGGGTTCAGGTTGAGTAGGTCCAAGACGGAGTATATGGAATGCAAGTTTAGCAACTTGAAGTAGGAGGACGATGTGGTAGTGAGGCTGGATTCCCAGGATGTTTGTAGGAGGGATAGTTTTAAGTATCTTGGATCTATGATTCAAGAAAATGACGAGATTGATGAAGATATCTCTAACCGTATTGGAGCAGGTTGGATGAAGTGGAGGCTCGCCTTGGGTGTGTTGTGTGATAAGAAGGTGCCACTTAAGCTTAAAGGCAAATTCTATAAAGTGACAGTCCGTCCAGCTATGTTATATGGAGCAGAGTGTTGGCCAATCAAGAACTTCCACATTCAAAATTGAAGGTGACGGAAATAAGAATATTGCGATGGATGTGTGGACTTACTAGAGAGGATAGAGTTCGAAATGAGATAGTCTGGGAGAAGGTGAGAGTGACTTCGGTGGAGGACAAGATGCAGGAAGGAAGGCTGAGATGGTTTGAGCATGTGATGAGGAAGGGCACGGATGCCCCAGTTCGTAGGTGTGAGAGGCTAGCGTTGAGTGGCTTTTGAAGAAGGAGAGGTAGGCCGAAGAAGTACTGGAGGAAAGTGATTAGACATGATATGGAGTAACTACAGCTTACTGAGGACATAACCCTAGATAGGAAGGTGTAGATGCGCGGACAAGGGTAGAAGGCTAGGTTGCGTGCGTGGGTTGTAGCTAGTAGTAGAAGAGCTCATTTATAGCTGGGTTAGTAATCCCAGGACTGTGTCCATAGGTGGGGGTCGTACTTTCCGGATGCCATATTTCTTATCTCTTATTTCATATTGCGCTTATTTATCTTATTTCGTATTGCTCTGATTTCTATTTTATTTTTAGTATGTCTTATTCCTTTTATATTATGCCACCCACCATGCTTAATGGTGCAATACGCTCTTGCTTACTATTCTCTATCTTGAGCCGGGAGTCTATTGAAAACAACCTCTTTACTTCTTTAGAGGTAGCGGTATGGACTACGTACATTCTACCCTCCCAAACCCCACTTTATGAGAATACACTGGGTTTGTTGTTGTTGTTGTTGGTTGCAATAAAAATTTTAAAAAATATTTTCCAAAATAACTCATTTTCCTTAGTTTGAGGGAAAATGACTTTCCTCATGAGCCAAGAGAAGTCATTTTCTAGAAAATAACAAATGTGACTTATGACCCCACCCCCATCCCTCTTCTCCACCCCAACAACACTCATATTCACATAACTCAAAAAATTCATATTTCTCAAAAATTTACATTACTCGAAAATATTTTTCACTGTGCTTTGCTTCAATTTTTCATTGCTTGAAATAAAAAATAATGAAGCCTGAATTTTTTTCATTTTCAATGTTCGTTGAATGTATTGTTATTTTCATATGCATAGAGGAAGACTTACCTATGTTTCTTTTGCTAATTGTATATTTCATTTTTTTCATCGATGTAACTTGTTTCATGAGGTTGAATAAGCTTGTCGTTCCGTTATATTTCTATTGATTGTAATATCTTAAGATTGTCCTGACAAAATATTGAAAAGTGTCTCCTGTATTAGCTAATTAATAGTTGCTTAAATTTAGTAATATTTTAGTATTCGATATTGATATTATTTGTTATGCTTTACAAATTGTTGAGTTGCGAGAGGCACTGATATACTAGTTAACAGTTAGTAGTATTTTCTAAAAAAATATTTTTTCACTCACCAATCAAACATTAGAAAATATTTTTCTAAAAAATAGTCTCTACTCACCAACCAAACACCATAAAATATTTTTCGAAAAATATTTTCCACTCACCAACCAAACATGAGAAAATAAGTAGAAAACCAACTTATTTTCCATGGAAAATATTTTCCATCATACCAAACACACCCATATTGGTTATTGCTTATTGTGTGTTTTAATTAAGGAGATTTGGTTGTTAATTAAGGAGGCAATATAATGGGATCAATATTTATTTCACAACAAATTAGTAATGTATAAATGGAGAATGGATTTCTCTTGAATTTGGATTCTTTTTTTGATTATTTTTATTAGCGGTTTTCAAGATTAATTGTTTGATTTAAATGTGACGTAATTTTTATTATTTCTTATTATTAAATAAGATGCAAGGAATATACTAGGCTCGGCTTATAGCTAACGTGAGAATGAGCGAGATGAGTTGCAGATTTATTTAAGACTTGTCATAAGCAAGAATAAAATTAAACAAGATAAAATTATTTCTAATTTATAAGAAACGATCATAAGCCTTTAACGCTAGGTAAATTTTAGGTACGTCTAAAATATTTGTCTCAATTAAGAATGCGGCGTACACATCTTTCTGAGACATTTAAAAATTCAAGAATGCAACAATGCACCTTGACAATATTTTTCTAAAAATTAACTTTCACTAATTTATTTAATATAAGGAATGTAAATAGATATTTTGGTATAATAAAAATGAGCAATTTTAGGCGATAAGTCAATAAAAGCGATCGTGCTAGAATCACGAGACTCGAGGGGTGCCTCACACCTTGCTTTTGGTCAACAGAATTTCTTATTCGATCTTCTGTTTTCGCAGACCATGATAAAAAGTAATTTCCTTTTGATTAGGAATTCAAAAAGGTGACTTGGAACACCATAACTCAATTTCAAGTGACGATCCTGTAACTAAAATAATTCCTATTCAAATCTGTCACGTTAATTAAAAAAATCCTTCGACCTCCATCCTCGGGCGAAAAAGGGGTGTGACAAAATGTTAAAGCAAATTTATGTATGAAGATAATGTTAAACTTCATACATTCGAATGCAGTCAATTCCTGTGTATTTTCACAAGGAAAATAGATCCTTTGATTGGTAATGGATTTACGGACACTTATGGCATGTTAGGTCAAGTTTATTTTTTGAGATAATACATCAAAATCCTTTCAAATTTGTCGCAAAAATTTACTTAAGCACTTAAATTAATATTCTATTTATTTACCCCCTTAATGTCTTTAAAGTGAATTAATTTCACCCCTTAATATATAATACCACTCTCATAACAGAGAGTGCATCACACTCGCTGACACATCAGCGCCACGTAAGAGCCACGTAAATAAAGTATTTTTTGAATATTATATATATATATATATATATATATATATATATATATATTTATATATTTACATATTTTTAAATATATATAAAATATTTTAAATTAAAAAAAACCCCATCCCCCATTTTCCATCTTCTTCATAACCACCCCCTCCTTCCCCTCCCCCCTTCCACGCCCACACCTGCACACACACCCCGTCCACCCCCTACACTGCCACACTTGCATACACACCCATCCATCTCCTTCCACCCCCAGACAACAACACTTGTACACACACGTCAGATTTTTCGGCGAATTTTCGTCGAAAAATGTCATTATCATCATTGAAAAATACTTTAAAATAGTGCTAAAAAATTCAACCCACCTGATAAATTCGATCAAATCAACACCAAATTCTCTAAAATCAACAACCAAGTATCAAAACCAATCATTTCCAACATAGAAAAAGATGCAAGACTTAGATAAGTTTATTAATTCTACAGTATCAATTTTATTTTATCAAATTATCGTGGAAAAAAAAACACAATCAAAGATGACTATCAGTGAGGGTTTTGATGCACGTGTGTTGAATCTACAACAATTACAAATCAAGAAATCAACAATTACTTTAGCACTTAAGAAATTTTGTTGTAAATTCAACAGCAAATACAGAAATCTCATTTTTTTGTTGTCAAATTCAAGAAATGCGTGATGGTGGTGGTGGCAAATATGGCAGTTGAAGGGAGGGGTGGGGTAGGGGTGTTGGCGGGTGGGATGGGTGAAGAAGAAGGAGGGATTTTTTTACTTTTTCTATTATATATATATATATAAAGTGGGCCCTTTTTAAAAAAAAAAAAAATTCACTCATTTTTATTTTTTTGCCACATCAATCATAGGGGATGAATTTAATTCACTTAAAAGTTGTTAAGGGGTAAATAATTGCCCAGTTAGTTTAGGGTCTAAAGTAAGTTTTGGCGACAAGTTCGAGGGGTTTTGATGTCTTTTCTCTTATTTTTTTTCAAATATATTTTATTTTTTATCAAAAGTACTTATTTTTAAAATGTGAGGTGTTTGACTAAGCATTTGCAAGAAAATAAGTACTTCTAAAAAGTAGCAAAAGCTATTTTTCAGAAACTAAAAAATTAGTTTCTTCCTAAAAATATTTATTTGAAAGCATTTAATCAGTTTTGAATTCCTAAAAATTATACTAATATTAAGCAAGTAAAAAAACTATTTCTTATTCTTCAAGATAGTGGACAAGACCCAAAAGACTCCTCAACGTATAACACTATCTCAATTTCATTGTATGGTTGAAAAGTTCTAAGTATTTGAATCTCAAACTCAAAGTTATAAAAATATCAAGTAATGTGACCTTGTTGTTGCTAAGAATAAAGGTAAAAGTAAGTCTCAAGTGAGGAAGCACATGCCAATTCTAAAATCAACAGAACCGTCGAAACTCATCCAAACCTCCAGAATATAAACCAAATATGTAAATCGATCATAAAACATTTTCCTAATCTATTGGAATCATTAAATCACCCAATTCGAAATTGCCTTGATCAAATGATGATCATAGTCAATTATATAGTCTCTAAAATACTAGAATTCATATGATGATCTGCATCACTCTCTAGTGCCTCTGAATCTGTGCAAAATATCTAACCAAGTCATAAACCACCCTATGAACCTAAGAGAGCTATCGAAACTCAAATTCAAGCTCATTAATCAAAAATGATGACTTTGATCAAACTTTCCAAAAAACCTAACTTCCAAAACATTCTCGCAAATCATAAAAGGCATAATTAAAGCTGCCAAAAGGGTCAAAACAAGAAAACAAGTTGAAATTGCAATCGTGGGGGTAGTTATATGTTTTACGATAAGCATCTTACATTACATATTTAAGACCATGATATTTACACCATAATATAGTACAATATCCACATCATATTTTTTAAATCACAAGATTCAAAAATTTCTTTATTTACTTACTTGAACTCCGTGCCAAAACAAAATAAAATAGTACTTCCTCCGTTTAAAAAAAATGATCTACTTTTTTTTTTTTAGTCCTTTTAAAAAAGAATGATCCATTTCTTTTTTTGAAAATATTTTAATTTCAACTTTTCACATGACATATTTAGAACCATAAGATTAAAGGACATTTTGGTACATTTGACACAACTTTAATTTAAGACCACAATATTCAAAAATTTCTTTATTTTCTTAAATTTTATATCAAGTCAAAGTAAGTCATTTTTTTTTTTTAAACGGAGGGAGTAACAATTATGGTATTATGGAATAGGTAAATAGGAAGAATTGTAAAACCAGGTCAATGGAATAAAATTTCGGACCTAAAAAGAATGGTATCAAAAAAGAATGGTATCAAACAAGAATGGTACAGAGCAGGGTAATGTTGTAAACAAAAATCAATGATGGCAATTTCAACAGAAGTGACTGGAATATATATATATATATAAATATAACTCAAGAAGTTCTACAAAACACTCAACAAAGAAATTATAACCAGAAACATCACATTGACAGGCTTAGTTGTAAATGCATTGCTCTTATGGCTGTTAGGACCACTTGCTTGGATCATGATTTTGAATTTACAGGTTCCACCCGGTGGTGACGGATCCGTGTTTGTGATCATGGAAAGGTTTGGAAACTTGCAGGCACTAGATTGCTGGTCGTTTTCCTGATAGTAACTGTTGAATGCATATGAAACGTTGCCACGAGAATCCAGATCCGAGCACGACGTCCCATGCCCGAGGCTGGTGCAATCAGCATGTGAACATGCATATCCCACACTATCAGCTAGCTGAGGATTATCAAGGCTAGCAGAGGGTGACAACACACACCACTGGCGAGCCAGGTAACGAACTCCAGTTGCTGGTACTAAACCACCTCCATTGTTTGTACCCAAGGAAAGATTGTATTTAGGGGTACCATCGAAGTAATATATTCCCCAATGGCGCTCAAAGTTACCGGGCTGAATACTTTTCGCGTCCTCATCAATCAGACTGAACAGGTAAGCATCTATAGGGCCAGGTCTCATTGGAGTCCCCTTTCCACCTGAAATGTGAGTCATGAATCCTTGGTTGAATTTCTGGGCAGCCTTCAAGTTTGCATTAGTGTCTCCATCTGTTGGCCATCCAATTTCCCCTATCATAATCGACATGTTTGGGAATCCATTTTTCTGCAATGCCCAAAGAAGGGTATCGTGATTTGCATCAAACACATTGTTGTAGATTTTCCCATTGTCATCGATGGGGCTTGAATATCCATCAAAGAAAGCATAGTCAGCAGGGAAGTTGGGGTCATTGTAGAGACTTATAAAGGGATAGATATTGACAGTAAATGCGCCTCCATTGTCATTCAAGAACTTGACAATGTTCACCATGAGATCATGAATGTCTTGGCGGAAGTCACCTGTTGACGGTTTTTCATTTGAACTCTGGTATACATCGGCATTGAGAGGAATAGTGACTTTCACCCTATTACCAAGACCAGCTTTTATAAGGGCTGCCTGGATGTTTTGAAGAGCCGGGAATGTTGTTGACAGAAACGTCCCATTTAACTGAGCTAGAAATGGTTCATTTCCAACTGCAACGTATCTGTACAGAAAAGAACTCTATTTAGCAAAATTGAAGGCGAAAAGGTCAGCTATTGTTACGTCAGGAGAGTTCTTGAGTCAACCTCATTAAGCTACAGTTAGCATTATATTGACTAGGTACAAAATGTTCCATGTAATTTTGCCTAAACAAACAAGTTAGATTGACTCTTGTGGTCCGGTCCTTCCACGGACCTGCGCATCACAGCTTTAGTCACTGGCCTGCCCTCTTTTTGAACAAGTTAGATTGACAATTCGCAGTGGAAAAGCTAATTTTTTCTTACTCCTCCTCCGTTTGTATACTCCTAAACATGGCTGATGATTTAGCAAATATAATCATACTTTTAAATGCCAGCACTTTCAATAAGAGTCCATGACAATACTCAATACTCAATGCTCATATACACCAAGCAAGTCGCGGTGGTTTTTACAGTTATGGAGAGAACTACCAAAAGCAACAAGAAAAACAAAGGGGCAAAGGAAAAGGACAATAAAGGAAGGGACGGGAGAAAATACTTACTCACATTTGGTACATGCACCAAAGCAATAAGGGTTCAAAACAGATGTCTTCTACATAAGATTTGTCACGTAACTATGGTTAATCATTTGGTATTATCATATCAATTTAGGACATTAAAAATGGTTTACTAACGCAATTTGGAGCATGTATTAGGTTAAATGCCTGTAGTATATATTAAAACAGGTAACAACTCTTACCAACAAGGCACGGTTATTACTGAAAATGACTCTTCTTTTTGGTGGGATACTTATTTACTAATGATTTTCCAAATTCCAATCCTTTAGACCAATTCTTTTAAGTTTCTAGAGAGGATTGTGCAGAAATGAGAATTTCCTATATTTCTTTATTTTCTTATAAAAATTATCATGGATTAAACTTATTGAATTTACTTACGTTGGGAGAGCATGAAACATACCATGAAAACTTTACAAGTCTGGTAAGAGTAGGACAGGGTACTCAAATCAGGTACAGACAATAACTTTTAAGGTTATCAATTAATGTTTACCACAGATGTACATGTAAGTACCTTAAAACTGAACAGTATATATTCTACACTGTCAGTATATATAACTTAAAAAGAGTGAAGAATATTGAGAAGAAACTACTCACTTGATGTCAACACTATTGGAAGAGACGTGTGAAGAAACATTCTTTTCTACCCATTTCTCAGCAGCATCCATGCTATTAGCTAAAATCCAAAGCATTTCATTTGGGATTCCAACCATGACTTCAATTCCAGAGCCACTGAGTGCTTTCAAGATTTCTGAATCTGCATCAAACAGCTTCACTTTCTGAATCCCATTGTCTTTCAACAACTTCACTACTATGTTTGGTGGCAATGGATGTGTTGCTTGTGTTCCCCAGTTTGCTCCTATTCCATACACTTTACCTAGTACCATCAACCCCAAAATCATTGAAATATATAAACCATATTTCACCCCCAAAATTCCCATCTCCTTTTTACACCACAAAGGCCTCTTAGACAAGAATCAACAACTTGTTGAAAACAAGAAAACAAATATCAAAATTGAATTTGTTTCATTCCAAAAACACCATGATCAACTTTATCTATGTTTTTGAACTTGTTTACTCCCTAACTAGCTCAAGAATCTAAAAGGGTCTTCAGGAATCTAAACTTCAAGAGGCTTAAAACTTGCTAACAACAAGAAAGAAGAGAACTTTTACTCACAAACTAGCTCAAGAATCTACAAGGACCTCCATGATTTGGAATCTCAAAAGGCTTAAGACATGCTAATAACAACAAAGAAGAGAACTTTTTACACACAAACTAGCCCAAGAATCCAAAAGGGTCACCAAAAATGGGAACTTCAAGAGGGTCAAGACTTACTAACAACAAGAAAGAAGAGAACTTTATCTGTTTTGAACTTTTACCCACAACTAGCCCAAGAATCCAAAAGGGTCTTCAAGAATTGAAATATCAAGAGGCTTAAAACTTACTAACAACAAGAAAGAAGAGAACTTTTATCTGTTTCTACACCCCTCATGTGACCAACTAGTTCAAAAACTCAAAGAAAGTGTCAAAGCCTTTGAATTCAAGAATCTAAAAGAGTTGGAAAACTGTGCTTTAGAAGAAAAAGAAAAAGGGTTTCAAAAGAGGGGTTCAAAATTTAAATTAAGAAAGATCATTTGTAGGAGAAGCTAAAAATATACCAAATCAAAGGAGGCAAGAAAGCATAACAGAGAAAAAAAAAAACGGGGAGTTCAAAAGAACAGTACTTTACATCCCAAGGAAGAAAACAGTAGGTCTGGTAGAGAAAACCAATCTTGTTAAGCACTGAAATTTTGACAAATACTACAAAAGTGAAGGGTATTCTAGAGCTTGTGAGTATGAGTCACAAATACTTGTCATAGAATAGAAGAAGAGAAAGGTAAAGATGATAGCTACCTATGAGATAGGGATATACTATATACTAATTTTCTAGGATATACATACTACATGCTCAAGTAATCTAGCATCAACTGAAGTTTAGGCCGCAGTGGCTAGTGCGCAACTAAAGCAAAACTTAAAACTGAACTATGTAACTAGTACACTTGTACATTTGATCAATTGTTGCTTTTGCTTTTTATTAGTTTTGTCGCGAAATAATTGTTCATATCATGTCACAGACTACTTTTTTCCTCTTCCACAATCACATATTTCAATTTACTTGGACTCTCTTCATGAGATTTTCTTATATTTGATATTTGGTATTCCTTTTAAGATGCGATTAATTTGAATTGATATCTAATTTCGCTTCATTCGCACGATTGAAATGCGAAACTTTCTTTTCAATTTTTAGTACATGTTTGGGAAATTCACTTTTCTTTTCTATTATAAAGAAGAGGTGGTGTCCACCACCTCTCACGTAATTACCAAAAAATTACTTTACTCCCACTTAATTACATATCATGTATTAATATATAATAATTTCATTGTTTCATCATAATTATTTAAATATTTAATTTATTCTATTAATTTATATTAATTAACTATAACTACATATTGAAAGTAATTTTTTTTTTTAATTAGCTATCATGTTCAAAACTAATTTGTTACCACAAATCACAATAATTAATAATTTAAAATATTTAAAAGATATATAAAAATTTTATTGGCTCTCATTATTTTAGCAATGCCACATAAATTGAGATAAAAGAAAAAGTACTGCAAATCATAATAATTAACAACTTAAAATATTTAAAAGATATATAAAAATTTTAATCGACTCTTAAAATTGTATCGAAACCACATAAATTGGGACACAAAGAGTAAATATATTATTTGATAATTACGTAAAAATTATTATAAATCACAATAATTAACAAGTTAAAATACTTTTTTAAAAATAGAAAAAGTTCTATTCAAATCTCAAAATTTTATCGGTGCACCATAAATCATGACAAAATAAAAAATTATCTTAATTAATTGCAACTAAATATTTAAAGTAAATCATTTTATTATTTCAATTGAATTTTATATAGAAAATTAATTATTTTATTTATTTATTTATTTACTTTAGTAAATTTAAATTTTAAAATTATCTTTTTCTTATATAGAAATACTAATATTTAAACTTAACTTTAAATTTTTAAAGTGCAAAATTAATAAATTTAATTTAATAAAATAAATTTCTAATGAATATTTTCTTAGAATTTGTATTGGTTCAATATGTATCAAGTTAAAAGGAAATAAAGAAAAATATATAGTAAAATTTTATTATTGTGAAAGATAAATATAATGTACTATCCAATAATGTTTAATAATATCGTATTTTGTATATGCAAATATAGCATCCTGTATTTAATTAAAATACTATTTTGGTGAATTATCGATGATTACTATTGAATATGATAAAATTATATTAATTTTTATAGTAATAACATAATCAATTGCTCTTAATTAATTATTATGAGTCATCTAGGTATTAAGAAAATAAATAATATTCAATGAAAAATAAAATAGACATAAAATACGATATTAACTCTTAATGTTCTAAATTAAATTTTTGTCTTTGGAACGATAATTTTACTATATCACTCCTTATTATAAGTCATTTACGTATTAGAAAAATAAGAACAACAAAATGATATGTCAACATAAAATATTTGATTGACTATCAAAATTATATTAGTGCCACATAAATTGGGACAGGACAGAACAAGATATAAAACAACATATATTATTTGATAATGAAATAAAAAGTACTGTAAATAACAATAATTAACAAAAAAAAATTGACTGATTTCTGTTTCAGCTGCTTTAATCGTGATTTTAATGTATCACCCATAATTAATTATTATAAGTCACTTATGTATTGAAAAATTAATAATATTGAATCCATGATTTTACTATATCACCTACAATTAATTATTATAAGTTATTTATGTATTAAAAATAATTAATATTTAGTTAAAAAATATAAAATAAATATTTATGACATGTCTGATTAAGTTGCTTCAATCGTGATTTTATTATATCACTCCTAATCAATTATTATAAGTCATTTATATATTAAAAAATTATTAATATTTAATAAAAAAAAGTAAAATAGACGTTTATGACATGTCTGCTTAAGCTGCTTCAACCATAGTTTTACTAAATATCACCCCTAATTAATTATTATAAGTCATTTAAGTATTAAAAAATTAATAATATTTAATAGAAATAAAATAGATATAAAAATGATAAATTAACTCTTGATGTTTTAAATTAACTTAACGTCTTATATAAGGTCCACTTAAATTTTTCACAAGTATTTTTTATAGTAATTTCGCTATGTCACTTCTAATTAGTTGTTGTAAGTCATTTAAGACATTTATGTTTTGTTGCTTCAGTTATGATTTTACTATATTACCCCTAATTAATTATTATGGTCATTTAAGCATTTTGTCACATAAGTTGAAATAAAAAGAATATTATAAATCACAATGATAAAAAATTTAAATTATTTAAAAAATATAATTGACTATCGTCGACACAAAACTCTGGACAAAGAGAGTAGCACATATTATTCAAAAATTATATAAAAAGTATTATAAATTACAATAGCTAACAACTTAAAATATCTAAAAACAATTTAATATGTTATATATTTCAAAAAATTACATGAAAAATACTAAAAATTACAATAATTAAAAACTTAAAAAAATTAAAAGATATAAAATATTTGATCGACTTTTGAAATTATATTAGTGTCACTGAAATTGGAATAGAAGAAAAGTATTATAAATTACAATAATTAAAAACTTAGATTAGTTTTAAAATATAATTGACTATCAATGTCACAAAAATTTGGACAAAAAAGTGGCGTATATTAATTTGAAAATTACATTAAAAATATTATAAATTACAATAGCTAACAACTTAAATTATCTAAATACATATTAAAATAATATATGTTGAACTCATGCTAGATTCCGGATGAATCCTAGAAAACATATATCATTTTCTTATTAAAAAAAATTATTTTGAATATATCAAGATTGAGAAGACAAATAAATATCTTACCAAAACACCCCTCTACTCCCATTTAATTACATATCATATCCCAATATATAATAATTTCATTGTTTCATTATAATGGTTTAAATATTTAATATATTCTATTAATTTATATTAATTTACTATAGCTACATATTGGAAGTAAATTTTTTTATTTATTTAATTGACTATCATGTTCAAAACTAATTTGTTACCACAAATCACAATAATTAATAACTTAAAATATTTAAAAGACATATAGAAATTTTATTGACTCTCAGTATTTTGGCAATGCCACACAAATTGAGATAAAAGAAAAAGTACTGCAAATCATAATAATTAACAACTTAAAATATTTAAAAGATATATAAAAATTTTAGTTGACTCTCAAAATTGTATCGAAGCCACATAAATTGGGACACAAGGAGTAAATATATTATTTGATAATTACGTAAAAATTATTATAAATCACAATAATTAACAAGTTAAAATACTTTTTTAAAAATAAATAAAAGTTCTATTCAACTCTCAAAATTTTATCGGTGCAGCATAAATCATGACAAAAGAAAAAATTATCTTAATTAATTACAACTAAATATTCAAAGTAAATCAATTTTATTATTTTAATTGACTTAAAATAAAAAATTATCTTAATTAATTGCAACTAAATATTTAAAGTAAATCAATTTTATTATTTTAATTGACTTTTATATAGAAAATTAATCTTTTTATTTATTTATTTATTTTAGTAAATTTAAATTTTAAAATTATCTTTTTCTTATATAGAAATACTAATATTTAAACTTAACTTAAAATTTTTAAAGTATAAAATTAATAAATTTAATTTAATAAAAATTTCTAATGAATATTTTCTTAGAATTTGTGTTGGGTCAATATGTATCAAGTTAAAAAGAAATAAAGAAAAATATATAGTAAAATTTTATTATTGTGAAAGATAAATTTAATGCACTATCCAATAATGTTTAATTATATCATACTTTTCATATATAAATATAGCATCTCGTATTTAATTAATATACTATTCCGGTGAATTATCGATGATTACTATTGGATATGATAAAATTATATTAATTTTTATAGTAATAACATAATCAATTTATCTTAATTAATTATTATGAGTCATCTAGGTATTAAGAAAATAAATAATATTTAATGAAAAATAAAATAGACATACAATGCGAAATTAACTCTTAATGTTTTAAATTAAATTTTCCTCTTTCGAACGATGATTTTACTATATTACTCCTTATTATAAGTCATTTATGTATTAGAAAAATAAGAATAACAAAATGATATGTCAACATAAAATATTTGATTGACTATCAAAATTATATTAGTGCCACATAAATTGGGACAGGACAGAACAAGATATAAAACAACACATATTATTTGAAAATGAAATAAAAAGTATTGTAAATAACAATAATTAACAAAAAAAATTTAAAACTTGACTGATTTCTGCTTCAGCTGCTTCAATCGTGATTTTAATGTACAATGATGTTTAAAGAGGGATAAAATGGTATAATGAGATTTAAAGAGGATAAATCGTATGTAGTAAAATGTGAGAAGAATAAAGCATAAGTAAATTTTGTTACTATATTTTCAAGAAATTAAAGAAAAGAAGTATAAAGATTATTTGCAAAAGATTTTTACAAACTAATTTAAATATAAATAAATTAAATTTAGATACAAAAGACGTGTATCTATCACAAATTTGCTACCAAATACTTCGAATTTTCTTAATATTAACAAATTTTCTATCAAATATGTGTAGCCATCTTTCTCAATCTTTTACAGTTCCTCAATATTAATTAACATTTCTCTATTTTTAAATAAAATAAAGAAAAAAAAATCTCAACTATTCCTTCTCTATTAAAAAACGACACTCTTTTCCTGTGTTAAAAATAATAATTAAACAAAACAATAGCGAATCTAAGCTGTGTATTCTCTTTATCAGATAAGTTTACATGATTCTTAATCTTTACGATATTGAAAATCAATAATCTGTTGGATATTTGATTTAAGCTATTTCATCAGATTTACGCCTATTCTTTCTTTATATTTCTGATCGCAAAATTCAACAAGAAGGTTAAAAAAAGGTTTCAATTGTGATCCCCTCAACTCAATCATACTAATAAAAATATTCTATTGCTCCAACTTTCTACTCTAAGATAAATCCTAAAACTTAAATATTGCAATCCACATGTTCTATTGTTGGGCCCGTGCTGACAAAGTCCTTACACTTCTAGTTCTAATTGTTGGGCCCGTGCTGACAAAGTCCTTACACTTCTAGTTCTAATAAGAATGAGTGTAATTACTTTGTTTTATACACATTTTAATATATTTTTATGACCAAGTAATTGCTTCGTCAACATGTAATTGGGAGAGAATTTTATGCTCCTCAATATTTCAAAAATAAGGGAAGGATTGATAATTAGTAATTACAAGATTATTTTATTTTTTTCTTATTTATTTTATTTTAATTTATTTTAAATGTATTCTTTATTCTTTTTAATTTTACTTTTGAATTTTTTTTACATTTCTTTACTCCTTATTCTCAACCTTTGCCATGTGCTTTCATGTAATTTCTCATACTTTTTTTTTTTTTTTTTCATTTCGCTTAATTGTGTTATTATTATGTTTGAAACTATACCTTCTTATGTTCGAAACTATACCAACTCATTATATAAGAAATGAGTCGGCCACAAACTTAGACCCTTGATCATATATATTGGATCAAATTTTAAAATATTATTTTTAAATATTTGTTGATCATAGAATGTAATTAAATTTTTAAAAATTAATTTCAAATATTTTTAAATAAAAATTGGCTCAGCTCACTACTCACAAAACGTCAAACTTTAACACAACTCAAATTTTAAAAATCACAATTTTAAAGCTCAATTTTTTAATTTTTAGATTCATAATCTATGGTCAAACGAGAGCTTAGCTTATAATGAGTGATGTCATCAAGTTAGATTTTTTCGTTGAATGAGGTTAAAAACAAAATTATACGATGATGTCTAATGTGATAGATTACTTTTTATTAAATATCTGAATAATGTTATGAAACTAAGAGTATAAATATTAATTTTTTAAGTCAATCATGGAGTCCATGATGTTCTTGCAAATACATGCTTAATTATAATTTTGCTAAATAGTTCAAATAAATTTACTTAAAAATTATATATCAATTATTTTTTACAGTATTAATAAAAAAATTATAATTATAGTATATATATTAAATAATATGTATCTTGAATACCTAGCAACATATAAATATTAGTAATATTTCTAAAGTATAGTTTTTGGTCATTAAGTTTTATTTAAAAAAAATTAAAAGTTTAACAATATAATTATGTTTCTGCAATGAACCATTAGTTTATAATTACACTGGAAGATAACAAACCGATCATAAAAAGTATTCTATTAGTATATAATTACTAGGCTGTCTATACTAAATCCAATTTCCAAAATGACTTTCAAACAGATCCTTACTGGTGGATTTTAGATTCAATTGTGGAAAAAGTTAGATGGGTTGCACTTTTGACAATTTTGCCACACAATAATTGATCCATTATTTTCATGACAAAGGAAAGGATATGACAAGTTCTATGACTATGTTTTTGGTTTGGACTTTCCATTATAAGAAGTTAAATTTATTTTTTTAAAAAAAGGAGAAGATATTTTAGTCATTTTAATAAACGAACAATTTATCAATTTTTTTTACCAATACATCACTAACTTGGGGGTTTGCGCGGTAGGCAATAAAATAGTTTTAAAATGAGGTGTAGGTGACACAAGTTTTAATAATTGAGTGGAGATGACAATTACTTTATTATGGATAAGAAAGTTTGGTAAGTTTGAGAATAGCCCACAAGTTTTAAAATTTATACTTTGATCCAAATGTTTACCTAATAAAATGGGAAACGGGGGGAAAAAGACGTCTTTCTCTCTCTTCTCATCCATTGTTGTTTTCTCTCTCTTAGCGATATTTGTTGTTCATTGTTGCTGCTCCTTTATTCATCATCTTCAGCTTCATTATCATCTTCTACTTCATTATCATCTTTATCTTTATTTTATTGACCATTGTCGTTGTTGTTGTTACCGCTACTGTTGCTATTTGAGCAACTTCTTAGGTCAAATTTTGTCGTACATCACTTTCCACTTGGCATTACTTCATAGGAGACTTTGGTAAGTCAAATTACGATTTTTAGTTGAATTTTTTATCTAGGTAACTGCTATTGTGCTATTTTTCCAACAATGGATAGAACACAATTATGAATCCAACATAAGATCCATCTGTTTAAACAGATAAATCATCTGTTGCGATAGATGAGACATCTGCTTCAACAGAAGATTGATATGTTGGATTCATGTTATGGTTCTATAGGCCGTAACATAAATCGAACAGATAGACATCTGATCCAACAAATGATTTATCTATTTAAACAGATTAGTTATCTGATGCAACGTGATAAATATATGTTGCAACAGATTATTAACCTGTTGCAACAGAACCTAAACTCGATTCCAACAGACGTGTTGTCTGTTGCAACAGGGTAAATATCTGTTGCAACAGACTATTAACTTATTGCAATAGAACCTGAACTCGATTCCAACAGATGATAAATATCTGTTGCAACATATTAGTAACCTGTTGTGATAGAACCTGACCTCGATTCTAACAAATCGTAGTTTGTTGCAGCAAGTAAGTCATCTGTCGCAATAGGTTAATTATCTATTGGAACATATCACTCATCTGTTGGAATCAACTTCAAAGGTGTGTCAGTACTGTAACATCAATCCCAACAGATATATAGTCTGTTGCAACATATGTTTCACCTGTTATAACAGATGAATCGTCTGTTGAAATCAGCTTCAGGAGCGTAACATGAATCCCAATAGGTAAGTAATCTGTTGCGAATGATTACACATCTGTTGGGATTCATTTATGAAACTATGGAATCATTATTAACTTTTTTTAACAAATGACTTTATTTAGGTACCACTAATGGAGGGATCAATAACAATAGGAGTGGATTATCATGGTCAATGGATCGAGAAGAGCAATCGATATGTATGACATTGGAACGAGGGTGAAATGCTAAAGACGATAGCTATGGCAGTCCAAAGTGATATTTCATATGATGATTTTGTGAGCTTAATCATCAGTTATTGTGGAATGAATTTTCAATCGAAAGAACTCGTCATCAGCTACATGCACAGCTCCTTTGAAAATCAAAGAGTACTGCCTTTCAAAATAACCGATCAAGTTCAGTTGCATGCTTATCTTAGTGATTCATCCAGACCGGTGTTAAGGGTGTACGTGGTTGAAAAGACGAGAGAGAATGAGAACTAAAACGTAGAAGAACAACAACAACAAGACATCTTTGATAATAGGTTGGATGATCTAGACATAAATAGTCCAGATGATGAACAAACACCTACGCCCGTTGATGCGACCAATACGATGTGTAGTTCTTCTCAATTAAAATAGTCTGGAAATCTTCAAGATGACGGGACCGACTTTTTTATTGGAATGTCATTCAAGGACGAGAAAGAACTATCTACCACTTTGTTTATTTCATGCTTGAAAAAATATTTCAGATTAAAGAAGGTGATTAATTCGAGCAGTGTCTTTTGCTTTAAATGAGCTAATTCGAACTATAAGTGGTGGTTGAGAGCGGTGAAGTACGCAAGTTCTGACAGATTCATTATTCATAAACATAAAAAGCATCACACATGTGGTTTGAAGCACATCTCAGGCCAAAATCCTTACGCCACGGCAAAGGTCCTCGGTGAATATTTCAGGAGTAGTTTCCCCGATGGCAAAGGCCCTTCAACAAGGGTTATGGCCAATCAACTCCTTATGGAATTGGGTGTCCTGGTCAATTATTAAAAGATATATACGCCCATGGAGATTACCAAGGACTTGGTTAGAGGGACACTCGAGAATGGGTATACATTCCTGGATGCCTACCATTACATGATTGAGTCCACAAATCCCGAAAGTAAGACGATATTGTATTTTGATGAAAACAGAAGGTTCAAGTACTTTTTTTGTATCCTATGGTGCTTGGATTCAAGGTTTTCGACATTTGAGAAAAGGCATAGCCGTCGATGGTACCTTCTTGAGGAGCAGGTATAATGGATTTCTGCTAGCAGCGATGGCGCAGGATGCGGAGAATCACATCTTTCTTGTCGCTTTTTGTATAGTGGACAAGGAATGTGATGCCTCTTATGGATTTTTTTTGAACAATTGAGAAGTTGCATCGAAGATACCTAAGAGTTGTGTTTTAGATCAGATAGAAATCTAAGTATTCCAAAGATGGGTTCACGTTTCTTTACTTCAGCTTACTTTGGTTGTTGCATCAGGCATCTTGGAGAGAACATTCGGACAAACTATCACAACAAAAGGGTCGTGACCCTTTTTTATAGAGCAACTAAAGCATATAGTAGAGAGGGTTTTTTAGACCATTTCAATCAAATAATGGATGTGAATCCCAAGGTAGCAGAATTTCTCGTACATGTCGGTTTCGAAAGATGGACTCGGGCATTCTGTCCAGCAGATAGGTACATTCTTATCAATTTTAATGTCTTGTTTAAGTTACAAGTTTAGTATGATGTCGTACTAAGTGATTCTTTTGTATAGGAACAATATTATGATAATAAACATAGCTGAATCAGTGAATTTATTATTTGGCGATGAAAGAGAATTTCCCATCAAGGCTATGTTTGAAAAAAATAAGCTAGAAGTATGGCAAATTTTTTAATGAAAGGCGTGTGCAGTTTAAGTGCCCAAAAAAAAGAACCCGATTTATTCTCGAAATTGAAAAAATAGTTTGGGGAATAGGTTATTACCTCATAAAATAATAGATTACAAATTCAGTATCATCGATCATGGTGATGTTGCCATGGTTGATCTTCAAATAAGGTCTTGTACGTGCAGAGTTTTGACTTGGACAAAATACCCTATCTACATGCTATGGCAGCGCTTCGAGGTCAATACGATCATAAATATGAAGCTGAAGTTTACGAGAAATCCTCTCAATATTATTCGGTGGGAAAATATGAAATTACATATAGTGAGCATATTACTCTGGTGCCTCCCGAAGAATCTTGGGTTGTTCCTGCAGAGCTTATGGGGAGATTAATACCACCTCCATATATTAACCCAAGCACTGTCAAACCGAAATAAAACCATATAAGAGGAGGCGTGGAGTCGGAGAATCATTTTCATCAAGAAGAAACAAGTGCTCCGCATGTAAGCGCGCAGGCCACAAAAGAACTACATGCCCGGATCGTAATCCACCATGATCATTGTAATTGCAGAAACTTGTATAGCTGTTTGTTATGGACTTTTATATATTTAACTCATTGTTGTGAATGTAATGTTATCATTCATTATATATAAAATATCTTTTTAATAATCTATGCATCAATAAAAAGAAGCAAATATGAGCTAAATAATACAGCAGATCACAAATATTTTCAACAGATTATGCATCTGTGGCAACAGATGGACATTAGCTGGAAGAACACAACACAGTTCCATAAAACTGGAATATTTTCCTCCAACAGATGATAACCCTGTCGCAACAGATAGATAATCTGTTGATAGAAACCCAACCGATGACTAATCTATTCCAATACATGGTCCATCTGTTGAAACTCAAAAGGCAAAATTGATCCTTACCTCTAACCATTGACATGTTAACATGTAAAATATTTAGAAGAAGAAATAGACAACGAAAATTGAATAAGAATTAAAAAGCCAAAGTTGACTAAAAATAATTTTTTCATTAAATGAAAAATAAAATACATTAGGTATATATCCTATATAGAAAAATTAAAATACATACGCTAAAAGAAAAAACACATTCTAATTATTATTATTATCATCATCATCATCATCATCATCATCAATGACAACCGGCTAATCAACTTGCAGTAACAGGGCCCTCATCAACCTCTGTATCTCTCTGAACATCGTCGCTCTCACGGTGACCAACTCCCTCTGCAGGTCATTAACCTGCCTCTGAAGTTTCTGCACTGTGTCACACAGAATAGCAATGTCCAAAACAGGATCAACCATATCTATAACATGCATGAATTGACAAATGTAAAGAAAAGAATCCAAATGTAATACGATGTATACTACAAACTGGTAGATTTACACCTGAAAAAACTTACCTCAACATAAAGGAATACTATTTGAAGAGAAGTTGTTGAAGATGTAACACAAAAATAAAAATACAAGAAATAAATAAAGTTTAGCTGAATGAAAATTAAGAAGGGAGCTATTTATAGAGGATTGAATCTGGATGTATAAGGACAAAAGGCACGTCTGTTTAGCTCCATTGCATTAATTTCATTCAAACTGCTAGCATTTTGTTTTCTGTGAAAAGTCATAACTTTTTGGTTTACATTAATACTTCTCACCTTTTCAAAACTGTTTTGAGAATTGATAATAGTTGTTATTATTGTGATGATCAACAGATCGTCCATCTGCCACAACAGATTTAACATATTTATCATCTGTTGCAACATATTGATTATCTGTTGCGACAGATGGACCATATATTGGGGATGTTTTGATTTTTTCTAACAGCTGATTCATCAGTTGCAACAGATGGAGAATTTGATTCATCAGTTGTTTTGCATGTGTTAGATAAAAGTTACCACTACCTCTTTTTTAATAATCATCACATGCGTGCAGATGAATAAACAATATCTGATCTATCACAACAGATTTATAATCTGTTGCAACATATGGATTATCTGTTGCAACAGATGGACCATATGTTGGAGAAGATATTTTGATTTCTTCCAACAGCTGATTCATCAGTTGCAACAGATGGAGATTTTGATTCATTGGCTATTTTGAATGTGTTAAGATAAAAAAGTCACGACTCTTTACACGTCTTTTTTTATAGTCATCACATACGTGCAGATGAATAAACAATACTATAGTGTCTTTGATGGGGTAGGAAGAATAAGGTGCATGTAATGGATCTACTTCGACAGACTCACATAAATTGCAATGATTTTGTGAATACAGTTTTTTACCTACTAGACACTGACCTTCAAATAAGATCCTACATTGTACAGTTTAGTTTGATAGGTGTAAACTGATAAGGCTGAAGAGTTACAAGATGGTGATGTCGATAACCTGTTATTATTTAATGACGGTCTATGCTTATATTTTTTTGTCAAGTTTGGGAAAGGGTTCAAGTTTTTGGCGGCAGTGTAAATATCCAATAGTGATTGTACCAGTTTTAATTGCGCAATGGACTTCTTGAAAGGCCTTCTAAGCCTCGCACTACAGCAAACACCGATGGAACCAATAGAAAATCCTCTGGTCCAAATTTATATGGATGGGTTGCTGGAGGAGACTATTATACAGTAGTAGGTGCTTGGGAGACTACATATGTCGGAAAAGGGTAGGTTGAGAAGGCCATATATCATATCAGACTTTGTTTAAGAGGAAACACAGGGTAGGAAGCAAGGAAATTTTAGCGAATTTATTGTAACGCCTTAAATCTGGAACCTGAAATGTCACATGGTGCCCATGACCCCGAAGGACCACAAGTTAACCCATGACTGATATCTGTACCTAATCACTACATAATATACTGTATAAATGTGGAAATATGTACTGAAAGGCCATAAGGTTCAAACTCAATAAACATCTGATAAAACAATGTCTAAAAATAGTATAACAATACCACAACAAATCTGAAATAATTGTCTGACATGCTATAGTCTGAAAGCCTCTAAATTGAACTGAATAAGGAGTTGATGGGATATGTCCCCAATTAACTCCATCTACTGAAATAAACTAAAAACTAAAATAGTAATGTAATCATCATGTCCTCGAAGGATGAGGACTCACATCTGACTCTGATTGCTGAACTGGGATGTTACTGATGCTCTGGAGATCGTGCTTCTAAACCTATGGTATAAGACACCATAGCACAAATGCGTCAGTACTTTGAATATACTGGTATGCAAGTGAGGTAGGTTGAATGCAATAGGTTCATATGCATGAACAATACTAACTAATTGACTAACATAAATGTGAGAATACATACATGCATACGTAACTGTAACTGACATCGTGATAGAACTAAATGCTAAGTTCTGACTACTGAGTTTACTAATAACATAGAATTACTAATATCTAAGTGACTGATACTATGTTATTGATACGTGAATAACTATTCCTGACAGTTCTGATTATTAAGAACTGGTTTGGTTGATTGTGTCTAACAGTTTTGAAGCTGAATACTGATAACATGAGTTCTAGTAACTGATATAATTGATAACATGAGTGACTGTATTTGACAGTCCTGAATCTGATGGAACTAGCTGAGTTTCATACTGTATTTGAGCAACTAAACCTGAAATCAATCTTATCTAGCGGGTAATCTTTAAATCTGATGATAACTTTACTGATTGACCATAGTTGAGATCAGTCCTATCTAGTAGGTGATCCCGGAGTTTATTTATAATGATAAGGAGTGACTGTATCTGACAGTCCTAAATCTATACTACTGAGCTGAATTGACTGTATCTGATAGTCCTGATTCTGTTACTGAAACTGTGGGATGTATTCATCTACATGACATGCTCCATACTAAGCTAACTGAGGTCCAACCCATAACCCCATCTAGAAGGGTATCAGTACCGCACCACTAGTAAAGACAACAACTGTGAAATCAATCCTAATCTAGCGGGGGACCCCTAGGATCAGTCTTATACATTTAAATGCGCTAACAGGTGATCCCTGAGTATGTCAATCATATCTAACGGGTGTCAATCATATCTAACGGGTGACATCTTGTACCTACACTGGCTACGTAGTGCTGGAACTTAGAGATTGCTTTTAGGGATCTCAGTCCTATCTAGCGGGTGAGTTTTCATCCCTAGGCTCGCTCAGAACTGAATCCTACTCCCATCAGTAAGACACTGAACTGATTAATTGAGCTAAACTAATTAACTAAACTGATACTAGTGGTATTGTTTAGCAGATCTAAACTAAATTTACGAGTTTTGTTAACTGACGGAATATACTGAGTTTTAAGGATTTACTAAAAATACTGAAGTTACTGAGATTGACTGAGATTACTGAGGTTACTGAGATTACTGAGTATTGAGATCACTAAGATTACTGAGATTACTGAACTACTGAGATTACTGATATTTGTAAGATTTCCTGAGTCATATAACTGACTGAGTTCTATGGATCATAGCTTGACTGAGGAGATCATGAAAACATGACATGGCCCTAGGCACACAACTAAATGTTCGGAAACAATTTACCCCAGGACTCGATGAGAAAAAACTGACATGGAATGGCTTACTTGAACACATGACCAACAAAACAATTCATAATTCATATATTGAAGCACTTCATCAAACATATGATATGCATAAGCTTATATACATGGGGATTTCATGATATCATACTAGTTGGGCATTATTCATTTATCTAGGCATTTAATCATACACATGATAGGCATAGCACATGTAGACAATATTATACCACAATCAAACATCATGATTCATATCTAATTTTATTATCCTAGGGTTTATTTATAGGTTCACATGTATATACATCTATACAAATCAATTCCATATAAAATTGATCACCCAACATGGATTTGAATTCAATTGATCATTCTTAACAAAAAAAAAAAACAAACCCAACATGAAATTCAAAAAGAAATCCATAAACTTAAACTTAGAAAAGAGATTCTTGGGCTTCATGGATGAAAGGAGTCCATGAATGAACACTACGCATACCTTAGCTTATGATTCTACGAAGATTGACGGAGAGATTCTTAAAATTTGATGGTGAATTCCCATGGAATTGAACCTTCTATGAAAACCCTAGGGCTTGTTCTTGAGAGTTTTTGAGAGTAATTGAGTATAAGTTGCTGAATTATTGCCAAATGTCATGTTATAAGGCTTATATAGGGTTGAAAATTGACCCTTTTAACCCAAGGACACGTATTTAATTTCTAAAAAAATTTCTCAATTTTCATCCCTGGCGTGACGCGCCACTATCGCGCCAAGTCACTGGAAAGTGACAAATGGGAAATTGCATTGTGGCGCGACGCGGAACTATCGTATTGCCACCTTGTCTACGACCTGAAAGTTTGGCGTGATGCACCATTATCGCGAAACAATACTGAATTTTGACAATTGCCATTTGAGCTATTTTCGTGACGTACTGAAGGCTCAGGTGATACACTGTCTCACTAAAAAGGCTCTAACTCTTCACCCGGGTGTCGGATTTTGGGCGAATTTGGTATCGATGGAAAGCTTATTCGATTCCATACATGATAAAAAGTTAAAATCTTGAAAATACCACATGTACAAAAGTGGATTCATCTTTCAAAGAAAGCTTCTAACATTCTTGGGAAAAATTTTCAAGCTAGAAAAAGTACGAGTATTACAATATCTCTCCCTTGAGATTATTCATCCTCGAATGAGACAGAGAGTGAGGGGAAGAACATAAACTGACGTACATATTAAACATGAATAATAGAAACATGATCTCATGACTGACATGACTGAAGATCTGAATATAACATACTGAACATGCATATCTGATGCATGACTAATAAGCTGAATTAATGCATGCCTGATGCATGACTGATAATTAACTCATGAATACATGACTGAACATTCTGATGAACTAAATTTCCCGCAGTGAGAATTCACGTCTGATGCATAATTACATGACTAAACTGATATATGAATGCATGACTGAATATTCAAGGGTACTTAGTACCAAGTTTGTAATGAGGATATGAGCATGAACTGAATACCAAGTTTGTAATGGTAATTTGAAAAGGGAACTGAGTAAGTTTAAAAAAATTGTTACATGACTGAAAAACACTAATGACCCTATGATTATGCTAGAAGTATGCATGAGCGGAAACCTGAGAACATGACTGAGGCTGAAACATGACATAAACTGAATTTTGTGAACTGAACTAAGCCTCTGAATACATGGCCCATAGCTGAGTTTGGGACTTTGAGACTCAACTTATGATTACCCTCTATTCTAAACTGGATTCCTTATGTGAAGAGAAACTTAATTTAAGACATGAGAGCATTGGGGAAAAATGGGGTATCTCCTCCTTGGGATACTATGTCCCTCTAAGAACTCTTACCTTACTGAGATACTGGGTGATGCATAGGGCATCAATGGACTAATTCATTACTGAACAATTCATGCTGAAAATCTTAAGCTAAAATGAGAGAAAAAGGTCTAACAATGCATATCATGAGTATGAAGGACCTATAACGTACCCAAATCTATGCCAAGGGAATTTTCTTGATCAGGGCAGGTCTGAAGAGCGTAAAACCTATTCTGATACTGACCACTAATGGTACTGGAAGTGACGCCCTGTTGGTGTAAATCTTTTTCCTTCTGAGCCCTTACTCTATATTCCCGCAGCGTGTGGCCTGGCTTACCACATCTATAACATACCTCGTTGCCTGCTCTACACAGACCTAGGTGATTCTTACTACACTTTTTGCAAAGCGGATAGGTAAGACTCCTGTTCTCACTACCCTAGGCCTCGGATATTGTCGACCCATCACGATGGTCATTCCCGAACTTGGGTACTGGTGCACTAGCTGAAGATGGAGCTGGGACTGAAATCTTATGACTATACTGAGTACGGCTGCCACCTCCTAACTTAGGCTGAACAAAGCTGAAACTACCCGTCCTTGCGCTCTTTTTTTGCTTTTCCTTTATCTTAATCTTTTGCTCTTCTATCTGTTGAGCATGGGTCATAAGTATGGCTAAAGTCATGTCACTATTCAGCATGGAGGATCTACACTCATTAACTACACTATCATTCCCCCCTGACACAAACTTACTCATCTTGGCCCTACTGTCTGCAACCACATGAGGAGCATATCTGGTTAATTGAGTAAACTTAAGAGAATACTCTTTCATTGTCATGGTGCCCTACCTGAGGTTGACGAATTCTAACACCTTATCTTCTCTCAGCTCTAGGGGAAAGAACCTCTCTAAGAATGCAGTGACAAAATCATCCCATTCTATAGGTCTTGCATTGTCTGCCCTTTTAGACTTCTACTATTTGAACAAGTATGAGCCACATCCTGCAACTGATATACAGCTAACTCAGCACTTTCAACAGTAGTCACCCCTATGGTGTCAGTCATTTTTTAAATTTGATCTAGGTATTCCTGAGGGTCCTCATCAGACTTAGACCTAAGAAAGGAGGGAGGGTTCATTCGGGTGAAGTCCCGAATCTTGGATGCAGCTAAATTGGCCACTGGATTGGTTAAAACAATAGCTGGTCATTCATTATAAGTAGCAACTAACTAATCAAGAGTAGTGAATATGGCCCTGAACTCCGCATGAGAAACATGATCGCCAAAAGGTTTTTTGGGCTGAGGGGCTGACTGATTTTCATTTTTTCTTTTAGGAGGCATGTTCTGTAGAAAAAATGGAGAAACAGAGTAGACTGAGAGATTGACTTAAGATTATACTCACTGGCATAATATGAATACTGAAAGAAGGGAAACTGTTCCTAAAACACCTTATAGCCTTCTGCACATAAGTGTGGTGCATAACGCACGCATGTACAAGACTCTACTAGATGTAACTTTTCAGACTTCCTAGGATACTATTGAACCGTAGGCTTTGATACCAAGTTTGTAACACCCCGAATTTGGTACCCAAAATGCACACAAGCTAACCCACGACTGATATTTGTACCTAATCACTACATAATATACTGTATAAATGCAGAAACATGTACTGAAAGGCCATAAGGTTCAAACTGGATAAACATCTAATAAAATAATATCTGAAAATGGTATAACAATACCAAAGCAAATCTGAAATAACTGTCTGACATGCTATAGTTTGAAAGCCTTTAAACTGAACTGAATAAGGAGTTGATAGAACATGTCCCCAATTAACTCCATCTACTAAAATAAACTAAAAACTAAAATAGTAATGTAATCATCATGTCCACAAAGGATGAGAACTCACATCTGACTCTGACTGCTGAAATGGGATATAACTGATGCTCTGGAGATCACAGATGCTCTGGAGATCGTGCTTCTAAACCTATGGTATAAGACACCATAGTGCAAATGCATCAGTACTTTAAATGTACTGGTATGCAAGTAAGGAAGGATGAATGCAATAGGTTCATATTCATGAATAATACTAACTGACTGACTAACATGAACATGAGAATATATGTATGCATACGTAACTATAACTGACATCGTGATAGGACTGAATGCTAAGTTTTGACTACTGAGTTTACTAATAACATGGAATTAGTGATATCTGAGGGACTGATACTATGTTATTGATACATGAATAACTATTCCTGATAGTTCTGATTATGAAGAACTGGTCTGGTTGACTGTGTCTAACAGTCCTGAAGCTGAATACTGATAACATAAGTTCTGATAACTGATATAACTAATAACATAAGTGACTATATCTGATAGTCTTGAATTTGATGGAAATATCTGAGTTCTATACTGTATTTGAGTAACTGAACCTAAGATCAGTCCTATCTAGCGGGTGATATCTAAATCTGATGATGCCATTACTGATTGACCATAGTTGAGATCAGTCCTGTCTAGTAGGTGATCCCAGAGTCTATTTATAATGATAAGGAGTGACTGTATCTGAAAGTCCTAAATCTATACTACTGAGCTAAATTGACTATATTTGACAGTCCTAATTCTGTAACTGAAACTGTGGGATGTATTCATCTAACCAACATGCCCCATACTAAGCTAACTGGGGTCTAACCTGTAACCCCAGCTGGAAGGGTGTCAGTACTGCGCCACTGGTAAAAATAACAGTTGTAGAGTCAATCCTAATCTAGTGGGTGACCCCTGGGATCAGTCCTGTACATTTAAATGGGCTAACGAGTGATCCCTGAGTATGTCAGTCCTATCTAATGGGTGACATCTCGTACCTACACTGGCTACGTAGTTTTGGAACTTGATTGCTTCTAGGGATCTTAGTCCTATCTAGTGGGTGAGTCCCCATCCCTACGTTCGCTCGATGCTGAATCCTACTTCCATCTGAAAGACACTGAACTAATTAATTGAGCTAAACTAATTAACTAAAATAAACTGATACTAGTGGTATTGTTTAGTGGAGAAAAACTAAATTTACTGAGTTCCATTGACTGACGGAATGTATTGAGTTCTAAGGACTGACTGAGAATACTGAAGTTACTGAGATTGACTGAGAATACTGAGGTTACTGAGATTACTGAGTACTGAGATCACTGAGATTACTGAACTACTGAGATTACTGAGATTTGTGAGATTTCCTGAGTCACATGACTGACTGAGTTCTATGGATCATATCTTGACTGAGGAGATCGTGAAAACATGACAAGGCTCTAGGCACAAAGCTAAATGTTTGGGTACAAATACCCCCAGGACTCAATGAGAAAAAACTGACATGGCATGGCTTACTTGAACACACGAACAACAACACAATTCATAATTCATATATTAAAGAACTTCATCAAACATGTGATATGCATAAGCTTGTACATACATGGGGATTTGATGATATCATACTAGTTGGGCATTGTTCCTTCATCTAGGCATTTAATTATATACATGATAGGCATAGCACATGTAAACAACATTATACAACAATCAAACATCAGGATTCATATATAATTTCATCATCCTAGGGTTTATTTATAGGTTCACATGAATATACATCTATACAAATCAATTCCATATAAAATTGATCACCCAACATGGATTTGAATTCAATTGATCATTCTCAACAAAAACAAAATAAACCCAACGTGAAATTCATAAAGAAATCCATAAACTTAAACTTAGAAAAGAGATTCTTAGGCTATATTGACGAAAGGAGTCCATGAATGAACACTATGCATACCTTAGCTTGTGATTCTACGAAGATTGACGGAGAGATTCTTGAAATTTGACGGTGAATTCCCTTAGAATTGAACCTTTTATGAAAACTCTAGGGCTTGTTCTTGAGAGTTTTTGAGAGTAATTGAGTATAAGTTGCTGAATTATGGCCAAATGTCGTGTTATAAGACTTATAGGGTTGGAAATTGACCCTTTTAACCCTAGGACACGTATTTAATTTCTAAGAAAATTTCTCGATTTTCATCCTTGGCGCGACGTGCCACTATTGCGCCAAGTCACTGAAAAGTGACAAATGGGAAATTGCACGGTGGCGCGATGTGGAGCTATCGCGTTGCCACCTCGTCTACGACTTGGAAGTTTGGCGCGACGTATCACTATCATGGAGAAACACTAGAAATTGACAATTACTATTTGAGCTATCTCCGCGACGTGCTAAAGGCTCAGGTGATACATTGTCTCACTAAAAAGGCTCTAGCTCTTCACTCGGATATTGGATTTGGGCAAATTTGGTATCGATGGAAAACTTATTCGATTCCACACATGATAAAATGTGAAAATATTGAAAATATCACATGTAAAACTATGGATTCATCTTTCAAAGAAAGCTTCTAATATTCTTAGGAAAAATTTTAAAGCTAGGAAAAGTATGGGTATTACATCTGTCCAATGAAATTGACATGAGAAATGGGGAAACTGGTTCAGCTTCAAATATGAAAGTGTATCCAAATATAAAAATTCATCAGTCGTTGAAAAAAAATGATCAACAGGACTAGAGCTGGACACTTTGCTAAAGACTGCAACTAGCGAGTTGGCCTTAATGAATACTCTCACAAAGTGCAGGACCAGAACTCTAAGGAAGAAGCTTCGTGAGCACAGGAAATTGATATGATTGTTGGTCAAAATTAAAACCTGAACAAACAAATCCTAAATTAAAAATAAGGGAAGCCAAGATGTCAATTTCTGAAGTCTAACTTGCATGCCATGCCTTTTATTTGTGGCTATGATCAGGTCTATGGCAGTAGAAACAAAAAGGTCTGCAGTTGGACAAAAATCCCATGCCTTGTTGTTTCCACTGCCTTTTCATAGGAGGGATGGGATGCATATTTAACTTGAGAAATTGCCACCTTGGCTTGATCCTGTATTTTTAATTCAGGAGTAGTTGGTTCAGGTTTCAATTATGACCGATAATTTTACCACTTTTCGTGCTCGCGAAGCTGCTCCCTTAGAGTTCTGTCCTGCACTTTATGAGAGTCTTCATTGAGGCCACGCTCACTAGTTGTAGTCTCTAGCAAAGTGACCAGCTCCAGTCCCCTTGACCATTCTTCTTTTACTTTAATAACTGATGGATTTTCATTTCAGATACACTTTCACATTCGCAGCTCACCCAATTTTTTTTATTTTTTATGTCAATTTCATTAGCCAATTTTGCTACACTTTTCTTCCTACCCTATGTTTTCTCTTAAACAAGGTTTGAGATGTTATATGGCCTTTTCAACCTCCCCCTTCCCACACAGGTATTCTCTCAAGCACCAAATGTTGTATAATAGTCTCCTCCAACAACCCATCCATATAAATTTGGACCAGGGGAATTTCTATTGGTTCTATCGGTGTTTGCTGCAGTGCGGGGCTTCGGAGGCCTTTCAAGAAGTCCATTGAGCCATAAAAATCGGTCCAATCACTATTGGATATTTACGCTGCCATCAAAAACTTGAACCCTTCCCGAAACTTGACACAAAAACATGAGCATAAATCTCCATTAAATTATAACAGGGTATCGACACCACCTACTTGGTCCCTCAGCCTTACCAGTTCAAACCTGACAATCTTAACTGTAAAATGCGATATCTTGTTTGAAGAATTAACGCCTAATAGGTAAAGAACAAACATTCATAAAATCATTATACTAGATGTGTGTTTTCACGATAGGTTGATCAGTAATACATACCTCCCACATATGAAGTGGTTCCATTTGCAAGCAGTTTATTCCTCCAAACCCATCTTTATTCTAGCCTTTAATGCTGGTCGGGAAAAAATGGATTCAGTTTTACTTTCTTTTATCTACAAACAAAAGAAATACATTTGACGCCAAACAAGAGAAGAAGAAAAAGAACATTACAAAAGGATAACACAAAATTAAGTGAATTAACAGGTGACTAATCTGATGTAACATATACCCATTTGCTCAACTAATGAGGCATCTGTTACAACAGATGGATGACATGCTACAACAGATGAGTCATCTATTGGAATAAATCAAACCAACTTTGCTACTAGTTTGATTTCTTCAAACAGTTGCTCCGTTTGTATAAAAAGGTAACACAAAATTGAGTGAATCAACAGATAACCAATCTTATGCAACAAATTACCCATCTGTTCAACCGATGAGGTATTTGGCAACAGATATAAAAACAGCAGTTCATTCATTCAAGATTTAAAAGTCACATTTTCTTTAATTTTCTCAATAAATAGGAAACTGGTAAATAGGTAAATCATTAATAGCAATAGATGTAAATATTTAATTTAAATAACATACAAAGAAGAAGACGAGATGAAAAGAGCAATAGTGAACCATACCTGCAATGTGAAAAAAACAAAGGGATCAAAACATCCAGTTCAGTTGACAAAATATATTAATGGGTTGGGATCCAAAAGAATCCTCATCCGAGAGAAGAGAGAAAAAAAGGCAAAAAGGAAAGAAAAGATAAAGAAGAAAGAGTGATAGATGAGTTGAGTTGAGTCTTGAGTCTTACTTATATCTGAAGGAGAGAGTATTCTTCTAGATAAGGGTTTTAAATATTTATTAATAACTTTTGACTTTTGAGGGGCACGAGGAGATAGTGACATTGAAAAGACCAGATAAGACTACTCACTCAGGAGATTTTTCAGTTATCCAAGTAATATTTTTTACAGCCTTAGTATTTTAATTTTTTGTTATCTCAGATAGGAAATACCTAAATTTATTTATAAAAGGTCTTAAAACATCTAAGTACAATGGATAGTAATTTTTGTTTGAAAATTTTCAAAGCTCGGTCATCTGTCGCAAGACATGCATAATATGTTGCAACAGATGACTTAATCTGTTTGATTAAATCCAATAGAAAAGACATTTGTTGCAATAGGTTGAACATTTGTTTTTATACAATTTCAATTGGTTTCACATGTTAGACTAATACCTTAATGGGTTGTTTGGTAGAGTGTATTGTAAAATATAATGCATTCATTAGTTAATGTGTATTGTTAGTACCTTATTTGGTATGACTTTTTGCCTATGTATATCTAACGCAAGCATTAGTTATAGTTATACACTATTTCCTATGTATTAGTAATACAAAGAATTTAAACACATGCATTAACTTATTAAATGACCTTAATACCCCTTAATTTCCCTTTCAAATATTTCACCATTCCTTTTCCTGCCATTTTAATTTGCACTAGTGAATCTTTTTGAAATATTTCACAGTTTCTTTTCCCACTATTTGAATTTACAACAATGAATGGTTGATTTAAATAACTATAACATATTTTTTCTTTGCTTCGAGAGTCTTTAAAAAGATTTTAACAAAAAAATTGAAACTATTTCTTAATTTTACGTCTTATATATTTTTTTTTTCGATTATGTTAATCCGTTGGTGTAACATTTTTGTGCAAAGATGAAGGTATTTCAATTAATCCTAAACCTCTATATAATAGTTCAACAATATTAATTATGTTTGAAATAACAAAAGAACTTTGTTGCAAAAAAGTGTACAAAATCAAAGAAGGGTATTTTTGTAAACAAAAATTACTTTTATAGAAATTATGTAAGATGTATTATTTCTTATACATCAAACCAAATAATGCATAGAAATAATACATGCATAACTAATACAAGTATTACTAATGCAAACATTACTAATACACAATATTTTGCATTGTTCTTATAAACTCTACCAAACGACCCCTAATTGATTAATCTAGGACCAGGGATGAGTTCTCATTGGGTCAACTACAACTTTAATTGAGTCTTTTGGCAATTAAATGATGAGATGATATTGTGTTCCTCCCGGTCAGAGCCGTCGATTGATCACTGTGAGTTGAACCAATTCTTACTACCTCATATGTTAGACTAATACCTTAATTGATTAATATAGGACCAGGGGTGAGTTCTCATAGGGTTAACTACAACTTGAATTGAGTCTTTTAGAAATTGAATGATGAGACGGTATTGCGTTCTTCCCGGCCAGAGTCGTCGATCGATCACTCTGAGCTGAATTGATTCTTACTACCTCATATGTTAGACCACTACCTTAATTGATTAATCTAGAACCAGGGGTGAGTTCTCATAGAATCAACTACAACTTCAATTGAGAGGGTTAAAAATTATGCATATCTTTTATAATTTTAAAAAATAATTAAGATGAATTCGGACCAAATTAACATTTTCAAAACTTGTCATTCTTTTTCAAAATACAAATCAACCCATACAAATCATCCATTCGCGAGAAAAATATTTCATCATTTCAAATCTCAAGTTCTCGATCTTTTTTTCTCTTTTTCTCACTGAATTATACCGTACAGACAACAACTACAACTACTCAACAAATTGTTCTACCCTTCACAACAGATCGATTTTATTCTCATTTCCAACCACATAGGTGTTATTTTCGACTTCATTCTTGCTTATATCAGTCGTTTTCTCTGTCTTCATAGGTAACAGAGTTCGAGAAGAGTTCTATATTTGTTATTTTTTTCTAAAAATAAGGGTTTTTAAGTTAATGATGAAAAATAAAACTTTTAGTTGTATTATCTTTGAGAATGGATTTACAATTTTGAGTTTTGATGGTAAAATCGTAGAAAGAACTCGAGAAAACCCTAGTTTCTATCGCAGTGTTCCATTAACTGTCGTGGTATTGTTGGATGGTGTTTGTGGTATTTGTGGTGGTCTTCGTTGTCGTCGTTATGGTGGCACTGATTGTGGATGTTGGTGGCATTGGTTGGTGGTGTTTATGGTAGCTGTCGGTGGTGTCGGTATTCATGGTGTTTGTGGCATTGGTTGGTGGTATTTGTGGTGGTGGTGGCTGTTGGTGTGTCGTTATTGGTGGTGTTTGTAATGTATTTTTAAAATTTATGCATACATTAATTGAAATGTAATTTTTATTTTTCTGTTATTTGTAGGTAAAACATGTCTCCCAAAAGAAAAGAAAGTGAAAGTGGATCAATGTTTGACTATCCCAAAAAAAGGCTACAGTACAGAGAGATTCGAAAGAGCTTCCTGAACAATCATAGTCAGGGAAACAAAGTGAACCTAAGGAAAGATATGAAAACAACGTTGAGGGAGGTAAACTAGGGTCTGTAGATGATGATAAAGAAAATGAAAGTGAGAAAGAGGAGGAATTAGAGAGTGAGAAAGAGAAAGAGAAAGAGGATGATTATCAACATAATGATAATGCATCACCGATGGGGCATGAATTAATATCGAAATCTCAGCATGATCCTTTTAAAACTTTTAGTATTGACAAGTTTTAAGTTGCGATGTTGATAAATGACAAAAAAGCAAAAGAAGAACTAACTGGTGAAATTATACTTAAATGTCATATGGGGAGTAAAATTACTAATTTTAGGAAAATTATGAAGGACGGAAACATAGACAGACTTTTTAAGAAGAGCTGCTTTGGATGCTTTCTTGAGCTGGCTGAAGACGCCCCTGACCATTTCCCAATGAGGATGGTATATGATCTTCTCAAGCGCAGGATCAAGTACGTGAGGGATAATAAAAATTCGGAGGAGGGGGCAAAAAGATGGATAAAATCTGGATTAACTACTATGGCATGCCAGTTTGTTTTGGCTTGCAAGAGTTTGCATAGTGACGGGCTTGAGATGCTGTCGTCCAGAAGAACCACCTATCGCCAAGGGAACACCCCGCAAAAGATCCAAGGCAAGAAAACGCAAGGAAAAAGTAGATGGGTTGTTTAACATTACTCGACATGGCTATAAAGCATCGGATTTGTTGACAGATCTCATAGATAAAACCATACCAAAGTAGTACAGGAAGCAATTATGCTTAGTTTGGTTTACCCACTCGGTTATATTGGCAAGAGACGTCAACAAGGTCATAGAAGATGATTTGTTGGCGTGTGCTGAGGATTTTGATAAATTCAACAATTATCCCTAGGGATGTGACAGCTTTTACTTGACTATCCAATATTTACTAACAAAGCTATCCTTAGGGATGACTATATTATATGGCTTTCCTTGGGCTTTCATGGTAAAATTAATCACTATTTTAACTCATCCATTAAGTTATATTGAATATAGTTATTATGACTTTTTTTTGCTTACTTTCTGTTTACATTTTTAGGCTTGAGCATTTAAAGCCATTCCCCTTCGAAAGCAAGTAATGGATTACCCGAATGAGGTTTTTCATCCAAGGATGTTTAGGTGGTTGGCTGCAAAGAGTAACACCAAAGTTAAGGAGGCTAATCTCTTTAACCCTCCGGATGATGCAGTACATTTTCTTTAAGTAAAATAATTTTACTCAATGAAAGATATTGAACAGATGTTATATCTGGTGCAACAGATGTTATATCTGATACACCAGATGGAACATCTGTTGTGATAGATTACCTGTCTTATGCCAATCGGTACAATAGATGGATAATATATTGCGACAGATGATTGATATCTTACATCAGATTACCCATCTGTTGTTTTGGTTCTCTGAACCCAACTCCTAACAGATTAACCATCTATTGCAAATTATGCAACAGATGTGTAATATGACATAACATATTATTAATACACATACAGATCATTTGTTGTATAATATGTAACCCAACAGATTACCTGTCTTGTGCAACTGGTGCAATAGATTGGTAATTTATTGCGACAAATGATTGATATTTTGCATCAGATTATCCATATGTTGCTCTGGTTCTCTGAACCCGATAAAATAGATTTTAACCATGTAACAACAAACTATATAATAAATGGGTAATCTGATGCAATATATTATTAATTTATTACAGAAGTTGACTGTTAAAATGCTAACCCAATTGTGAAAATTATTATATTATATGACTTAAATATATCTGTCTTTTTTTCTAGGGTGTGCATCCATGGATCATGCCTACTAAGGAGGAGTCGTTGATGACTTCTTATATTACTCTAGTTCATGTTGATACTATAGCAGACCCAACGGTGGAGTTAATAAGGAAGGAATTGGCTAGAGAAACAGCCATAAGAAGAGCAGTTAGGCAAGGTTAACCTAATGTTGAGGCTTTTCATGACCAACCTACTAAGGCAGATTTGAGTTCTTCTTCTGGTGGAGTTGTTGGTGTTGGTGGAAGGCATGCTGATGCTACTACCACTCATGATGATGAGCATATTGATGCTTAAGAAAAAATAAATATGTTTGAAAACACCCCTTTTCACCCTTACACAGATCCCTCTCACCCCTCTTCACCCTCGTATTCACGTTGTGAATGTGAAGCGTGCAAGGACAGCCAGGATAAACTCTTTGAAAAAGTAGAGGCTATCTCTAAAGCTGTCGAGGAATTCAAATCCAAGAGGGGTGTCATACCATCCAAGAAATTTAGGGAGCGAAACACTCCTACATTATTGGTTAGGAGGAAGAAAAGAGCAATAACCAACGTACTCTCCTGTCAAAAATAAAAAATAGTTGCAACTTCTCTCTCTTAAAAAGTTGTTGAAGTTCAGGAGACATTCAAGAAGAAGGTGTACATATACGCGAAACTTGGCGCCAAAGAGAAGAGGGATCTGCGACAGGCCAAGAATGTCAAGCCAGACAGGCCAGATTACCCCAGGCCTCCCTTTGCCCCCAAGACTTCCAGACTATAATAGATATGCGTATGCGGTATGAGGACAAGGCAAGTTTACTTTTCCTAACCTAGACGTCTAATCTAATCTACCCCACGAAGAAGAATTTACGCAACAGATGTGAAATCTGTTGCATCAGCTGGGTATTCTGGTGCAACTGTTAGTGGTTCTGTTGTAACTTACTATCTATCTGTTACATAAGTTACGTTGGATTATTGATTCAGAGAACCCTATCCAATAGATGGACGATCTTTACAATTACTAACCTATTTAAAAATTGTCTTCTTATATCACACAATGTTGATAAAATTCTCTGCCTCATGAGGGAAAGGATATTAACGCACCCGGAAGCTTATGATGTTGCCGATAGGATAATGGACCTTAACTTCTACAAGAAGCTCAAGGATAAGTATGATCAACTCAATAATGCCATATTAGACTATGGCGCGAGATTTGATTTATCAGCTTCTACGTTGGTCTAGGATGAAGAAGAAATGATAAAATATGTTAGAGGGGAAAGGCCAAATCCATACGGCTAAAGATGGACTGAGATAAAGAGGATTCTTGCAGTCATTAGTGTGAACGTCATACATTATCGGGCTGCTGAGATACTACTCGAGTAGGGAAAGATCAATGTTTATAACTGCAACAAACCTTTTGTCGATAATGTTGATCTTTTTTCCTTGTGGATCCATTGATGGAGTTTTTGCCCATCTTGTTGAGGGAGAATAAATTGATAAATCATTCGCCAAAGAAAGTGTTGATGAAGAAATCATGAAATTTTGAAGGTCAAAACAGCGACATGATCCTTCCAAAAAATGATGTCGGTTATGCGAGCGGCTCGCACGCTCTTGCACACATCGAATGTTTACTGATCTACACAGAAATGACCGAGCCAACAGCCTTTTTTTCGATAAAGTTGTGGCAAACCTACAAGAGGTCTGGTCATATGGGGTACTAGTTGGACGCTTGGATCCTGTGTATATAGAAGAGCTTGTGAAATAATAATTTTTTATTTCAAGTCAAACGTCACTTTACTTTAAATTACATGTACATGTAGTGGCAATAATTTTATCTGATAGAATGAAAGTTGAGTTTTTAATAATGCAATAGATTGTCAATCTGCTGTAAAATATATTCTTTCTGTTCTGACAGATAGTATATCTGTTGCAATAGGATGGTCATCTGTTGCATTATGTCGATGTTATTTCTATCTAATTTAAGTCTAATCTGTTACAACAGCAGGAAGACCTATTTGATAATTTCCAACAGATGACCTAAATTTTACAACATATGCCTAAATTTGTTTGATATTTTGCAGCAATTACACGCTTGAATATCCATGTTCTTGACAACACCAAACCAATAGCAACTACACCATCATAAAAATTTCAGCAATTAGGCTTGAAAATCTATGTGACAACACCACCAAACAAGTAGCAATAAAGACAATAATATAGTATCTTCTTGCTCGATTTTGTTTCTCTTCAAAAGCCTTGACTTTCTTCAACAAACCCCAGATTACACAATTTTCTTGTGAAGGGTGTCGTTCTTCATACCAATCAAAGTAATCGCATCAACCCAATTTCTATAAAAACAAGAACACAATTACAAAATAATTACAAGTTAATAATTAATTAACTAATTAAATAAAAAAATATTACCTTTGAAATCTTACAAGTAAAAAACCTACGACCTGGATTTTGTTGAGTCCAAGAAGTCTTCAATAGAGCTTCATGACCGCACTTACAATATCAAAAATTGTTATCACAAAAAATAGTGAAAGATGCGCTCGACATTGTCAAGCTCAGTTGGAAAAAATAAAAAAGGATGAAGAAAAGAAAGACCAAATGCAAATTATTTGAAGAATTTGGATAGATAAAAAAAAAGATAACGACAACGAAGAAGATTTGGAAATTTAGGGTTAAATTTTAGGAAGAAGATGAATATATAAGACATTGGGAGAAAAATTACCATTGGGGGGCAAAATCAGACGTCAAGTCAGCAAAAAGTGCCAACCTGGCACATTTGTCCCTATTTTATTTTACGTGTTTAAAATGAACACTGTCTACTTGATGCCTATTTTATTTTAGGTGTTTGAACTGAACACTGTTGATGGGTTCTGCCTTTTTTTTTTAATTTACTTTCACTTTTTCACATGTAGTGGCAATTTTTTTATGTCCAATGAAAGTTGAATTTTTATAATGCAACAGATTCTCCATCCGTTGTAACAGATATTATATTCTACCTGTTTTGACATATAGTTTATCTGTTGCAATAGGTTGGTCAGCTATTGCATTATGTCGGTGTTTCTATCTAAGTCTATCTATTGCAGCACCGAAAAGACCTGTTTGATAAATTCTAATAGATTACCTACCTGTTGCAACATATGTCAAATTTGTTCGATATTTTACAATAGATATTTCGTCTATTACAACAGATACATTATCAGTTGCAATGTTTGAATCTAGTATTACATTTCAATTAATAAGTTCAAATCTAAGAAAAAAATAAAATTCATAGACAAAATAAAATAAATCGAAGCCTTAAGAAATTAGCTGAAATAAAATCAATGAATAAATGAAATATAAAATAACTGTTATGGGTACAGATCTCAATAAATACATCAACAATTTAAGTATTGATGTCAAGTATTCCTAAGGAGAGGTGAGGTTATTACTTTGACAGACTTAAGCTATAAAGATCTACTCAATATGGACAAGTTGTTCTTCATTCAATGTTATGGAATTCATATTTGCTCGTCGTGGATCTTTATTGTCGCTTACGTATGATTTCTGTGCTTTCTGTCCTTCGTATTTTCATAAAAAAAGTAGAATAGCATATTGTCAATGTTGTTCAGCAGTAGCTTCTACATCCACCTGGAAAGCCAGAATTGGATAATGCTAATCACGGAAATACAACAAAACGGAAAAGAATAACTCATCTGTTCTAGCAAATCAAACAGGTTTTCCTCCTATTTTAAATTCTCCCAAGCATATTATATTTCTGTTGCAACAATGAATTAATCGTTGGGTCAAATTTCTACATGAGGAAGACCTGCATGATAATTTTCAATGGATGAACCGTCTGTTGCAACATATGACTCATCTATTACAACAGATAGGTCATCTATTGGTACAAATAAAAGCGGTACGAAGAGCTGTTTGATTTGCTAAAACAAACGAGACATATGTCGTAACAAGTACTTTATCTGGTGCAACAAGTTAGTCAACTGTTGCAACAGATGTATATATCTTTTTGATAATTTTCAGCAGATGTGTCATCCGTTGAAATAGAAATGTGTTTGTTTGTTAGTTAGTTGGAAGACATATATATTCACTTTGTTCAGCTCGTGCTGCTCTTCTTTGGATATTGTACATTGCTTAGTGCAACACACGGATAGAGAAGTTACAATTTCGCTCTTTTGGGTGCTTGATAATGCCTTGGAAATCACTTTTTTCTCCTCTTAACCTCAATCTCTAATGGAGTGGATGAAAATAAAATCCTCTTTGATGAAATGACACCCCTCTTAGATGTCAATTTCTTTACAGAAGTAGTTAATGCATTAATAGCATTAATCACTACATCATTTTTCACTCTGCAGTCTTGACATTTGCATGCAGAACATTTGCTGGGAGAGGTAAAATCTGTATAAACAGTATGATCATACTCAGAATGGTTTGTTTTAAATATTATAAGAGGAGCATCATTAGCACCAACAACACCACCACTACCACCACCAACAGCTCCATCACTACTAAGACCATCAACAACAACAAGCCCACCCTCCAAAACTATTTTTCTTGTAATGGTTGCTGCTTCAAAAAATTTCATTTTTATTTTGTCGATGACCTTAGGGTCCAAAAAAGTTTGCACAGACCGTAAATTAAGAAAAAATGGTATCTTCAACTCTCGATTGGTCGGAACCAGCGACGGATGCACAATCTAACATAAATCATTACATATATTAGAATTATGATTAGATCATTCAAAAAAATCATTAATTAAAATAAAAACTTAATTAAAATTATACGTACTGCATCCTTCGGAGGGTTGAAGAGATCAAGAAATTTTATATTTTTATCAGTTTTGACCGACAACTATCTCAAGCTTCTTGGTCAGAAAACTTCTTCCTGGCAGTTCACTTATTATCTCAAATGAGGAATGACTTCAAACGTCTAAACCTATAAAATAATGTCAATAAATCAAAACCATTATTGAGTAAAAAATAAATAATGATATCATAATAAAAGAAAGAAACAAAACATTTACCATGAAAGCCCATGGAAAGCCATATAAGTTGACTGGCTTTGGCGCTAACGGAGTCAACAGATATTGAACAGTCATTTTGAAGCTTTCATAACCCCAAGGGTAGCTGTTAAACGCCTCAAGATCCTCGGAGAGCTTTATTAAACCAACGCTTATGTTGTTGTTAGCGTCTCTCGCCCAAAGAATATTTGTACAAACCAAATCAAGTACAATGACTTCTTGTGCTTCCTTGAAAGTTCTTTACCTTTCAACGCTTCTATCAAATTTTTGTTTTTGAAGCTTGGACCAACAATTGACACCGGGTCATCACGATCACATGACCTGCCTTTGCTTTTTTTGGGTGTGCGGGGTGCTTTTTTTTGGGTTAGAATAGGGATAACTTGAGAAGGAGGATAACATTTTAGTCTAGTAACTATGGCAAACTCCTTCCAACCAAAATAAACAGGCATGTCACAGTAATTTATCCACATTCCATCCATCTTATCTTTGTTTTTATACATACACCTACTCTTGAGAAGTTCATATACCATTTTCATTTGGAAACGAGCATTGTTGTCCTCCAGCAAATCAAGATATTTCCTAAAGCAGCTGTCTCTGAAATAACCATCCAATTTTTGTTCTCGAAGTATTTTTTTGAAGATGTCGAAAGATTTTCCCATGGCTAACTTAACCACGAAATCACCCGTTAAATCTGTGGCACCATCGCACTGCATTCTCACAGGATAATGATCAATGCTGAAGGTTTTGATCAACTCTTCGGTGGAAGGGCTATTAGCATTTGGATTATCTCTTTTGAAATATTCCTCCTCACCGTGTTCATCATATTCTGCTCCTAATTAAGATAACACTTGTAAAGCAAGCTCATAGAGTGGTGGATGTAGCCTAGCTACTTAACTTGTTCCTTTACTTGAACTTGATTCGGCTTCTGTAGTTTTGGGGACCGTATTATGTAAATTTAACAGAAATATAAAAAAAATATACTATAGTTGATTAATTCATCGTTAAAAAAAGGTAACAGTAAATCTAACAAGCAAAACAGTAAAATAATAGTTCCAACAGATCATTTATCTATTACACCAGGTAGTATATCTGTTGCAGCATATAACAAACCTATTGTAGCGGATGAGAAATCTGTTGCAACTATACAAAATATATCACTCATTTTTTAAGATAGATGAATGGTGTGCAACAGATCACACATTATTGCAACATGAGTGATCTATTGGAATAGTTAACTAACCTGTTGCAATGGTGAGTAATCTATTGCAACAATATAAAATATATCACTTATCTGTTGAGAAAAATAAATGGTCTGTGCAGCAGGTCACACATCTGTTGCAATATCATCTGTTGCAACATATGAGTGATATGTTAGAACAGTTAAATAACTTGTAGCAACGGCTGAGTAATCTGTTATGTTAATACAAAATATATCACTCATCTGTTAAGAAAGATGAATGGTCTGTGCAACAGATCATACATCTGTTGCAACATATGAGTGATCTGTCGGAATAGATAACTAACCTGCAGCAACGACTGAGTAATCTGTTGCGATAATACAAAACATATTACTCATCCATTAAGAAAGATGAATGGTCTGTGCGACAGGTCACACATCTGTTGCAACACATGAGTGATCTGCTGGAACAGTTATCAACAGTCAATATTATTTAGATTTTTTCCAACATTAAGTCATCTATCGCGGCAGATGAATGATCAGTTGGAAAAATCATGTCTTGAATATGTCTTGTTGGAAGAGTTGATAGAATTTTATCTAACAAGATGTTTATCTGTTGCATCAGATTATTAATCTGATAGTTCTTCTGTTGCATCAGATGGTTAATCAGCTGCATCAGATTTTTTATCCAATGCTTAATCTGTTGCAACATGTGGTTAATCTGTTGCATCAGATATTTAACTGTTGCATCATATGATAAATTTGTTGCATCAAAATTATAATTTGATGGTTCCTCTGGTGTATCAAATGGTTGATCTGTTGCATCATTTGACAAATTGGTTGCATCAGATGGTTAATATGTTGCACCAAATGAATAATCTATTGGATAAAACCAAAAAATAGTAGCACGATTTTGTTCAACAGAAAAACAACAATATCACCATTTTTACCAAGAACAAGAATAGAATAAATCAACCCAAATCGTTGTTTTATTTTTATAAACACAAACAACAAAAATCAAACTTCAAAAAAACGCAACAAACAACAAAAAAATCATAATTCACTTCGAAAAGAGAAGAGAAGAAATACCAGAAATTAAGCTTTTGTTCAGACCACATTTCAAATTAAAGCAACAAATATTAAAATTATTAACCAATGCTATAAGAGAAGTTGGCTCAAGTTCCTCGTTTTCTTCAAAACTAAAAAGGCCATAAATTTTTACCTGTGAAAGAAGAAAAGGAATGATGATGAATTCAAAGCTGTTGTGGCCGGAGAGCAAGGTTGTCACATTGACTGAAGGTTGAAGAATTCAAAGCTATTGTGGCCGGAGAGCAAGGCTGTCACGTCGACTGAAGGTTGAAGAATTCAAAACTGTTGTGGCCGGAGAGCAAGGTTGTCACGTCGATTGAAGGTTGAAGTCGAAAAGGAATTCGAGGCCCAACTATTTGTCGTCGGATGTTGAAGTCATCGAGGATTGAAAGGAGAAATTTGTAGAACTGTTGGTTGGGAGAGAGTTGAGAGAAGCTGTCGAGAGATAGGAGAGAGACTGATTGATTTGGATTGAAGAGGGGTGTGGGTTGAGTTGATTTGTATTTTTAAAAAGATTAGAAAGTTTTAAAAATATTAATCAAGTCCACAATTAACTTAATCAAATTTTCTAATGATGTTTGACCCTTTAAGTTGGTCACCAATTCTTTATTCAAGACTTAAAAAGACACATTTTCTTTAATTTTCTCTAGTTACTTGTCAGCAATGCCAATACTTAAATGAGTTTTAACAAAAATCAAATCAACCATAATTAGTGGGAAAAAAAATAATAACTGTTTGATCATGAAAATTATTTATATTTTTTCAAAAAATTATTTTACTTTAGAGAAAAAAGTGAAAACAAGATGCGTTTGGTTATGAAAATTCCAAATACAATTCCGGAATTGTCTTTGGAAAAATGAAAACAAGTAACTTTTTTCACTCATACTTCTCTTACAAAATTTTAAAAAGAATTTTAATTTATATTCATGGTTAAGCACAACTTCAACTCCAAAAAATTGTGATTTTCATGACCAAACGGGAGTGAACCCTTGTATATTGACACACTAACATTTACTAATGGTGAAAAAATCTTTGATTTTATTGTCATTTGTTTTGAAGTACACTTTTATTTTTCTCACCTGGAGTTTGACATCATTTTAAAGTTCGATTCATTTATATTTGAGTTTGACATCATTTTAAAGTTCGATTCATTTATATTTGAGGGATAAATCACTCTTACCGAAGAAGGCTTCATTCCACTGACATTCTTTAAGTAGCACACTAATAATATCCAATTCATTGAAATTATATTTGAAAATTCTAAAACATATTATGTAATATATTAAGGTGAGACCTCAATTATTCTCCCAACATTTATGATGCAACACTATTTTTCTCTTTTCTTTCTCTCTTTTGGAAAGAATTACTTATTAAGTAATTGTATCATAATTCATAAAATAGAAAAAGAAAAAGAAAAAATTAACATGGGTTGCTCCATCCCTACTAAGAGGTGTCTCAAGTCCAAGTCTCTAAAAAAGAAGAATTCTTTTTTTTTTATGAGTTTACCTATAGAAATAAATTCCGTAATACATAAATTTGAATTTAGTCAAATCTTAATGTCGAAAACACCCCCTCCCCCCGCCAAAAAGAAGGAAGAAGATAAAACCTCTAAAAATAAATCCCGTAATATACAAATTTGAATTTAATCAAACCTCAATGTCGAGAATACCCAGTCCTCCCTCCTCCCCCAAAAAAAGGAGGAGGAGATAAAGGCTAAAGCATGTTGAGTGTTGTATGATTGATGGTGTATGCATATAATGGGGTCACAAATGGCTTTTTAGTCATCCCGTGATGCTCTAGCCTTATACCGGATTAGGTATACTCACTTGCAAAAGATATTAGGTGGAGGCCTATATATAGTTTCTATACAATTAAAATATACCTGAAAAATTATTAAAATATCTCTCTTTTATTTTTTATTTTTTTAATCATACCTCAACTTCAAATAGAAAAGCTTTTACATGACTATGCAAGCGGGTAAAAGAATTACCCGCTGCACCCATTTGTCGAAAAAAATTTCTAAGTTGTATAACTTTGATCACATATTGTACCTCAAAGGTATACAATTGTAAGAATAGTTAAATCCCAATGTTGTAAATATCCCTACTGGATTTCTAAAAAATATCTTTTTCTAAACAAAGGAGGTGAAATATTTTAAAACGAATACATTTTGAGTAATTATTTTTTTACGAGCATTCTTGTTAATTGATGTCTTTACTTTTAATTTGGTATATAAGATCCTTCTAGGAAGAAGAATGAAGCTATTCATGTAGATCAAAATTATATGAGCAAGGTCTTTTGCTAGTAAACTCCAATCTTAAATTCTTAATATTGTTTCTAAAAAACTCTTTAGTTCCTTTTCATCCACAAACTATGCACAATTTCAGTAATCACCATTCTGAGGGTTTGAGCAAAGTTTTCGTACAATATTTTATTTTATTTATTATTTTGTTTTTGTTATACGATGAAAAAGTAATGTACATCTATAATATTTGTAATTTTTTTTTTCGTTTAAAAATCAAACATCATGACTTTTATCACACATCTTTTAATAGAATATTCTCTTTTAACTTAAGTCATATCATTTCAATGATTCATAGTAATTTTGCTTGTCGCCATTTAATTGTTTGATCTTCTATTTGCTTTGCCTCGTTTTCTATTAATAGTGTTGTTCTAATGTATCCACACTTTATTACTTTTAGTAATGCATTATACTAACTCGAAGTCCCACAATTTACTTTTTGTTATGCATTATTTATAAATATTACTTTGTGAATTGAAGTGCACTTTGGTGATTGCCTAGGGCTAGGATATTGAACCCTAAAGTTCATCTAATTAAGCAACCTTAAGATATATTTTCATAGCTTAAAGTGTGATTAAACAATAAGCCAATATAAGGACCTCTCAACTCAAGCCTTTTGAATATTACATATTATATTCCTTATTATTATATACACCCACAATGATAACCAAAAAGCGCAACCAAAGACAATAATTAAGGAATTTCTTTTCCATATGCTTTAAATAAAATCCCTCCTTTTTCATGGTAAAATAGTTTCTTTTCTTCTAATCTTATCGTAGTTTAATTGAACTTGTTTTAATCTACGAAGGGCATGCAATTCATTTTCGTTTTACTTTTCTTGAGTCAAATATTAACTGAAATTGAAAGTTAGTATGTTCTAAAATGTGAGATAATGAGCTAGAGAGTATTTTATCTCGTGAGAGATGAGGCGAAAGTTCAATAACATAATAGATTCGTACAGATCAATATATATATATATATATATATATATATATATATATATATAAAGGAGACTATTAGCCCATCTTATGTGGCATGATCTATTTCATAAGTTAGTTATCCGCCTATATCCGCACCCCCCTATAAATGGTATCAAAGCCCAGTTATTTAAAAAGTACAGCAGTGAGATATATGTTAGATATGTTAGAATTTATCTATGTTTATTGAATTAATTATGAGAAGACCATTTAAAAATAAAGAAGCTTTTAGAAAAATTAAAGAATCTTTAATTAGTAATTATTCAGAGTATATAAGTCTAAATAAAACAAAAGAAAACCCATAAAGATTAGCCTACCTAATTACCTTAATATCTAGTATTGAAGCAAAATTAATAATCCATTTAAAATCTAGAAGAATGAGACACATACCACCTAATTATGATAAAATTAGATTTAGGTATCCACCAAGATATTATAAATATGGTTTAAATGAATAAAGTGCAGAAATACAAAGAATTAAAACAATTTATTTCTGAAAAACGTAAAGAATTAAAAATAAGAATAGAAAGACTACATTATAATATATTTGCCGGGGTTAGTGAAAATTCAATAAATACCCAAAAAAATGAAATATCAAATTTAGAATCACAAATAGACAGTTTAGAATATATATATCAACATGAACTATTCACAATAAAATGAACAAAGAAGAATTTATAATAGATGAAAAAATATATGAAAATCACGAAGAATTAAAAATAAAAATAGTATTTTCTAATCTAGGAAGAAGATATAAGAAAATAGGTGAACATTTATATCTAATGTTAAAAAAAGAAGAATTAAAATTAGAAGATAAATTGACAACAATGGTAAGAATAGAAAGAGAAGATGAAGAAATAGATAGGAAAAAGGAAATAGAAAAAATAAAACAACAAACTACAGAAGAAATACGAAAAATAGAAGAAACTAAAAATAGTAGGATTGCTGAATTAGAAAAAGAACTACAAATGTTAAAAGATCTGTATGAACAAAGACAAAAGGAAAAAGAAGAAAAATATAGAGAACAAAAATTACTGAACGAGATAAATCAATTTAAGGAAAAATTGGAAATAAAAAACAATGAATTAGAAATAAATAATATAGACGTTGAAGAGACAGATAATTATGATTCAGAAGATAGTGAAACATATACAGAAATATTAACAAATACAAAAAATTTAGAAATCAATGAAAAACAAGAAATAATTAACGAGGAAAACTTAGAAAGTACCAACACAGAAATAAATACTCTTGATAAAAAAGAAGATGAAAATATAATACCTAAAACAGCAGAAATAAGAAAACATGCATATTATAAGAATAAGTTTAAAAAGCATAATGAATATGACAAATGAACACCAAAACAGATAGTTAATAAAAATTATAACTTTTTAGACCTAGACTGTGTAATAGATACAGAAAAAACAATACAATTATGGATAGGATATATGGCAAAATAATTATTAGATAATAATATAACCATAATAGATGCACTAGAATATATAGAAAGAACACTAATAGGATCAGTAAAACTATGGTTTTCAAATTTAACTGAAAATAGCAAGAAAGTATTAAGAACTAATAAACCTATAGAAGAAACATCATCAACAACAACTAGACTAACACCTATAGAATTATTAAAAAAATATGAAACATCTATAAAAGATGAATTTGGTAGTATGACAACAATAGAAGAAGAACAAGATGAAGAAAAAGATATAAATAGGAATTTAATGATAAAATTAGCAATATGTAATATGTGTTATATAGATGAATATACTTGCGCATTTAAAGAATATTATTATAAAGGAGCATATAGTATAGAAGAAAGTAAAGAGATAAGAAAATTATATTTTAATAAATTACCCGAGGCATTTAGTTCAAAGATAATAAAAAGTTGGGAAGAAGCAAAAATAGTAGATACGTTAGGAGCAAGAATAAAATTTTTACAACAATGGTATAGAAACTTATGTGAAAAATATAGAGAAGAATTAAAAATGAAAAAAACATTAATAAGAAATTTAGCATGTTGCAAAAATAAAATAGCACCCCAATTTGGATGTGAAGAAAGATATTATAAAAAAAAGAAAAAGACATAAAAAATATAAGAAATATAAAAAATCAAAATATAAATATAAGAAACCGAGAAAAAGATATTATGTAAAAAATTATAAATACAAAAGACCATATAGAAAGAAGAAATCTATAAAAGAATGTACTTGTTATAATTGTGGAAAGATAGGCCATTTAGCTAGAGATTGTAAATTACCTAAAAATCCGAAAAATAAACAAATATCAGAAATAAACAAAGATAATACAGAATATATGAAGATAGATTATATAGATTATGAATTAGAAAGTGAAGATAGTATATATGAAATTTCAGAAAACGAAACAGATAATGAAATAGATGAATCAAATGATTGAAGAAGATATAAAAATAATAACAAAGGAAGAATATTTAAATGATGAAAGAACGGAACAAAAAATAATATTTGACAGTAACATATTTGATGAAATAAAAGGAAAAGAATTAGATTTAAGTGTAGAAAAAATATTTAAAATACCAACAATAAAAAATATGTTTACTAGGAAAAAAGACGAATATTATGTAGTATGCTAAAAAGAACATGTAATAGACTGTAGATATGCAAAAGGCAAAGCTAGTATACCACTAGTAACAAAAAGAATAATTAATAAAGAGATAAATGATATAAAAAGTAAAGGAGATCCAATAAAATATTACACCTTGGAGGAACAGAGATATTAATAAAAGCATGTTTTAGAGAAGGAATAGATACACCAATATAATTATATTTAGCAGATGATAGAATTATAAAACTTATAGAAAAAGCATAATAACTGCCGTAAAAGGAAATCTAATATACCAAAAATTTAAATTTATAATAAGTGTAAATTATTCAGTAGCGGGAACAGATAAAGATATAGATAAATCACTCGTATTATACTGGAAAATATCAGGAATAGAATTAACCCTAGGAAGTAAAATATTTACAGAAAGATGCAAAAATTTATATGTATTAACAACAAAACATAAAATAACAGGAAAAAATAAGATTAACAAGATACGAATAGAAAGCCCATTCGAACAAATTAACAATAGATTATAATGATTATAGCTATAGAGACATAGATATAGAAGAAAATTTAGAAATAGTAAATGATAGAATAAGTACAACGAAAAGAATAGCTGATGAAAAATCAGAATCATCAAGCTCATCAAAAAGAACAAGTTATGAAATAAATTCAATAAGTAATTTAAACCAATATTACATAATTGAAAAAATAAATGAAAAAGAATATCTAATACTTTTGAATATAGGACAAGAAGAAAATTATATAGCAAAATATCTAGTAAAAAATGAAGAAATAAAAACTGATAATGATATGTGCCCAGATCTACCAAGAAGTTTAACAAATAGTAAAAATATAGCAGAAAAAAAAATAATAATAAGAGTTAGAAAAATAAAAATAGAATTCGAAGTAAAGGAAGAAATGCAAAAAGCAGATATAATATTAGGAATAAAATGGCTAGAATAAGTAAAACCATATAATATAAAACATACACAATTAACCTTAACATATAACAAAGAGAAGTTATTCTTAAGAAGAGCCTTAACATAAAATGAAAATATATGTATTAATGAAGATAGTAGTAGAAGGATATTACAGTAGATATTATACGCCTATGATAGATACAGGAGCAGAAGCTAATTTATTTAGATATAATTGCTTACCAGAAAGTAAATGGGATAAATTAAAAACACCAATAATAGTTAAAGAATTTAATAATGAAGGAAGCTTAATTACTTATAAAGCTAGGAATGTAAAAATACAAGTATGGAATAAGATATTAACAATAGAAGAAATTTATAATTATGAACTAACATCAAAAGATATACTTTTAGGAATGCCGTTCTTAGATAAATTATACCCACATATAATAACTAGAACAGACTGGTGGTTTACAACACCATGCAAACAGAAAGTGAGAGCAAAAAGAGTTAATAATAAAATAAGAAAGAAAAGTGATTGGATAAAAGGAAGTGAAAAAATTACACAAAAGTTAGAAAATATAAAAAATACTGAAGATACAATAGAACTAGTAGTATTTTCAATAAATAAAATAGAAATAACTATATTTTCAATAAATAAGATAGAAATAATTAAGAAAAAATTAGAACAATTATATAGTGAAGATCCATTAAAAGGATGGGAAAAACATAAAACTACTATAAAAATTGAATTAATAGATAAAAATAGCATAATAATCCAGAAACCATTAACATATAATTTTGACGATTTAAAAGAATTTAAAATGCATATAGATGAATTATTAGAAAAATAATATATACAAAAAAGTAATAGTAAACATAATAGTCCAGCATTTATAGTAAATAAACATAGTGAACAAAAAAGAGGAAAAAGTAGGATGGTTATTGACTATAGAAATTTAAATGCAAAAACTATAACATATAATTATCCAATACCAAATAAGATATTAAAAATAAGGCAAATACAAGGATATAATTATTTTAGCAAATTCGATTGTAAATCAGGATTTTACCATCTAAAGTTAGAAGAACAATCTAAAGAATTAACCGCATTTACGGTACCACAAGGATTTTATGAATGGAACGTATTACCATTTGGATATAAAAATGCACCAGGTAGATATCAACATTTTACGGATAGTTATTTTAAACAATTATCTAATTGTATAGTATACATAGATGATATATTATTATATACAAAAACTAAAGAAGAACATTTAAAATTATTGGAACAGTTTACAGATATAATAGAAAAATCGGGAATAAGTCTAAGCGAAAAGAAAGCTGAAATTATGAAAAATCAGATAGAATTTTTAGGAATACAAATAGATAAAAGTGGAGTAAAAATGCAACAAAATATAGTACAAAAAATAATAAATTCGAAAGAAGAATTAGATACAAAGAAGAAAATACAATCATTTTTAGGATTAGTAAACCAAGTAAGAGAATATATTCCAAAATTAGCAGAAACTTTAAAACCACTACATAAAAAATTAAAAAAGGATGTAGAATATGACTATAATGAAGAAGATAAAAAACAAGTTCAAAAACTAAAATTACCTTGTAAAGAATTACCAAAATTACAATTTTTGGATGAAAATAGAAAATTTATATATATAGTAGAAGCAGATGCTAGTGAATATAGTTATGGAGGAGTACTTAAATACCGATATGAAGCAGAAAAATAGAACACCACTGTAGATACTACTCAGGTACATTCAATGAGACAAAAATAAAATGGAAAATAAATAAGAAAGAATTATGTTCATTATATAAATGTTTGTTAGCATTTGAGCCATATATTGTATATAACAAATTTATTGTACGAACAGATAATACACAGGCACGCTGGTGGTTAACAAAGAAAATACAAAGTTCAGTTACAACAAAAGAGATTCGGAGATTAGTCTTGAATATATTAAATTTCACATTTATAATTGAAGTAATCAGTACTAAAAAAAATGTTATTGCAGATTACATATCAAGACAAAGCTACACAGACTGAAATAATAGAAGAAGATACTCTAGAAAAAATACTCAACACCCTAACTATGCTTTCAATGAAAGTGGACAGTATGGGTAATGAGATAGAAAAATTAAAGACTAATGAAGATAAACTGAAGTCTATAGCTACAAATCAGCTAACTCAGCAGTGTGCAGAGCTATGTCGATCGGAAGACATTAAAGTTCCAGAGCTAGAAGGAGACAATGGGACACTCCATAAAACCCATAACATTTATCAATCTACTTCTGCAGGTACAAGCAAAGGAGTTAGTCGACCAAGATACCAGAACATGAATATGAATAAAATATTTGAGAAACCATTTATACCGAAAACACAAAAAAACCCTTGTTCATACCCCCACAAATCACCACATACCGAGATAGCCTGAACCAAGATAAAAAAGTTTACAACTATACAACCCAAAAATACGTAGAAAATATCTATAGAGTACAAACTTTTCTAAACCTTAACCCCAGAGCTACAAATATCAAAGAACCAAACACAAACTATATAACCCAAAAATTACAAGGATATAACAAGCTAATAGCACTACCCAAAACCAACCTAAGCCTAGTAAAAACTTGTTTTGACTATGGATTATTAAACACCATATACACTCAAGACGAAGAAGAACTAACAGCTATGGAAGAATTACACAGGATATTCACCACCTACAAAAGGATAACAAAAGGAAATCTATTTTATATAAAGTGTTATACTGCACCAACAGAGATATTATACGACGAAATAAAATCAGTTATACAAGTTGTAAAAATAGGACTAACCAGAGATATGATCATACCAGAAGATATTACACAGCAACAGGAGATACCCAGAATTGAGATACCCGATTTCTACGCAAACAAACGACTCATTGGACTATCTACGATTATTCAAGAATTAACAAATAATTATACTAATGGAAACCCAATATGGAGCTATTATTCGAGAGACCATCAAATGATTTATTCAAATTCAAAAGAGCTACGACAAGCAGATATGGAAGATGTTAGGCAATGGATAATGACATTACTTAACCTAGAAAAACAATCTACCGCAAGAGCAATTAAAAAAGGATTTATTTCAGACGGATTACTGACAAGATATTGTAAAATAATTGGACACAAATATCCAGATCATCAATGTTCAAGATGTAATGGAGAAGATAACATTATTCCAGAAGTAAACCTATAATAAAGTAAACCTAGAATAAAAATCAAGAAGATGAACATGCCAGCTGGAAAGATAAGATAAGAAGCAATGGAAAAGCAACAGATACGACAACGAGAAGATACCAATGGAAGAAGACAAGATATTAAATTATTTACGTAAAATTGTTCGGATTGTTAGAATCATTGTATAAACTTTTCTTTTTAGCCTCCTAGCCTTTTTGACTTTTTTAAAGGCTAAAACATTAACTTTTTAGCCTCCTAGCCTTTTTGACTTATTTTAAAGGCTATGACACTAAGTTTTTATTGTATAGACTTTTATTTTTTAGACTCCTAGCCTTTTTGACTTTTCAAAAGGCTATGGCACTTAGGATCCTAGTCTTAGAATTTTTTAAACGTGTAAAGACTCATGTAAGGACTTTGTAAAGATTTTTCATTCTATAAATGGAAGAAATCGAAGGCATTGCAAGGCAAGCCTTCATGTGTTGAAGCAATACTCTCTCCAGTACACAACAAATATTTTGCTCAGTTAATTAAAAAACAGACATACTTCAATGGAAAAAGCTATGGAGGAACAAACTTCAGAAATATCAAAACTACCCGAACAGATATATTTATTTATGATTATTAATAGCTAAATTCATAGTTCCCAACAATCATGATATGATAAAATAAATTCATATTAGTTACTTTATAGTAGAATTATTCGAAGAATAATATGTTAAGAAGTTTATTAGCAAAGTGGAAATGGAGAAAAATCCCTAAGAACTATGTCATCCTAAAGGTGAAACCAATAAGGCAAGAAGCTGTGGCGGGGAGTAACCAGAGTAGAGGCGTTGTTTAAGGGAAAAAGTATCCAAATTACCATGCTAATAGCGACCGAAGAACATATTATTTAAGAATAATCTAGTATATAGTAATCTAAGATGACCATATTTTGTTATGTACATGGTTGAAGGGAATATTTTGAAAAAAGCAATTTTATGAAAATGAATAATTATTTATCTGATGTGATGGTAGATAAATTTAAAATACTTATTTTGTATGCACTTAAAGATATAAAAGTAGTAGATATAAGAAAAATCATATTAGAAAAAGCATTTGGTAAATATTACATAACTAGAGTAAATTTTATACCATACCTACCTAACTACTCTTACAAATACTTACCATGATAAATTACATAAAATTTTTAGAAAAAGATATGAGAAACATACAGTTACTAGAAAAACAGATGAAAATAAATATAGACAAATACATGGAAAATAAAGATATAAAATATATAGAATTTCTTAATAAAAATATGCAAGAACTACTAAGACTAAAACAAACAACTACAAAATATTATAATAAAATCAATTTTAAAAGATAGATCATCTAGATTATCTTAAAGTTTTAATCTTATATATACTTAAAGATATAGAAATTATAGACATTAAGAAAATAATATTAGAAAAAGTAATAGACTATGAAATTGAAACCATAAATTGGATAGAACAGTTATACCAAAAAATTTACCCAGAAGGATATTATTCAGATTAAGGAATGTTAGAATATATTAGAAAAACTAGAGAAAATCAAGATAATCTAAATAAAGAAATTAATTATAGAAACCGAATTAGAAAAATAATGGAAAATCTAAAAGAAAAATTAATATGGATAGAAGAAACCTTAGAAAATTTAGGAAAAAGTACATGTGATAGTTTATATAATTTAAAAAGCTCACTACGAGAAGAACAACACAAGATAATAAATAACATAGAAAATCTAGAATTAGATATACATTACAGTACAATTAGGATAAATAATTATACAGAAATTTGTAACTCTGTAATTACTACAGGATAAAATAATAAACCAAACAAATTAATGAATACATCTTATGAAAAGAATAAATCATTAGAAAATATTGAAACAAAACTTAAGAAATATCCACGCACAAAGAAAAATAGATTCATTATATATATATACTAAATCTATTTCATAAGTTAGTTATCCGCCTATATCCGCACCCCCTACAAATGGTATCAGAGCCCAATTATTTAAAAAGTACAGCAGTGAGATATATGTTAGATATGTTAGAATTTATCCAATGCTATTTATCTTTTTTGTGATTTTTTTAAATTTTTTTCTTTATTTTTTTATCAATCAATCAATTTGTTTAATAATCAAAATGAATGGATCAATTACTATTTCTTCATTTATTTTTGTTCTTTAATATAAAATTTTAATATTTCTTTATTTTCATTATTCTCATGACTTTTGATGATCATAACTCCTAAATTATATTAATAGTAATATTCATGATATCATTTGATGTTCCATATTATTATCCTATAAATAGAAGTATTAGAAGTCTTCTTTTCTTCATCATCAAAATTAAGGATATTTCATTCACTATATATTTTTTGAACTTTCATATATTCTTTTAAAAATTCATTTGTATACATTTTAAAATGTCCTTATTTTTTTCTTTTGGGTATGCTATTGCTTCTTCTTCTTCTACATATATTGTTCCTTTGGCATTTTTATTGATTTGCTAAACTCATATATGAGATTACATTAAGTTTGTTGTTATTGTTATCTTATATTGTTTATAACTTTTAAGCAAGTACATGTATGATTTACATCTATTTTCTTATAATTTTTTATAATACATTATCTTTTGTGATATATTATTTTTTGCAGGAATAAGAAGATCAAATAGTGAACGGCTTAAATGAAGATGAAAGGATGACTATGTAAAGATTTAAGGAGAAGGACATAGGAATCACTTGACATGAATATTTTTTTAAAATTAAATATATATTTTTTGCATTTATTTATCGTTATACTAAAAAAAGATATAAAAGAGAAATATAGATAAGATGATGCAACATCTCAATTTTTTGTATTTTTTTTACATAATCTACTAAATAAATAATTATTAAAAATATCATAGAATAAAATCAAAATTGTCCTTAAAATAGATCTTTTGCAATAGAACCCAATTCGTCATTTGCTTGAGACAACGAGAAGTTAATATAACATAATCTTCATGATAATTAATTTCTTTTTATGTATTATGTAGTTGTAACTATAATATTAATGTCAATGAGGAAAATGAAACAAAAAAGTGAAGGCAACAAAGAATAAATAATTGTAACGAATGACTAGAGTAGTAAAGAGTCATTAGCTTGTAGTTTTCTTTCTGATCGAGATAAATGCTTTCTAAAACACAAAATTCACATTGTTTGTATCTAGGGTCTCTTCATTATGATATGATATCAAAAACAGTTGTTATGGAGCATGTCTTTCACTTCAATCTTTTAATTAAATCTTTGTAAATTGATAAATAGTCCTATAAGTTGTAGTGTTTAGTTGTTTGTTTAGGTAAAGTCAGGTAAGTCGTGTTGTTTAATTCTTTGTCTTAGCTTTAACTCTATTATATGTTATTTTTAGATAGTGTCCTGCTTTTATTTACTAAGATTTTTTTAATCTTTTACTTTCACACCTTAGTAATTCATGTTTACAAAAAGGTGATTTATGCTTTCATTCCTCACTAGTTTATGTTAAGAAAAAGATGATTTATTCTGGAAGCATGATGTTGGACATTTAATTACTTTATCTACCTATGTTTGATGAACACTTGCTATTGACATGTATTGGTTCTTCTGTTTCTAATGTGATTTAATGTAGATTAATCATGCAATGAATTATCCCAATTTCTATGAATATAGCAAGTCAATAAGAAACCTAATCCATATGTGTAATGTCTTTGTCAGGTTGTCATATACATTTTTAAAAAATTAAATGAAATTCTTTTAAAAGTGATATCTGAACATAGATAAAGTCATATATAATAAAAGAACAATTAATCTTTGATATATGATTACATTAAGAAACAATTAGAGACCTTCAATTCCATTATCTTTTTTATGATTTTATTTGGCCTTCTCCTTTCATTTTTAATGTTTTAATCCATAATGTAATAACTAAATAACTTTGAAAAGCCACAAAAAATAAATGATATAAAACACATGCATAATCAAGTCATGTTTAACTCTTAAACCTTTGCAATAAAAGGTCAGCCCACGTCGGTAAGCTTAATGTATCAAGAATGGCTTTTAATTATTACCTACTGTTGTAACCTTTTACACTCCACATTAATGGAGGATAAAAAAATGCCTAAATACTCTAGCTACCTTTGACATATGTATTGGCATCCATCGCTACTATTAGATTTATGACCCAAATTTTGTTGATTCCACCCAAAAAGTTTCGCGGTGCGACTCATGTTGATGATTTTTAATGGGGTCTATGGTGGTAGTATAGGGATCGAGCCGACAAACCCGATATGGACCTTTATGTTTTGGGGCCTAGGACTTATTTGTATGCACATATTATATAAGTGCATTTAGTGGGTTGTTTTGGGCATTCAGAAAATTCAGCCTTCTCTACATTGTACTCTCTCTCTATTATAGTGAAACATCCTCTGCCTCTGCCTGTGATTTTTTTGCAAGGCTTTTCACGTAAATCTGTGTGTTCTTATTTTCTTTTTGTTTGTGGTTTGCTTTATTTCTGCCCGATTCATAAAAAACTGGTGTCAGGACCTGTTCGATTGTTTTCTCGAGGATGGCAACCATGAAGTATGATATTCTACTGTTGGATAGCAATACCAGATTTTCGTTATGGCAGGTTAAGATGCGGGTTGTGGTCGCGCAGATGGATTTGGATGATGCTTTATTAGGGTTTGATAAAATGCTCTCGTCGTGGACGGACGAGGACAAATGACGTAAGGATCGAAAGACTCTATCTTAGATCCATCTTCATTTATCCAATCAGATTCTACAGGATGTTTTAAAGGAGACCACAACCGCTGCGTTGTATTTAAAACTGGAATCGTTGTGTATGACGAAGAGCCTAACAAGTAAGTTGCATCTCAAGCAATGACTTTATTCCTATCGTATGTTTGAAGGTGCATCCTTGGAGGATCACTTATCTGTATTTAAGGAAATCTTCTCTGATTTAGATACTCTAGATGTTAAGTACGATGAGGAAGATCTAGGGTTGATTTTGTTGTGTTCACTACCTGCTTCATACACGACCTTTAGGGATACGATTTTATATAGTCGTGATACCCTGACGAATGATAAATTCTATGACGCGTTATTCTCTAAGGAGAAGATGAAGCATCTTGTGAATGGGCCAGATACTCAAGAAAATAGTCTCATTTTTTAGGAGGAAGGACTCGTGAGAGGAATTCTGGAGGTGATGATAAGAATAGGTTGAAATCCAGAAATAGAAATAAAACCTATAATTACTGCAAGAAGAAGGGTCATATTAAATTCGAATGTTGGAAGCTACAAAATAGAGAGAAAAAAAATCTCCAAAATCAAAAGAAAACCAACCAGAGAAATTCGGTGAAGCCAGTTTTGTGGAAGATAGCGGTAGTGATGGAGAACTTTTGGTAGTTTTTGATGGTAACTCCAAACCCTGTGAGGATTAAATTCTTAATTCAGCTTGCACATTTCATATGTGTCATAATCGGGATTGGTTTACAATATATAAAACAGTCTCTAAAGGTGCGTTATTGATGGGAAATAACACACCTTGTAAGATAGCTGATATTGGAACAATTAGGATCAAGATATTTGATGGGGTTGTGAGGACACTTGGTGATGTGCGGTATATCCTAGACCTGAAGAGAAATCTTATTTCCTTGAGTACTGTTGATTCGAACGGTTATAGGTACACTGGTGAAGGTGGAGTCCTAAAGGTTACTAAAGGTGCTCTTGTTGTGATGAAGGGACAGAGAAAGTTTAAAAATTTGTATGTCGTACATGGCTCTATTGTTATAAGTGATGTAGCTGTTTCTACCTCCTCTCTATTAGAAAATAATATTGCTAAACTTTGGCATATACTCTTGGGGCATATGAGTGAAAACGAGATGACTGAACTAAGCAGGAGAAGACTTCTTGATGGGTAGAGTATTATTAAATTGGAGTTCTATAAGCACTACATTTTCAAGAAACAGAAGAGAGTCAGATTCACTAAAGGCATCCACTCAATTAAGGGCACACTTGATTACATCCATTGTGATCTCTGGGGTCCTGCTAGAGTACCTTCTAGAGGAGGCGTTAATTACTTGTTGACTATTATTGATGACTATTCCAAAAAAGTTTGGATGTTTTTTTTGAAGCAAAAGAATGATGTGTCGCCTACTTTTAAGAAGTGAAAGACTATGATTGAAAGTAGACATGGAAGCAGGTAAAATGCCTTTGGACCGATAATGGTTTAGAGTTCTGTTCTAATGAATTTAATGCTTTGTGCAAGTCAGAAGGAATTATGAGACACTTAACAGTTCGTCATACTCCATAGTAGAATGGTATGGATGAACAAATGAATAAGACTATAATGGAGAAGGTGCATTATATTCTCTCTAATGCTGATGTACCCAAGTCTTTTTGGGCTGAAGCTGCTTCCACAGCTTGTCTTCTTATTAATCGCTCTCCCTCAGTCGCGATTGATAAAAAGACTCCACAAGAGGTATGGTCTGGTACTCCTGCTAGTTATTCTAATTTAAGGATATTTGGATGTCCTGCGTATGCTCATGTTGATAATGAAAAGTTGGAACCTAGATATGTCAAGTGCTTATTTATAGGTTAAATCCTAGTGTTAAAGGTTATAAGCTTTAGTGTCCAGAAAGCAGAAAGGTTATAATTAGCAGGGATATTGTGTTTGATGAATCTGCCATGCTTTGGACTCTCTCTGAATCTAGTGTTTCGCCTCCAAATGAGCTTAGTGACATGAATCAGCAAAAGTCAAGCACCCATGTTGAATTGTAGATTGGAGCAGAGCCTACTTTTCAGTCTAGCCCGGAGATAGAAAGTGATACTATTTCTTCTTTACCACCAGTGACACCACAGTATTCTATTGCTAAAGACAGGACTAAAAGGGATATTAGACCTCATCAGAAGTATGCTGAAGCTGATTTGGTTGCTTATGCATTGAGTGTAATAGAAGGTATTGATTCCGATAAAGATCCTTCTTTTTACTCAGATACAGTTAGTTGTGATGATTCCGACCGACGGATGATTGTTATGCAGGAGAAGATGGAATCACTTCATAAGAATAACACATGGGATCTGGTGAGATTGCCTAAAGATAAAAAAGTTGTCTGTTGCACATGGATATTCAAAAAGAAAGAAGGAACATCAGGATTTGAAGATGCTAGGTACAAAGCAAGACTAATTGCTAAAGGTTACAGTCAGGTTCCAGGTATTGACTTCACAGGTATGTTTTCTTCAATTGTAAAACATAGTTCGATTCGAGCATTGCTTGGTATTGTGGCCATGCATATCTTCAGCTTGATCATTTGGATGTCAAAACTGCATTCTTACATAGAGAACTTGAGGAGGACATCTATATGCAGAACCAGAGCGCTTTGTAGTCTCAGGAAAAGGGGCTATGTATGTTTGCTGAAAAAGTCTCTTTATCTCTAAAAGCAGTCGCCTAGACAGTAGTATAAGAGGTTTGACTTTTTTATGACCTCTCATATATTTCAGAGGAACAGCTATGATAGTTGTGCCTACTTTAAAGAGGCAAGTGATCGTTCATTTGTGTATCTTCTCTTGTATGTTGATGATATGTTGGTTGCAGTAAAGGATATGAGAGAGATAATAAAAGTCAAAGCCCAACTCAGTAAGGATTTTGATATGAAGGATCTAGGTACAACAAAGAAGATTCTTGGCATGGAGATTCTGAGGGATAGAAAGAATTGTAAGTTATACTTGAGTCAGAAAGGATATATTGAAAAAGTGCTTCACAGGTTCAATATGCAAAATTCCAAACTAGTAAGTACTCCATTGGCAGCTCGCTTCAAACTCTCGGCCACTTTATCTCCAAAAATAAATGATGAGCGTGGCTATATGTCTCAAGTCCATACTCCAGTACTGTTGGGTCTCTTATGTATGCGATGGTGTGTTCTCGATCAAATTTATCTTATACCATCAGTGTAGTTAGCGGATACATGACAAATCCTAGCAAAGAACATTGGAAAGCAGTTCAGTGGATTTTCAGATACTTGCATGGATCTTTTCACCATTGGTAGTTGTGCTATTAGTTGGAAAGCTACCTTACAGACTACGGTTGCTTTGTCAACTACTGAGGCAGAGTCTATGGCTATTACAGAGGCTTTCAAGGAATCTATTTGGTTGAAGGGTCTATTCGGTGAACTTAACAAAGACTTACAAATTACTACAATTTTTTGCGATAGTCAGAGTGCTATCTTCCTTACGAAAGATCAGATGTTTCACGAGAGGACAAAGCACATCGATGTTCCGTATCATTTTGTGCGTGAAATTATTTCTCGTGGTGATATTATGGTGAGCAAGATTAGTATCATGATAATCCTGATGATATGATGACCAAGACACTACCAAGTGCTAAGTTTGAGCATTGCTTGGACTTGGTTAGTGTTAGATGTTAAGATATGCCCTTAGGGGCTTTTGTGGAAGAGGTGGAGAGTTTGTCTTGAAATGAATTTGAATTCTGAATTAGAATTCATGTCAAGGTGGAGATTGTTAGAGTTGTGATCCGAATTTTATTGATCCGGCCCAGAAAGTTTTGCGGTGTGACTCATGTTGATGATTTTCAATAGGGTCTGTGGTGGTAGCGTAAGGATCGGGCCGACAGGCTCGATACGGACCTTTATGTTTTGGGGCCTAGGACTTATTTGTATGCACATATTATATAAGTGCATTTAGTGGGTTGTTTTGGGCGTTCAGAAAATTCAGTCTTCTTTACATTGTACTCTCCCTCCGTTATAGTGAAACATCCTCTGCCTCTACCTGTGATTTTCCCGTAAGGATTTCCACGTAAATCTGTGTGTTCTTGTTTTCTTTCTGCTTGTGGTTTGCTTTATTTCTGCCCGATTCATAACAGCTACAATAGCAGAACCATGAAAATCTCACCAATATTATATTGTGTATCAATAAGAATTTGTGGATTAATGTTCAATCGAGCATACGTCTATGTTTCTTACGGAAACATGAAGAATGAAAATTAACTTTTATATTGACATATTTTCTATTGGAAGCTTTGGGACGCTTTGCATGTCTTAGAAAAATCATGTTTTGTTACTGAAGTTATTGGCTCGTGATTCTCAGAAAGGAAAGATGCAAGAAAGACCAAGGAAACAACACATTTTCTCGATAATGTCGGGAGTCCTTTAACATCAGAGGCAGACTCAAATTCATACTTAGTGGGTTCGAATTTTATATTTTTAGGATTATATTTGTTATATACTGTTAAATTATAGGTTAAAATCTAGTATTTCTTAATATATATACAAATGATGAAGTTGAAGATGTAGATCAAATATTAAATTGTCGTGTGCTCATGTGTGTTGCTAAATTTAAATGAATGATTAAAAAGTACAAAACTTTTCATCTAGCTAAGATTTTATCGATTTACAAGATTGATTCTTTCATCTATTTTTTTTTTTTTCACTCTTTTGTTTCTAACTATTGTGTGTATTGGGTACCTTTTACTTTTGCCCAAAAAATTGTTTGTCTCTTAAACTTTCTTGTAATCTTCCTCTCATGATTATAGAAACTATCCTTCGTGTATTTTCTTGTGCCTTTTTTTTAAAATCTAGAATAGGAATGCTATAGATGGTACCGGTGTTGTTTAGGAGGTAATTTGTCTATTTTAATTTTAAAATTTTATATATACTTACTTTCAAAAAAAAATTAATTCATATTCCTTAGATCTTCATCAAATATTAGAAAAAAATTTATTTGATAAAAGTTTTTCCAACGAACTAATCATTATAATTATTTTTACATTTTTATTTATTTACTTTCACATAAATTAAAGGGATCAAAATTTCGTGATTCTTTTATTTTTTACTTTACATGCTTATTAAATAAGATTTAAAAAATAATTTCACCTGTATATACCAATCAATTAGAATTTAAAGATCAAAACGAAAATATTTATGATTTTTGTTTACTATTTTAAAGTGCAATGACGTGTTTTAAGATTTTATTATTTTAATATATTAATTTGTTGCTTATGCACTGTTATTAATAACTACGCTTTACCAACAAAAATAATTTAGAACCACATAAAAGAAGTTTAAAATAATGACGTGTATTTGTTATTTTAAAAGAAGTTTTACCTAATTTAGAACCACATAAAAGAAGTTTAAAATAATGACGTGTATTTGTTATAATTATCTGCTCCTTTTATAAATTTATTTATGTTTCTTTGAACTGTGGAGAGCATCCTAAATCACAAATTCTATTATGAAATTATGTACGTCTTGGATTGGCGGAAAGAGGACCTTATTTCTATTGGAAAAGAAAAGATTGATAGTTGAGTAAAAATTGATCTTTCTACCAACATAGGTTGTGGTGCAGCAGGTGGGGCTGCTCCACCCTTAATCAGAGGTTAAGGGTTTGACTCTCCCCATAGAGAAAACTCTGTTAGGAGCGCTACCCCCGAATGAGGCCCTACTCGGCGCGAATCCGGATTAGTCGGACTCCAATGCGGGTACCGAACACCAAATGGGAAATAAAAAAAAAAAGTTGATCTTTCTGACAAGAAAAAATTAATATAACTACTTTTTGATATTTTAATTTTTTTGATAACCACGTGAAGTGCGGATAAATTTTCTAGGATATATATATATATATAAATGAGATTCTTAGTCAATCCTATGTGCCATGCCTTAGAGGCATCCAAACCTATTTATACTTTTTCATGGGTTTTTTTGACCATTTTTTAATTTTAAAAGATTAAAAATTCACTTTAATATTATAAACAACAGTAAAGATATTTTATTAAATATTTCTCATTTGTGTGCTATGTAAAAAAAGAAAATGTTAGTTATGTTTTTTTGTGATTTTTTGGACATTAATTAAATTTTCTTCTTATTTTAAATATTTATTTATTTAAAGAAAACTCAAAAGTCGCTATATATATATATATATCCAATAAAGAAAAAAATAAGAATAGCAGAAAAACAAGATGTAAAGAAAATTGACATAGGAGAAAAGGAAAAATTAAATCATCAATTGTAATCACTCCAAGAAACAAAATTATTTTTTTTGCAATGATTTTTGATATATTTCCTTTCTTTTCTGATTTTTCGTTTTTTTTTAATGTTTTATATATATATTCTCTTACAGTCTAATTTGTGTTTTTCTTAATCCTAATTATAAATGTACAAAAATGATAGTATCTCCTAATGTTTGAATATTTGTTTTTAATTCTTTAATTCTTTATTTTAAAAATTGCTTTTAGATAAAGATAAAATTAGCTTAAATTTTTGAATTTTGAATTTGAACTGAAGGTTACAAATTATTGTAGAATTTGAATCAAAAACTAATTCTATAGTGATAAAGCTAAATTTTAAATGACTTCTTCCTATATAAACTGATTTTTCAATCAAAGCTTTTATTTTATTCTCAGAACTTTTTACTTATTCATTTTTTTAATCAAATTCGTTTATTGATTATACAATATCCAGGGTTGACACTTGCTTACATTAATATATCTGTGCAAAATTTATGTAATATTCAAGCTTGACTTTAGATTATTTGATTGAAATCTATTAATATTTGTGTATTTGATGGTATAGAGTTAATCTGTTATTGATTGTGTCATTGAGGCAAATGATTATCATGAAATGATTTTATATATACTGGACGCTGACTTGTTTTCTTTAATTGTAGCAGGTTGCAACATATAATTTTGAATGTTTACTTTTGGAGCTATTTATTTCTGAACAATCAATAAGCTCTGAAATGGCAAACAAAAATTCAACAACATAAAAGATATACGGTAATTTTTTAGAGAGGTTAAACATGCGATTGCTTATGTATCAAATTAAACATTGAAATATGTGAGTTTGTCATCCTATTTTTTCTTTTATATTGTGTTTTTTAACAAAAGAAGATTAACAAACAAATATGTCATTGAATATGAATTTCGATTATATTTAAACAGAGATTTTTTTTTTAACTTCTTATCCTCTTTATATATATATATATATATATATATATATATATATATATATATACATACACACACTGCAATCTCCGATACATAATTTAATGTTAGACTATACATTATTGATAATTAGGTGTATTTGTATTTATCGTATCTTGATAAAGTAAAAAAAATTGATAAGGTCAATTTGTATGTTGTATTTGCAAGTAATTTTATCTCTTTCTTATTTTACCATCTCTTATATTTATTTTTATTAATTTTCTTTTAAATGTAGTACTTTTCAAGATTCGTTTAAATTTGATTTTTTTGAATTTAAAATTAACACTTTGTGATTACTGAGAGAAATTTTAAATTAATTTATACATACTGATTCTTCTCTTTACTCTTAATTAATACACATACACATACATACATACATACATATATATATATATATATATATATATATATATATAATGCATGGAAGAAAATTGAAAATTTTCTAAATTGATACACTAATTTTTTTTTTTTTTGATGGAAATACAAAGTAAAACTGAAAAAAATAGTTGAATTGATATATCAAAGAGTTGATTTTTATTGTAATGTAACAACAACAACAATGATCTTTAGAAAATTAAGTCTGAATTCTTTTTTTTTTCTTAAAATTCATATTGGTTGATACAAATATAATTTAAAATTAGTCTTATTTACTTTTTGAGAAATATATAATTATCTTATCTTTTATTGTTTTCAGAACTTTTATTTATTCTATATACTATATATACAAATTCTTATTGCAACTTTCTTACATAATTATTGTTTTTCTCCATTGAATAGGATATTTACTATGTCTTTTAAATTATTAAATATAAGTGAATTCATAATTTGAATTTTATGGCTAGCTCATGCTTGAAATTTCACACCTACCATTCAACTTATCAAGTTTAGATTTATTGTTTGCAAAATTTAATGAATTGTTTAACATATGTACACACTTACATCAAAGTTACATAATTATTTTCTAATTATTTTTATTAAAAAAAATTATCTTCATAATTTTTTCCTATCCAAATATGCAAACCAGATTTAATCAATTTCAAATACTAGATAAAATTTAAGTTGTGATAGCTTATTTTTCTATTTGAATTTGAGATGATTTTTTTTTTTTTTTGAAATATGAAAAGAAAGGTAACCCTTTGAATAACATTACATTCATAGTTTAAATTTTTAATTCACAAAGTTAAAAAAAAAAAAAAAAAAGGCTATGAAAACTAAATTCAAGTAACAACTCAAATTTTGATAATAATAGTTTCTCACATTTTAACCTTTATAGCTTAAATATTTAGTTGTAAAGAAGTAAAATGTTAAATTATATCATATAAAAATAAATATCTTAATAATGTAGTTTAGAGTGCAATTAAACATGATGTAATAGTTACACACTAAAAAAAATTATTTAATTAATTCATGATTCTACTTTATCCTTTACAATTCATATTCAAGTTACATGCATTATGAAATTCTCCTTAATTCTTAGGACAAGTGAATAAATTTTTTGAATTTGAATCAAAAAACTAAAATATAATAAGAAATAAAGTTGTATTTCGATAGAGGTGAAAATATTGAACTTGATTTTTAAATCCTTGAGAAATTCTACTAGATTAGTTTGGAGTCTTTTTTTAATTTTATATTTCATTTATTTTTTATGCATGACGAAATTTATCTATTCAAATTTCTATATTTTGAAACAAGAGAGAAGAAAACTTAACTATTTATGTGTACAAATAGAAAATAATAATTTATTTTAAAATTAAATTAGAGAAACGTAAAGTAATTAAATTACAATAAAAACAAATCATACATCTTGGTGGAGGGTGGGGGAGGGGGGAGGGATTTGCACTAATTTTATAAATATAATGAAAAAATTAGGCTTAAGTCACTTCTCGCCGTTTAAAGTTGCATGCAGCATTATAATTATAGATTGTCCAAATGTGTACCTATTTAAAGTTAATGATATAGCCGCATCTTTTGAGAATTCTCTTCTCATATAAAAGAAAGTGTACCTATTTAAAGTTAATGATATAACTACATTTTTTGAAAATTCTCTTTCCATATAAAAAAGTGTCGAGATTCAAAGCGCAATATTTAACGCACCAAATTGTTATCAAATACGATCGTTAATAGGTAAATATTTGTATGTCAGTGTATCTTATTTATATCTAACCAAACAGTTAATCTATAATACTTATAAAGCTAAGAATATATAAAATAATATAATACATCTCTTTGGTCAAGAAATACAATTATGCATTTTTTTCTCCTTTTGGGGAGTTTTCTCTTTTCCTCTTCTTTATTTATGTGGTTTATTATAAAGCTAAACAATTCACTCCTTTAAATCTGTTAAGTATAGTATATTAAATACGTAATTTAAGAAACTAAAAAGACATTTCCTTAAACTTCTTTAATGTAAAACTTAATGGTCTTTATTTTATTACTTTTTCAATTTTTTATTATCATAATTCCTATATATATATTAAGGAGAGACATAAGGGAGGTGATGTGACACTTCTATATGATCTTCATTGCTATTTATATTTTTGTGATTTTTTGATAATTTTTTTTTTCATTTCTTATTGCAGAAGAATGAATATTACAATTACTACTCATCCATTTATCCTTATAATTCAATGTAAAAATTCAAATGTCTGAAAATTTCTTGAAAACTCCATTACTCTATAATTAATTTTCACGTTTTTCTGATCTTTGACTTTTCATTTTTCCATATGTTTTTAAATGAATATGTAATGTTACTTTCCCTTTATAAATAGTGTGCATTTCATGGTCTTTTGGTATAATTTGTCTATTTCATAAATGGTCAAATCCGTAGAATTGATGTTTAAGATGGTGAAATACAAGAAAGACATTACAAATTATTTTAGAATTTTGTTGTCTTAGTTTTCTATGTAAAAGTTAAGCAATAGGTATGTTTATTCTCCTTTTATTATTTGTAAGTGTGATGTGTATTATAAAATTGATAATGATTTACTATTCATCATAAGGAAGACATATATTGATCGGATATTTATATGTATGACTTCTACAAGATATTAATTTTACTTAATAATAATTTTTTTTATATATGTATACATATGGAATAAGAAGGAAACTAAAATTCTGTAAAATAAAAACAACATTTTTTAGGTGTAAATTAATTGTAACGAGAGAGCTAGTGAGGAAGGTATTACAAATTATTTTAGAATTTTGTAGTCTTAATTTTCTATTTTAAAAGTCAAACAAAAAGTACATATATTCTCTTTTTACTATTTGTAAGTGTGATGTATATTATGAAATTGATAATGATTTACTATTCATCACTGGGAAGACATATATTGATCAACAATTTGTATGTATGACTTCTACATAATGTTAATTTTACTTGATAATAGTTTTTTATATATCTATACATATGTAATCAGAAGGAGGCTAAAATGTTTTAAAATCAAACAACATTTTTTAAGTGTGAATTAATTACAACGAAAGAGCCAGTGAGATCTTATAAAGAAAAGTAAATTATGTGTTGACGTTTAAGCATGTTTCATATATTACAAAAAATGTGTTGTTGAAGTCTTTGTAAAAATACTTTATTGCATTTAATTTTATCATCATAACAATATAATACTACAAATATAATATTAACGCGCTGGTAAGCAAAAAACACGTAATTTAATTGTTATCTGTATAATTTATATTGTCTTGTAAATTATATAATAGTGGACGAAGTTGTTTTATAAAATAAAAAAGTAGGTTGAAAAATAGAAAAAAAAGATCAAGAGAAGAGATGTTATAAACAAAAATAAGATTCTTATATCTTTACTTCAAAAGATGACATAATTTAATATAGCAGCATAGTATTTCCTACTTACGAATAACAATTCCTAATACTCAAAACTTTTCTTCTTTAAATTATAACTTAAATAAAATTGAATGGATAAATGAAATCAAGGAAAAGACATATATATATATATATATATATATATATATATATATATATATACTATTTTAGGTGTACGTGCCTTGCGCATGTATCTCACTTTAAAATATTTTTAAAAGTTGATCGACATTCATCTTCCATCTGTAAATTGCAACAAAATAATACAATGATAGAGACATCAAAATAATACAATTAAATCCAATCTTTACACACAAAAATTTTTTCAAAGTCGCCCGACACTCATCTACCACTTATAAAATAACAAAATAATAAGATAATAGAGATATCAAAATAATACAACTAAACCTATCCTTTACATAAAAAAAATTCTCAAAGCTGACCAACATTTAATTATCAACTGTAAACTGCAATAAAATAATATGATAAAAGTAATATCAAAACAATACAATTAAGCTTAAATTTTACACATAAAAATTTCTCAAAGCCGACCGAGATTCATCTACGAATTATAAACTACCACAGAATAAAAAATTAATAGAGATATTACGATAATACAATTAAACCTAACATTTACCTAATAAAAATTTTCAAAGCCGACCCACATTCATCTAGCATCTGTAAATTAAAATAAAATAATAAAATAATAAAGATATCAAAACAATACAATTAAACCTAACCTTTACACAAGAAATTCTTCAAAGCCAACCGACATGCATCTGCGACCTGTAAACTATATAAAAAAATATAATAGTGATCACAAAGCTTCGATTTTGGTCCAACTAATTCTTGTTTGAGCAAAAATTTTGACCCTAAAGAATGATTTTGAATGAAAACAAAGAAGATATATATATATATATATACACACATGTTGAATTCTATTGTGTTAACAAAAATGGTGAATAAGTTGAGGGTTAGAAAATCAAGCATCCACCAATCTGGACATGCAATTGAATCAAGTTAGATGAACATCAATCATATTCTCCAATAGGCAAACTGTTTTGTTCTCTAGTTTAACGTACATCTTAATATTTATAGAAGTATTTCCTTAATTAATAGAGTCCTATTTTATGAGTATTTTTTACTTGAACAGTAGAAAGAAAAATATTAATGAATTCTTCTACCATATATTTTAAGAGTTTCATATATTTTAGGAAGTCTAGTAGAAAGGAAAATATTAATTAATTCTCCTACCATATATTTTAGAAAGTGTAGTTAGTATAGTAAAAATTAATTAAATAATAAACTAAAAAAAAGTGAAAAGACAGTTTTTTCTAAAGAAGAATCTTTAATGAAGGGAAAAAAGTTCAAATCACTTTTCTAAGGGTCTTCACACTTTTATTATATTATAGGGATAATACCCACAAAAATACCTGAACTTTAACTAAATTTTCAGTGGAGCATATTGAACTTTGCGGGGATCCTATTACCCCCTATACTTTTTTAGGTAAAATTAATTCCCCTCCCCCCCCTCCCGAACTTTTTTAAAGTGGAATTAATCCCCCCAAAATGTTATACCCGGTTTTTACGGTGAGGAGTGTGGTACACGCGTTGTTTCTTCTCTGTTTTATCAATTTTCAATACTTTTTCACCATTACAACCATATTAAAGATTCCACAACTCAAATTCCTCCTACAAATCAAATTCCAAATGATTCCATTGAGTCAATTTCAAATTTCAAAAGTTTTCAAATTCAATTATGAAGAAAGTTTCTTCATACTTGAATTTCAAATTTCAAGTTACAATTCCGCCAACTCAATGGAATCTTCTATTAAGTTTCAAATTCCAAGTTTCAATTACGCCAACTCAATGAAATGAAATTTCATTTTCACTTTCAAGTTCAATTTCAATTTTAAGTTTCAAGCTTCAATTACGCCAAATTTCAATTTCAATTGAATGGAATCTTCCATTAATCTTCAAGAATGGAAAGTGAAATGGAATCTCCAAGAATTCAATTTCAATTAACAATGGAACAACCATTGTTGAAGAAAAGAAAGAAAGAAGAAAAAGAATGAAAAAATAAATAAAAATAGAAAATTTTAAATAATTATACACTTAAGGGGCTGTTTGGCAAAAAAAAAAGAGTTTAAAACATTTTTAACACTGTTCATGCGCTCAATGCGCATGACTAACACGCAGTGTGCCAAGTGACAGATATATGCCATTAAAATATGAAAAAAATCTGGGGAGGGAGGGGAGGGTAATAGGGCCCCCGCAAAGTTCAGTAAGCTCAACTAGTAATCCGGTCAAACTTCAGGTATTTCTGTGAGTATTCTCCTTATATATATATATATATATAAAGTAGAAACATAGGACTGGTGATGTGCTGCCCCTCAATGATCAAGAAAGTCATTTATCTTTTTTCTCATTTATTTGTCATTTTTTTTCACACTAAATGAATTTTTTCCTCATAAAGAAAAATAGTTCTAGGCATAATGGTTCTCTTCATAAAGAGAAATAGTACTAGGTGTAGCAGTTTTATTTATGTGAAGGGACCTAACTTTGTTTTTTCATTAACTCATCATAAATGAATGACAGTAAATATATCTTTATTTATATTAAGCCCAAAAATCATGCATCATGAATTAGAATTATTCAAAAAACTTGACTGCCTCCACAAACAACTCGACACTTCATTTTCTCTCTCAAAATATTTTCGATGAGGTAAGTTTTCTGTTTATATTGCATTGCTTTATTTTTCTAAATTTTCAATTGTTCTTTTACAGTATTATTTACGAAGAGACTTTGTTTAATTGATATTTACAAATATGACGGGAGTTGTTTAGTAGTACTACCTAATCTTTTATATTTTTTATTTGATCATTTTATATGCTGCCCAATTATTCTTTATTAAGGTTATGGAGGCTGATCTAAGGTTTATAATAAAGAGGAACGAGAGTTGAACTTTGAGGTATTGATTTGGTTATGAACACAAGCAGACAAGTCAAGGAGCAAGACTGACTATTGTTTCTGACACAAAATTTATATATTTTGCATGTAAATTATCTCAAAAAATAAAACATAACAAGTATTTTGGAACGAGGTGAATATTTTTTATTTTAAATAAACTCAAAAATTTTACGAGAAAGGTGTAGTTTGTTTATAAATAGTGTGATTATTATTTTAGTTCCGCTCTTTTATTTTTTCAATATTATTTTTAATTTTGTTCATGTTACAAAAAAATGACGCATTCTCTCTCCTGAATTTAAAATAGATTTTTCAAATAGTATTATAACATATATTTTAACGACATATTTCTTAATGCATACAACGTATTGAAGCATATTTTGGAGATATTTTTATTTAATTAGTTTAATCCATTGAATTTTGTAGCAATGCAAACATTATGAAGATCTAAAAGCTAATTAATCCTTTTGTATTGTAAGAAGGTTTTGTCACTTATTTTTGGGTAAAGAAATTTGTTTTCTCTTTATCACTTTGTTTTTAATTTTTCTATCATTTTCTTTTTTACCTTCCTATAGTAATTGATTCACTAGTCACCTTAATACCCTATTTTTTATCTGTTGAGTATATTTTAACATCCATTTACGTGTTTCCTTAAATTCTCTCTTAATAGTACCTGATGGACTTCACAAATGATATTTTGAATTTGTAGATGAGGGCTTAATACCCATATTATTTATGAGTTACATATTTTTGTAACATCAATTTACGTGTTCCCTTAAATTTTCTCTTAACAATACTTGATGGAGTCCACAAGTAATATTTTGAATTTGTACATGAGTTATGCATATAATTGTATGGTTTAGCATCTATTTTAACATTTAATATTTAGAAGATAAATTAGTTTGTAAATTGTCAGAGTCTTCTACGACCGCACTTCATGCGGTTAAATTCACTAATAAATATATAACGAAAACCACATTAAAGATTAAAAAATTTAGTTTGGGGATTAAAGTCAATTTTTTCTGGGTTATGCACTCTGTCGGCATATGATGTCATAGTATTTGTTTGAATTAGATCTAAATTTTTTGGGATAATACTTTCTTTGACTTACCGATCATCATAAAATAAGTGCCAAACATTTTCCTTTCGTAGCAACTAGGGGTGTGCAAAAAACAGTTTACCCAAGAAATCAAATCTAAAAAAAAATATTATTTGCTTATTAACATTGAGTTATTGGGTTAATATTTTTTAAAAGTTTTATTAATTATTTTTATTAGGTTATTGATTCGATTTTTAAGATTTTAATTAATATTTAAATTAATTATATTAAAATTCTATTTTTATCTCTAATTATATAATAGTGACTATAGATTTTAAATATATTTCTTGTTGTTCTTTACATTTTATAGTTGTCCCCTTGCAGTTTGTTTGAATGGTGGTTTTCCATGGTATGGTATGGTATGGTTACCATGGGAACGATGTTTGTTTCCATGGTTTTCTAAAGATAGTGGTATGGTATGTTACTATTTCATGGTTTGATAACTATGGAATGAAGCAATTTATTGAACCACCAAATTGGTGGTGTGCCATGGTTTTCATTTTTCTTTTCCAATTATACCCTTATATAATTTTCTTTAATCCTATTTTATCCTTATCAACAAAATACATGCTAAGACTACGCATTTGTTAACAAGATCGAAGATTGCAAGACTTCCTGTTAGCAATATAAAAATTCAAAGAGTGAGAAAAATGATCACAGTTATTTAGTAGTAGTAGTTTTTAATGCCAATAAAAACTCAATTCGATCAAAAAAAAATTGAAAATTGAAATGGAGGGAAAAGAGTGAATGCACAAAAAGTATATACATGAGAAGTGATTTTTGAACTATAAGATACATACATGTATACCAATTGTTTTATTGATTGGGAAGTACTTCCCGATTGCATTAGTTTGCGTTCGTCAAACCTTTGTTTAGCAAGGACTCTTATGAATTTGGCGCCTTAAAAGGATCATCGGATAGCTATGAGAAGCATCAAGAAAGAAAGCACAACTGGTTACGCTAGCACTGATATGGATAAAAGAGTTGATATCTCAAATGTATTACAATTAGGGGCATTTTAGTAAATTTACCTGTTACCATACCATCAAATCAAACAAAAAGTCTATTATTAAACCGCAGTGAACGATACAATCCATCCAAACATGGTACTATACCATATCATACTACACCATACCATATATTATGAAACCATGGCAAACCACCATCCATACAGGCTGTTAGTGTTTAGCATGTTTACAAACAGAAAAAGAAAACCTTGGTCGACAAGCTCGAGGGTGGTGTCCACTAAACAAGTAGAATGTGGAATGGCCTGTTTGCCACCTTGCTCAAAATTGCGTTAAGAGCAATGCTCTTCTGACTTTTCAATGAAAATTGGCTGATAAAGAGTTGAATATCCACTATCTCCTATACATACATTTTGCTCAAACAGTATGGCCATCTCTATGAAGCATATGTACATTGTGATTGTAACTCTTGGTGTTTTATCTTTTATTTTTGGTGTTGTTGCTGAGAACAAGAAGGTTAGTTAATTAGTTCATGAGCATACTACTGCATGCTGAATTTTGGGTATAGCTAATAAGTAATCTTAACTACTCTATTAAATTGTTTAAGTTAGGTTGATCGAGTCGTGTCCTTGAAAACCTAATCTGCCCCTGTTGTGTTCTTTACTTATATGTTGCTTGGTCTCTCCAAATATTCTGCTGCAACCATGTTGGATCCTCCAAAAATGCACTACTTTTGGAGGATCTGACACACACCAGTTAACATTATTGAAGAGTCTGGCAACATATCAGCTAACTCGTGAGGAGAGGATTGTCCAAGTCTACATAAGCAGAGGTCAGTCTATTCTCAAGCAACGTGGGACTTTCACCCACTCTAACACCCTCTTCACACTAGGCCCAACTAGAGCGTGGATCAATAGCCCAAAGGGGGATGGATCTGGCTGTGATAACATGTCAATGAGTGCTCTCAAATGGAGAGTTCCTCCATTAAAGTAGAAAAAATTCTGATTTACATGCCTAATAATTTGCTATTTACACCCCTAAATATCTGTTATTCCTAATTGTAATATCTATGAAAATGTGTTACATTAATCCCTGATATCTCCTACATATGGAAAGCAGTTGACGCCATAATTACATGGATGTTTAGAGTTATTACATAGATAAAAAATGGATAGGCCAGTGCACTAAAGCTCCTGCTAGCGTGGGGTCCGGGGAAGGGCCGAAACGCAAGGGTTTATTGTACCCATCCTTACCTTGCATTTTGCAAGAGGTTTCCACGGCTTGAACCCTTGGCCTCTTGGTCACATCGCATCAACTTACCTATTACTCCAAGGCTCCCCTTCGAGAGTTATTACATAGATATGTACACCTATTTGAATCTGTCCAACATGCTACTTAGATTTTAAGCATAGGTTATACTTATTTCCATTTCGCCATAGTAGTTGATTGGGAGGTTTTCGTAGATATGCTTGATGTTTCTTGATTTCAACCGTTCAAAACAAAGGAGCGATTACCATTTCATCGGTTGAGAGTAAGATTCCTATGTCCTCTAGAGTCTAGATGCATGCAGAGATGACATCTTCTTGGAGGTTTTCTCTCCATAAATTTCTAAAGGAACTTAAACTGATAACCATAAGATAAGCATGAAGAACTAGTTTAGTTTATGTTTCTTGGACTCTCCAAAAATGTTGCCGCTCCTATGTCGAATCCTCCAAAAATGCATTATTTTGAAGGATCCAGCACGTATTCGATGAGATTTATGAAGAGGCCGAGCAACATAGTGTATAGTAGTATGGAACTGTTGTTTTGCACTTTCCCTATTTGTGGTCTGTCAAGCAGTTGTAGTATTTTCCCGAGTAATATAACACTTCAAGTCTTTGTAGATTGCAAAGAATGAAACATTGGAGCATATAAACACTTTACCATCTAAATTTAGTTAGAAACATGGTGATATTTAAAAAAAATTTAGTTAGAAACATGGTGATAATTAATTTTTTTTTGAAGTACATGACAAGATATTTGCTAAGTATGTCCCATGTTCTGTTATTTCTCCTTCGTCATTTTGGATTTACTCAGTGTTCTTTTGTTGCAGCCTGCAACTGGAATCGCAATACCAGGAAAAGGGATTGTTATTTGTAAATATGGATCTGATCCAACAGCTGCCCTGGGCTTATTGTCTGTCATCTTTCTTGCTGCATCTGCTGTGGCCGGCTTCACGTCTTTGTTTTACCCATATAATGGGAAGTCAATTCCTCAGGCTGTTCTGCTGAGAAGCACTAGTTTTGTTATATTCCTCAATGTTGCTTTGTAAGTATATTTCTGCACCTCACCTTCTCTACTTCATGTGTGATATGTACTAAATGTAAATACATAGCATATTATTTTCACGTACTTCAGGATGCGTTTACATGCACTAAATTTCAGAGGTCAACTTTTTAATTGATCTATTTGAGCTGATGCTGTGTCTATTAACATGGACTTGCAAGATGCTTTAACTGGCTAGGAAGTCCGAATGCATGCATAAGATGGAAACATACAACTTTTATGACATGTGAGAGCGCAAGATGAAAATCACCTGGAACAAAATGCAGAAACCTCTGCTTTTTCAATAATCCCACAAATCCAAAAAACAAAAAGAACACTTCAAAGCTTTACTAACAAGTGAGAAAGTTAAGACTTTTAGAATGAAAAGGGCAACCCCAACTGCAATAAAAACAATGCTAACCAGCAAGCAAGGACCCCTATTGAAGATAATCAGGGATAGAAAGCACTTCTAATAACTAGTACTCCCTCCGTCCCATTTTATGTAGCACACTTTCCTTTTCAGTTCGCCCCAAAAAGAATATCACCTTACTAAAATTAGTAACAATTTAACTTTAAAATTTCCTTTTAACCCTCAATGAAATGATTTACGACCACAAAAATTTCTAAGGATTGTTTTGGACCTTAAGTTTCAAAACTCTTCCCTTTTTTCTTAAACTCCGTGCTAAGTCAAATGGTGCCACATAAAATGTGACGGAGGGAGTACTAATTTTGACCCGAATAATCTAAAGTTAGTGTATGATACCAATCTGTAGTCAGATAATGCGGGAAACGAAGTTATGGATGGAAAAAGCTGGTAGTGTGAAGTTGGTCTTGCAACAAACTATTCAAAGCCTTTAAGCAGCAAGGTAGTCGAGAAAAGAATTATTTAACTTTCTAAATTTTCATGTTTTTCTTGACGGAGGCATAAGTACATTAAGGCTTGAGAAGAAAGATAAAGATGCATGTGTTATATATATCATGAATATCTCATTTTATAGTTTGTGTCCCAGTTGCCTCATTTTAGCTCTTTAGTGATTTTGATGTCCACTGGTGAACGGATTATTCCCACTATATATCCACATTGCTTCTCGGAGGGAGGGTGAGGGAAAGAAGAGATTCTTGTCATTTTTAACATTATTTCAATTCCCTTTTATCTTATTTTTCCTTGACTCGTTTGGTTTTGATTTTCTGCCGGTAAAATCTAGGGGTACAACTGGTTTAGCAGCTGCTCTGTTGTTGTGGCCTACAATCAGTGAGCAACTTCATATCACGCGGAACATACACCACAACTTGCAAACACAGTGCCCAACTGCCAAGACTGGTCTTCTTGGTGGTGGTGCCTTCTTGTCTCTTGATTCTGCGCTTTTCTGGTTGGTTTGCTTGATGCTAGCTAATAATGCTCGGGATGATTACTTCGAAGAAACAACAGATCTTAAAGGTGGGCCTGCAGTAGACTATGAAGCAGATGATGTGATCAAGAGTGCCTAAGATATTTTTACTAGTTGACTCAGAAAGGCAACATGCCTTTCATTTACTTGTTTCATTCTGATGTTGCAACGATGATGTGGTAGCATGCCTTGCGCGAGAACTCGTTTGTTGTATTTGTATATATATGAAAAATGGTAGTATGGAATCATCTAGCATCTTATTGTGTGTGGATTTAGTCCCATTAGGCTTTAATTTCATTTAAACGTTCTCCCCAATGACAAATAAGTATTTTGGTTATGTTGAGCTTTTAAGACCAAATGCTTCGCGACATCATCCTCTACTGCCTCTTCTCCTCCTGTCATCTAACCAAATGATGTTGCTAACAGGTCTTACTAGTGGAATAATGTTGTTAACAGTTCTTGCCCGGCAACAATTCTTTTGCCGAGAACAGATCTTTAGTTCAAAGTGAAACTCTTTTCTTTTTTGTATGGAAATGGTTATTGTATTATTATGATGGAATAGGTGGTGGTTATTGTGGTGGTGGTTTGAAGGTGGAATAAATTGTATGTTTGGTGTATGTTACTGTATGCCACATTGATGACACTATACATACAGTAGCATACACACAAGATCACAAGTGTGTATATTAATGTATATCACCGTATATCAAGTGTAAGTTAAGTGTCTATATTGACATGCAACGATATATGATGATATACAAGTGCACATAGAGAGAGAAGAAGTTGTGGAAGGAAGCTATGAGTGAGAATTTCCGAAAAGAAACAAAATCAACTGAGAGAGTCAGAAGGTAAAATGGGGACAATGACAATAAAAGCCAAAAGCTATTGGAGATAGACGAGTGGGATGAGGACAACGACTACAATTTATGTCAAAGACAAGATAGAGTTCCTAATTTATGGCATTTATTGAAGGTTGTATATGTTCTGCAAAACCTCGTTATATCTTGCAAAAACAGGCTCTTTAAACAAAGGCGGATGGCCCATTACAGGAACAAAAATGGGCTTTGTTCAAATCCAATAAAAACAAGAAACGAGAATAAAAGGAGCCCAGCCCCGGTGCCAGCGAAAAGACCCAAACTAGCAAGCTAGCTCTCCCACATTGCAGCAAAAAAGTTGTTTGCTGTGTTCATATAATGGAACATCAACATCTACGCACGTCCCTTCAAGGACATCTGATAATATTGAAATGGTGTCTCTTGTGTCAGATGACATCCATAAATTGAGAAATAGTTCAAGATTTTTTCTCAACCAAATCCGCCACTTTGTCGATGTTATCTCTCAAGCTTTGAGTCAATGTTATACTCCATGTCAAATAAATTCTGAAATCGAATAAATGAACCTTGTGGACGTGTTAGGTCAAGTCTAAACAGACGTGTAAAGCTGGGGAAATCAAAGCATTGATTAGTTAATTGGAAATGGATAACGTGAAGTAATACACTTTTAGTTTCTTCATTTGCCTTGATTTACCTAAGTTATATGGGCTTAATCTTTACAGTTTTTAGCATTAGATTAGTCGTATTTTTAAAATACGAATTGATCAGACCTACAATCTGTTGCGGTTTTAGATGAACCCGGCAGGACAACACCCCGTCAGCCCAGGCTAACTTTTCGTACTAGACTCTCAGCTATGTTGCTGCACTGGTGTTGAATCCCCCGAAAATGTGCTATTTTCGGAGAGAATTCGTCACGTATTTCAATAACATTTTTGAAAAGTACGAGCAACATAACTTTTGAGGGGGGGGGGGGGGTATTCCTGCCAGTTCTGAGCCTTCTGTTCCGATGAATTGTTATCATAGGTCACTTGTTCACATGTGGTGTTGGGAAGGTTTTATATGCTTCTCACACTCTATCATAAATGCAAGGATATGAATGCTTTTTCTTGAGCCGAGGGTCTATAGGAAACAACCCTCTACCTCCTAAGGAGGGCCAAAGATAAGGTCAGCATACATTCTACCTTCTCCAGACCCAAGTGGAACTACTCTAGGGTACTAATACTTGGTAACAAAATTTCAGGAGAGCAACTTTTTAATTGATCTATTTGAACTCATCTTCTGTCTATTAACATAGACTTGCAAGTTGATTTAACCAACTAGGAAATCAGAATGCATGCATAAGATGGAAACATACAACTTTTTATGAGTGCAAGACGAAACAGAACAGTAAAAAATGCTCCCCTACCCAAAAAGGCAGAGTAGAATATTTTGCAACAGAGTTTTAATATATATATATATATATATATATGTATATTTATATATATAGAGAGAGAGAGGAAGCTGGGTAAGGTCGAGAGCTGTTCAAAGGAGAGACCAGTAAAGCTTTTGTCTTGAAGATGTGTAATAAGTTAGAACAATAACTTAATTTTGAGGCAAATGCTTCTAATAAGAACGACAAATATATTGAGATGGATGAAGTATATATATAATACTTAGCTCGCTACAATCACTTTACTTGCACTGTCATATAAAAGTTATCTACACTACTGATGTAGTATACACCTTGAATCAAAACTTGGTAATTACCGCTTTCAGCTAGGAGGTTCAAGTTCAGCTACCGCTACTCGCCTTGAGCCCGTTCCACAATTAGAAGTCGATGCTTTCAAATAGGGGGCTTGCAGGTATACACAGCTGTGCATATTTTTGCTTAACAGTGTAACAGTGGGATTATACATAGTCAAAACTAAAAATATGAGATATGCGAATACTTTGTAAAAGTACAGGAGCAAATATGATTCTTTTCCGTTAAATAAATACATATAAGTAACCTAGACAGCACAAACAACAAATAACAGCTAAATTCAACTTCGAACAAAAAAGAAAAACAGAAAAAAGATGAGCCATCTATTGTCCCCTCTAGGATGCAGGTTGTAAAATATAAGAGATCCACAAAACTAATAGTACTAAATTACTCATCAAAGTCATCTTCTAACACGAAATCTGGAGGTTCAATTGGTATATCATCTTCTAACTCAACTGCATCTACTATGAACTCAACATTAGGTGATGCTCGACGAACTTGATTCAACTCATCCATAATTTCTGTACCAGTTGGATACATGAGCCTTGCATAATTCCAAATGGAAATTTTTTCAAGTACAGGTGCACATGCTAATATAAGCCTCAAAAATTCCATTTCCATCTTACTACCATTAAAGCCATTCATGTGTACTCTTTGAAGCAGCTTCACAACACCATGCAACCTTGATTGGTCTCGTAAGTATTGTACAGCAGGTTCCACATCATAGTCCATATTTCCCTAACAGATTATCAAGAAGTGGTCAGGCTGGGTTCGGATGACGAAGCCGTATGGAATTAACTAAATGATGAAATAAGAGAGGGTAATTATTTGGTATAAAAAAAGGGAGAGAGTGATTACACTTTCAATAGTCAGCTTTTGTAATTTGAGGCAGCTCCCAATCAAGAAAATAACACATGAAACCTCCTCAACATTTCTGAATAACACTCTCCGAATAGTCAAACTTTTGACATTGTTCAGAGCAATCAGATGATTCTCTGGCAGACCTCCCATTTTCAAGGACTAGAAACATGTCAAAAAATAGTTAAAGATACAAATAAGTTGGATAACCACCAGACTTTCATCAGACTATAACTAATTATATCACAAATGTCCCTTACCTCCAATAGATAACCACCTATATTCAGTTCCATTAGGCACGGCATGTAACCGAAGAACTTTGTAAGATTAGAACAAACAGGAGATGCATCTCCTGTTTGTAAGATTAGTTGCTGAAAACATGATGTTTTCAACTACAAACTATTTTCCATATTTCCTACACCAGGGAAGCGTTGAACAATTTATAATGCAAGTGATTGTTTTCTAATGTCTCAATTTTTTGTTGGAACTTGTTAACAATTTCAACATGATAAATTCCTATTGCTGCGTAATTCCTATGATAAATTGAATACTGAAGAATATATTAATAATTACATGAGAGAGCAACACATCGTTTATATTTGAGTCCACAGGGTTACCTGTGTCCGAAGAATCATGAGAGAGAGCTGCGGTTTCTATGCAAGTTGGTGACCTTTGGTGTTTTATATTTGAGTCGGAAAAAAGGTTACCTAGTACTCCCGATTTTTGAATCTTCTCGCCTTAAATTAAAATTGTGTTAAATGTATCAAAATATCCTTTAAATCTTATGATTCTAAATATGTCATGTGAAAAACTAAAATTAAAATATTGACAAAAAAGAAAAGGGATCATTCCTTTTTAAATGGGCTAAAAAGGAAAGTAAATCATTACTTTTGAAAGGGAGGGAGTATGTGTTTGGATTTTTAGTTTTTTTTTTTCAAGTGATTATAAGCTATTTTTTTTTTTTTTTGTTGTAGCTTTTTAAGCTTTAGTGCCTGTTTGATTGCTTTCTTTTTAGCAGTTTATAAAGTAAACGATGGTTTGGTACATCAGATAAAAAAAATAATTTCAGAATAAAATTTAGAATTAAGTTTATTTCAAGTTTAATATGAGGTATTAATTAGTCTTGGACTATTATATCTGACTATTTATATTAAAGTGGTGGAATTACTATTCCATATAAAGGGAGATATAATACAATCCCATGGGATATACCTACTTAACCAATTCAGTGTAACAAATGACTCCTAAAAGATAAAAGCATAAGTTGGGAGTCTTTTAGCTTATTTTTGCATTTTTTTCGGCCTAAGAAAAGTGCTTAAAAATATTTTTTTCTTTCCCAAACACTTTCAAAAATAAAAAAGAATTTTTATCTTTTTTCAAAACACTTTTTTTTTAAAAAAAGAATTGTTATCTTTCCCGAACACCCTAAAGTAAATTGTTTTTTATTTTTGTCAAACATCTCAAAAAATTAAAGAATTCTTAAAAAATAAAAATATCTAAAAATAAATCAATCCAAATACCCTCACAAAAATTTTCCAAATATATGGGAACTAAGACAAAAAGAGAAAAAGACTATTGATTGAGCAAAAACCCAATATTTTGGGAAAGTATTTCCTGTCTTTTATGTGATTTTTGAAGGGGAAAAATATTCTACATGGAATTTTTTCCTTTTCTTTTGTTTTCTTGTCTTTTTTAAACTGGTTTATGGTATATGCATTGCACGTAAATTTTATGCTTATGAATAATTTTTTTTTTTTAATGTTGTTGAGGGTTAATATTTATTACTTTATCTTTTTGAAATTCAAGTATTCAATCATAGTTTAGTTGAGTATTTATAAAAAAGAACCAAGAATATAAATTTTGATTGACTCTTAGATTTAACTTATGTATTGATCTTCACTTCCACATCCGCTTCATTCACTGTGACTTGACCTAAAACCTTTCAATTCTAAGGTGTATCCCGAACTTCCAAAATATGACCATTCACTTCACGGATTAATTTTTTGTGTAATGTAAAATTTATTTTTTAAAGATAAAACTGCCTAAAATATCATACACCTAAACTAAGAAAAGCTTAGCCAACAAAAACGACAATATACGACAAGGTTCTTTTTATTGAATTTTTTCACCCAGAATTTTAAATAATTAGTTATCACAATTATAATTATACCCAAAATAGAAGGAATTTACGAAGGGTAAAAAAGGCGAAAGAAAAGACATATGACATTAAAGAGTGTTAACAATTTGAACCCTAAATTTTAAAGAAAAACTTGTGAACAAAAGAAATTAAATAATGACGCTAGCCTAAAACCCTAGCCGGTATTCCTAATCGTAACCGTGATTTTGCTGTCGATGGCCAATCTGGCCGTTGGGCAGCCCTTATCGGAGGCTGCTCAACCAGATAATATGAATACACAAGGTGGTACTAAAAGAGAGATAAACCATGCGGCCACATTACATCAAGTACAACCACTCACAATCCTTTGCTTGTGAAACCTTTTACATACTTGCATGGAGAACCTAGAGTTATATGGTAAGAAGAGGAGACATCACAAATGATTGTTAATGAGGAATTACAATATGCAGTTGTTGAAAAGTTTTCATATGAATGGCCGGATATTTAGGAATTACGAAAATTAATTCCAAAATAATGTGAGCTGAAAGGACACTTTAACATTGGTTTACTATGTGACATGTATGTGCTGATAAGAGCCTCAATATTAGAGGATTATGTAAATCTGTTATCGAAATCAATACTCTATATTGCTTATAAAATTGAAATTACCCGATGTGTACTTTCAAGTGGGATCCATTGTTTGATCCCGAAGAAGAAACATCTATAGCAGTTGCATGGATCTCATTACCTGCACTTCCACCCAATTTTTTTGGAAAGGAAATAATTTTCTCATTGACAACAATTGTTGGTAAACTTATACAGGTAGATATAGCAACTTGTAATAAAACGGACCAAGTTGTGCAAAAGTAAAGGTAGAAGTGGATTTACTCGATAATTTCCCAAAAAGAATAAATGTAGGAATAAAGAAGAAAAATGGGGAGATTATTGCAAAGTGGATCCAAATTAAGTACGATTATCTTCCAAAGTACTGCAAAAATTGTAAATTACAAGGACACAATGAGAAAGTGTTTCATATTACACCCTGTATCCAAAGGAGAAGGAACAAGGCCAAACGAAAGAGGAGGATAAAGTCATTGATAGCAAGACAGAAAATGGGCAAATAAGGACGAGCAGGTGGAGAGAAATAAAAACAATGATAACAAGTTTCAAGAGCAAAAACAAAAGAATGGGATGAGAAAAAACAAATATAACCAGAGAAGGGGTCCAATAATGAGGTGGAATCAGAGAGAAAGAAGCAAAAGGGAAAAGAGATGACAACAAATAATAAGTTTGAGGCTCTTGAAGATGAAAGTATAGAGGAAGGAAAAACTGTTGAAGGTAAACAGGAAGACAAGAATAATGCAGAGGCCAGAGAAGAGAACACCAAAAAGTGGGTGGAGAATGCTTTTGGAAAGCAAAAGGAGAATCAGGAAGCTTCATCGACCAAAAACATAATTACTTTGAATAAATCTTCATTTGAAAGTCCATCAAATTTGGAAAATGTAGTAATTAAAGATGCGTTTGAAGTTGAAGCTGAAACAATTGATAATTAGAAGAAGCAGTTGAAAAAAAAGAAGAAGGGACACAATGGAAAAGGGCAAAATCTCCAATAGAAATACAGAAAGATAACAGAGAAGAAAAATCAGGTGAAAGTATAGCAATGCCTCAAGGAGATAGCATCGACCTAAAAAGTCACGAAGTAACATCACAATTGAACAAAGTAGAAGATGGTGGTAGAGAGGAAGAAGATATTCAGGAAAATATAGTGAATGTAAGCAGGCAAGGGGAATTATCTCCAAGACATGTGAATCACCTAAACAAATGGAAGAAGGCCAATAAAGTACGTCGTACAAGGACAACAAGGAGTAATTCCGCAAAACCCTCATCGGTTAAATAATGATAGACAAGATATTATTCTGGAATATTAGGTAAATCAATACTCAGAATGCTTTTAAGAGATTGATTGATCTTAATAAGAGAAATAAATATGCATACATTGACCTTTTGAACCTTTTCAAGGGCCTCAACAAATAAATGAATACAAAAGAAGATTGAAGATAGAGCATGCAGTAGTTAATATTTCAGACAAAATATGGGTATTCTGGAATTAGTATTGGAAGGGGCAAATAATTTCAGATAGCATTCAACAGTTATCTATAAAGTATACCCATAATGTAATGAACAAAGTAATCTTTATTAGAACAGTTTATGCAAGGTGCGGTGCCATTGAGAGATTAGAACTATGAGAGGATTTATAGGCTAACAGTGGTACGATTAATAAACTATGGATTGTTGGAGGAGATTTTAATGTAATAATATAAGCTTCTGAAAAATGGGGAGGTTTACCTGTTACTCTAACTGAGTTTGTTGCTTTCTCTCAATGTGTGAATAGTTGTAACTTGACAGACTTGAAGTATTTGGGGAGTGACTACACTTGGTGGAATGGTAAAGTGAAAGAGGAAAATATTTTTAAAAGGCTTGTTAGGGTCTTAGTAAATCAATACTTTGTGAATGAATTTCCATCCTCAGAAGTTCAACATCTGATAAAACAGGACTTGGATCATGCTCCAATTCAGCTGAGTTGCAACACAAATTCAGAGAGAGAAGATAGACTATTTAGGTTTTTAAAATTCTGGACTAAGCATAATTCATTTCAAATGGTGGTCAGGAAGATATGGTGTGCAGAAGTACAAGGGAATACTTTTAGAGTGCTTCAGGAAAAGATGAAAACTTTAAATACTAAACTTGTGAAATGGAGCAAGGAAACTTATGGGAATATATTTCAGAAGGTGGCCACGATGGAAGCTTTAGTGAGGGTAAGAGAGATACAACTGGATCTGAATAACTTAGAATGTAATAAAAAGAAACTGAGAGAGGCAGAAAATAAATTAATGCAGTTGTACAAAGTAAAAGAAGAGTATTGGAAACAAAAAGTAGGTATGGCATGGTTCAAAGATGGAGACAGGAACACTAAATTTTTTCATTCATATGTTAAAAGAAGAAAGAGGAAATTGAGAATAAATGAAATAAAAAATGATCAAGATTGTATGCTAAGAGATTCTCAAGAGATAGGAGAAGAAGATATTAGGGTCTTTATTGATCAATTTTCATAGAGATAGGAGCAGATGGAAATTACTCTATGATAGAATGCTCACCAACAGTAATCACAGAAGAGCAAATAGAAGAGATGGATAGAGATTTAAATGTTTAAGAGGTAAATGATGTAGTATTTTCTTTAAATAAAGATAGTGCAAGTGGTCCTAATGGGTTTTCAAGTGAGTTCTTTCAAAGTTGTTGGGATATTATTGAAAAAGATATTGTTGCTGTTGTAATGGCTTTCTTTTGTGGGATGGAGCTTCCTAGATATGTTAGATACACAACCCTTGCATTAATTCCAAAGGAGAAAAATGTGGAAAGGATGACTGATTTGAGGCCAATCAGTTTGAGCATATTTATTAATAAGGTAATTTCTAAAGTGATTCATGTAAGAGTGGTGGCATATCTACCAGATATTATTTCCAAAAAATCAATCTGAATTCATGAAAGGAAGGAGTATAACTGAAAATGTGTTGGTAACACAAGAAATCACCAGAGACATTAATAAAAAAAATAAATTTCACAATCTGGTGGTGAAGTTGGATATGGTAAAATCTTATGACAATGTAGTCAAGGTATACCTAACAATAATGCTAAGAAATGTTGGTTTTTCAGAAAGAATGATCGACATGGTGTGGAGATTAATATCTAATAATTGGTATTCTACAATTGTTAATGGTAAAACTTTTGATTTTTTTTCATTATTCAATAGGTTTAAAGGAGGGTGATCTGCTATCACTGTAAGATCCCACAAAGTTCTCTTGTAGTCTGAGCCTTAAAGTGTGTCAAGTGAAGTATAATTCCGACCTTAAAAGATCGAGAAGTGACTTCCAAAGTGGGAAATATTTTAAACCATGTAGAATTTCCCTAATATCAACTTTTTTGTTATGTAGAGAATTGAATAAGCTTTTCGTCGATACTAAATTCGCCCAAATCCGACACTCGGGCGAAGAGTTAGAGCCATTTTAGCGAGACAGTGTGCCACCTGGCACTTTAGCGCATCGCGGAGCCAGCCAAAATGGCAATTTTCAAATTACAGTGAGACTCCGCGATTCCACCGTATCGCGGTGTCTTTCTAGTTTGCAATCAAGGTGACAACGCGATTTCCACCGCGTCGCGCCAAGGCTCAGTTTCCCAATTGTCCAATTTCCCATAAGGTGGCGCGATTATGGCGCGTCGCGCCAACATGTAAAATTGGGATTTTTCCAATTCCGGATTTTAATTCCAAGGGCAAAAATGGTCTTTTTCCAACCCCTATATATACTCTTTAACATGAGATTCAACATATTTACACCCAAATATTGTTGGATTCTCTCAATTTTCTTCAAGAACAAGACGTAGGGTTTCTAATCCAAGACCCAAGTCATCAAGATTCCTCCATAAATCTTCTGCGAATCATATAACAAGGTATGTTAGATGTTGATTCTTGGGTTCCTTCCACCCAAAAAGTTCAAGAATCCTTTTTTAAATTTAAAGATCTTATATTTATGAGTTTTGATGATTCATGTGAATTGAAATTGAAGTTCATGTTATTATTGAGTTTTAATTCATGATTTAGACTACCAATTTCAAGAGTTGATTCTAGTATGTGATGAATTGTATGATGTTCATGATAACCCTCTTCAAGTTGCATGATATTGATGTATTCATGATGATTAAGTATAGAATCTGTGGTATAACCAAAGCATGCTCCCCATATGTTTGATAAAATACTTATGTGAAGGAATTAGATCCATTATAGCATGTTGACTAGAAATCCCCAAATTGTGTGTAAGTTCATACATGCCAAGTGTTTGTTGAAAAGCCTTAGTGAATGAATTGTGACATTTAGCATGAAATTTCCTGATTATGTGCTCTTCAATGCATGTAAAATGTCTGTTGTAAGACCTTGTTGAATGGAGTATGAGCCAGTAGCATGTCTTCTTATACTATTACATGTTTATGATTTCCAAGTGCTTGAAGAAATGCTTTAATGATTGTAATGGTGAATGAAAGTCCATGGTCATGTTTATTTAAGATGGTTATGTTTTACTTTTATGTTATCGAATCCTGAGGGTATTTATACCCGACAATTTAGCTGTAATTTTAGAGCCCATGTCAGTTTTCATGGTAATCTTAGTCAAGCCACGATTCTTAGAAATCAGTCAGTTACAGAATTCAGTACTCTCAGACAGTTACAGAACTTAAGAAATCTCAGTAATCTAAGTATTATTAGCATTCCAGCTTCAATTCAGTACTCAGCTCAGATCTTAGTAGTATTCAAGAATTCAGTTTCAGACCTCAGTAGCTTTCAAGTAATCAATTCAGAACTTAGTATCGTTCAGTCAGATAACGAGATTCAAAAGTATTCTGTCAGTCTTTGAAATCAAGTGAACTTAGCTTAACTCAGTTACTCAGTATGATCAGTAACAGATTCAACTCAGTCTAGTATAGTTTAAGAAAAAAAATCAGTTCAGAGTCTTTCAGTTGGGAGTAGGACTTATCATCGAGCAAATCTAGGGATGGGGACTCACCCGTTAGAGAGGACTGAGATCCCTAGGAGCAATCCCTAAGTTCTAGAACTACATAGCCAGCGTAGTTATGAGATGTCACCCGCTAGATAGGACTGACATACTCAGTGATCATCCGTTAGTATATTATATATATATGGGACTGATCCCAGGGGGTCACCCATTAGATAGGACTGACTCCACAAGAGAGGCCTTTACCCGTGACACGGTACTAACACACTTTCAATTGGGGTTACAGGTTGGACCCCAACTTAGCTAGAAAGGGCATGTCGGTTAAATGACTACTTTCCACAGTCTTAGTTTCAGAATCAGTCAGTAAAGAAACTCAGCTCAGTAGTACAGAGTAAGGACTGTCAGATACTTTCAATCATTATGATTATCAACAAACTCAGAGATCACCCACTAGATAGGACTGGTCTTAAATTCAGTTAATCAGCTTCAGTATCATCAGATTCAGAGATCACCTGCTAGATAGGACTGATCTCAGACTAAGTTAAATCATATTCATTATCAGTGTATACAGAGATCACCTGCTAGATAGGACTGGTCTCAGATTCAGCTAAGTACTCTCATTATTAGTAGATACAGAGATCACCCGCTAGATAGGACAGATCTCATATTTCAGTTGAGCATTCTCATTATCATTAGATTTAGAGATCACCCACTAGATAGGACTAATCTCAACTTCAGTACTCAGTTATCAATATTAGAAGATTTAATTATTCAGTATCTCAGTATTAGTAGTGAGTTCAGATGCCAGTAAAGCAGTATCCGAGTATCAGTATTCAGAGTCACGATGATTTTAGTTATGGTTTGTGTATTCATGCATATGTCCTCATTCAGTACTCTCATGTTATTCAGTTAAGCTATGTTCATGCATAAGCCCTTGCATTTAGCCTTACCACATCTAGCATACCAGTACATTCAAAGTACTGACGCATACTTTTCTCTTACACTATGATGCCATATACCATAGGTTCAGAAGCACGAGATCCAGAGCACGCTTAACAGTCCAGACTCAGTCAGCAGCAGTAGACGTAGCAGTGAGTCCTCTTCATTCGAGGATAATTCTTATTTTATTATGGCATTAGATTCAGTTTATTTTTAGTAGATGGAGTTAGATAGGGACATGTCCCATCAGCTCCACAGTTCAGACAGTTAGAGGTTTTTCGGATAGATGTATTAGTATTCAGTTTTCAGTATTGATTATTTTAGATGTTTTGAACCTTATGGAAAGTTTTCTGCAAGTTTTTTGCATTATTCAGTATTTTTATACAGTTATTGTAGTTAGTACCAGATAAGGGTTATCTTGTGGTTTTCAGAATTATGAGCACTGTGTGGCATTTCGGTTCTAGAAAATTGAGGCGTTACAATCATCTACTTTGTTCATAATTGCTGCGGAAGTCTTAGCCAGAAGTTTGAATAATTTGAATAAGGATAATGAGTTTATAGTTTTTGACATACCCAAGTGGAGTGAAAAGATCAATCATTTATCCTATGCTGACGACACAATTCTTTTCTATTCTGGATACAAGAAATCAGTAAGGAAAATGATAAGAGTATTGCAAAGGTATGAAAATGTTTCTGGTCAGCTAATTAATCTTTCTAAAAGTTATATTTATCTACATGTCAAAGTTCTCATGGCAAATAAACATAAGATTAGAAGATTAACTGGTATTTCTATTGGGAGCTTCCTATTCACTTACCTAGGCTGTCCAATTTTTATGAAAGGCAAAAAAAGATATATTTTGAGGAAATAGTCAATAATCTTGCTAAAAGAATTTTGTCATGGCATAGTAAGTTATTAACATATGGAGGAAGGTATGTTCTGTTTTGTAATGTATTGCAGTTCATGCCAATATACTTGATGTCTGCAATGAGCCCTCCCAAAGGAATTGTGGATCAGATACATAAGTTGATGAAAAAATTATTTTGGGGAAAAACAGGTGGCACAAAAGGAAAACACTGGGTTGCTTGGAATGAGTTATGCTATCCCTAAAAGGAAGGTGGAATTGGTTTTAGATCCTTGCATACAGTTTTAGAAATATTATTTACAAAATTGTGGTGGAATTTCAAAACATCTACTGAATCTTTGTGGAGTCATTATATGTGGAACAAATAATGCAAGAAAAAGTATCCAGTAATTGCACAGGGTTTTGGAGTTTTACAGATATGGATAAAAATACTAAAGGTTAGTGAGAAAATTGAGCCCAATATTTTTTGGCAGGTCATGAATGGAGGGGTCAGTTTATGGTTCGATAATTGGACAAAGTTAGATGCTTTATATTTTGTGGAAGAAGGAAATGACACAGAGGAAGAACTTGAGGTTAAGAATTTTTAATAGAAGAGGGAGAATAGAATGAGGACATACTTAAGGAGTATATATTTGAGGATATGGTGCAACACATCAAGGATAATATTAGGTCGGTTAAAAGTGAGTCTAAAAGAGATAAAACATGGTGGATGTCTACTTCTGATGAAAAGTTCACCGTTAAAGATGCATATTAATTTCTTAGAAGTAAAAAAAAGGGAAAACGAGGATTATGACAAGATTTGGACTAAAGCACTGCCAACCATGATATGTTTTTTTCTGTGAAGAGCATAGAAGGGTAGGATTGCTACAGATAACAACATTGATAGATTGAGGATAAGCATGTTCTCAAGGTATTGGTGTTGCGTGGATTATAGACAAGAAACAATAGAGCATTTATTTCTAACATCTTCCATAGCTACTCAGCTATGGAAGTTGTTTGCTGATTTTATAGGTATTGGAATGCATAGAGCTCAACTGAATTATTTATTAAAGATTTGGTGGTTCAAAGAATCCCCAACAAAGTTGCATTAGGATTTAAAAGCAGTTCCAGCAATTATCATGCGGGTTCTATGGAAAAGAAGAAATAAGAGGAAGCATGGAGAGGAGCAATGAATAGAAAGCATGAATCATCAAGTCTTGACATTGATAAAGCAAATAGTAAGAGTTAAATTTCCTTGGATAAAAGATATTGGGAGTAGTTAGGATGATTTGGTGACAAAGTTAGGGAGATATAAGCCAAGATTTTATAGCTATGCGGTTAAATAGATGTTACCTAAGACTGGTAGAATGAAGTACAATACAAATGGGGATACAAAAGGTAATCCAAGATAGACTTTATATGTTTTTTGTTAGAATCTGAATAGGAATAGCATATTGAATTCTACATTGAAAGGGATTGTAATGTAGTGTCCTATTAGGAATAGGATTGGAATATAGTATTTATAAATAGAGTCTCAATGTAATACTTTAGATACAACAATTCAATAATATTTTTCTCCCATATTTCTGACATGGTATCAAAGAAGGTTTTGTGAGAAAATTTCTGGGAAGAAAACTTAATAAGACAGGCACAGCCCGGTACTCAATTTTCGGCGACTGTCAAGTCCAATTTGAGCCCTCGTCTATTTTCTAAGTGTTGCGTGCGAAAACCACCACCACTACGAGGTGAGAAACACCCAGGTGAGCAAACCCCAGTGCTCGAATCTCATCTCCGATAATCCACGCACCGTCAAAATTTTTAGATCTATACCTCACACGCTTTACGTGCCGGTGTGTGCGGTTTATTCCATCCAGTTTTTGGCCAAGATTTTTTTCCAGCTAGGTCCCCACTTCATTAAAAGGCTGTACCAATAGTTTTTTCTTAATTCCGACAAGTCTTTCAAGATTCCGATTGCCGGAACTTAAATTTTGACGACTTTTCGACAATTTCTTTTTTTTAGTAGCCTCGCTTATTCATTTTAAGGCTGCTCATATGATTATTTTTTGATTTTGAGCATCTTCCGGACATCAGATCTTATATCCGGCGATTTTTTTCGAGCCAAATTCCACTAGTACTTCTTTTTCATGATTAAATCTGAATCTTAATATGGAGATCAGAAACTCAGATTTCAGAGTTTTTAAAGAATCAATGAAGGAAAGGTCGATTTGATGATCTCGACCTAGGTGTAGTTATTGTAAAAAGTTTGGACATACTCGTGGCTTATTCTATTCTCGACGTAAGTGTAGTTATTGTAAAAAGATTGGACATACTCGTGGAATTTACTATTCTTTTCATGGTCGACCACCTAAAAATGCTCATATTGCTCAATCTAACACCACAGGTAATCAACGGGTACATTTATCTGTCAACGAATATAATGGGTATCTTCAGTATCAAGCAAGTAAGTATATATTTATACCAATAGCCTCAACTGCAAAATTTTCTACCTTTGGATCGTGGGTTGTGGATCAGGTGCTTCTGACTATATTTCTGATATTGTTTATTCACAATCTCTTCCTGCTATTACTTTAGCTAATGGAATTCAAACAGAGCCAAAAGAAGTTGGACAAGACAAACCCTTATCTTCTGTCAATCTAGACTCTGTTCTTTATGTCCCTGGTTGTCCTTTTAGTCTTGCATCTGTTAGTTGTTTGACACGTGCTCTTGATTGTAGCATAACTTTTTTTGATGATTCTTTTCTAATGTAGGACCGCAAAATGGGACAGACAATTGGCATAGGACATGAATCACAGGGCCTTTACCATCTTACCTCTTCAAAGTCCTTCACAGCATGCTCCGCTATAGATCCTTCCAACTTTATTCACAAATGTTTAGGACATTCTAGTCTATCCAAGCTAATAAATATGGTGCCTAGTTTATCTAGTCTATCCACATTAGATTGTGAGTCGTGTCAACTTGGGAAACACACCTGTGCTATTTTTCTACTTAGTATTGAGAGTCGCTCAGAGTCTATTTTCTCATTAGTTCATTCTGATATTTAGGGTCCTGGTAGAGTCAGTTCACTCTTAGGATTTCGTTACTTTGTTACTTCCATCGATGATTTTTGAAGATGTACTTGGGTTTACCTAATGAAAGATCGTCCGAGTTATTCTCTATATTCAAAAGTTTTTGTGCTGAAATACAAAATCAATTTGATGTTTCTATTCTTGCTTTTCATAGTGATAGTGCCTTAGAATACTTATCCTCTCAGTTTCAGGAGTTCATGACTCATCAAGAAATTATTCACCAAACATCATGTCCATACACCCTTTAACAGAATGATATAACAAAAAGGAAAAATAGGCATCTCATTGAGATTGCTCACACTTTTCTCATTGAATCCCATGTTCCATTGTGTTTTTGGGGCGATGCGGATCTCACAACTTGCTATATCATTAACAGAATTCCATAATCTTCGATCTAGAATAAGGTTCCCTATTTCATACTATTTTCTCAGTCACATCTCTACTCTATCCCCTCTCATGTTTTTGGGAGCATATGTTTTGTTCATAACTTAGCTCCAGGAAAAGATAAATTAGCCCCTCGTGATCTCAAATGTGTCTTCCTTGGCTACTCTCGAGTTCAAAAAGAGTATTAATGTTGTTCACCTGATCTGGGTTGCTACCTTATGTCCGCTGATTCATATTCTTTAAATCTCAACATTTCTATACATCTTCTGATATTCTTAATATCTCTGAGGTTTTACCCATACGTGCAATCTTACCCACACTAATATTTGAGGAATCTACGGTTACTTCTCCATCTCCAGCTATAGTACTACCACTTTTGACTTATCACCACTGCCCACGTCTAGTATCAGTCCCAGATGATTTATGTCTTGCGCCTGACGCTTCCCCTACTACAGACCTGTCTCTTCCTAGTTAATCAGTTGCACTTCAAAAAGGTATAAGATCCATTCGTAATGCTAACCCACATTATACTTTCTTGAGTTATCATCGTTTGTCATTATCCCATTATGCTTTTGTATCATCTTTGTCCTCTATTTCTATTCCTAAGACTATAGGTGAAACACTTTCTCATTCAGGATGGAAACAGGCTATGATTTATGAGATGTCTACTTTACATACGAGTGGTACTTGAGATCTTGTTTCCCTTCCTGCAGGTAATCTGCTGTTGGTTGTCGTTGGGTTAATACAGTCAAAGTTGGTCCAGATGGTCAGGTTGATCGGCTGAAGGCTCGCCTTATTGACAAAGGATATACACAGATATTTGGGCTTGATTATAGTGACACTTTCTCTCCCGTGGCTAAATTAGCATTTGTCCGTCTTTTTCTCTCTATGGTTGTTGTTCGTCTGTGTCCTCTTTATCAGTTGGACATTAAGAATGATTTTATGTATGATGATGTTAAGGAAGAATTTTATTTGGAGCAACCACCTAGTTTTGTTTCTCAAGAGGAGTCTAGTAGCCTTGTATGTCGATTGCGAAAGTCACTCTATGGTTTGAAACAATCTCCTTGAGCCTGGTTCAAAAAGTTTAACACAATTATTCAGGAGTTTGGCATGATTCATAGTGGAGTTGATCATTCAGTGTTTCATCGTCATTCTGAACCAAATGTGTGTATTTATGTGGTGGTTTAAGTTGATGATATTGTTATCACCGGCAATGATCAAGATGGTATCACTAACTTGTAGCAACATCTCTTCCAGTATTTCCAGACTAAAGACCTTGGCAGATTAAAATACTTTCTAGGTATTAAGGTTGCTCAGTCCAGCTCAGGTATTGTTATTTCTCAATGCAAGTATGCTTTAGACATTCTTGAGGAAACAGGAATGGTGGGATGTTGACCCATTGACACTCCTATGGATCTAAATGCTAAACTTCTGCTAGGACATAGGGAGCCACTCAGTGATCCTGAAAGGTATAGGCGGTTGACTGGAAAGTTGAATTATCTTACAGTGACTAGACCTGACATCTCTTTTTCTGTGAGTGTTGTAAGTCAGTTTATGACTTCCCATGTGATAGTAATTGGGATGTAGTTGTTCGGATTTCGCGATATATAAAGTTATCTTCAGGTAAAGGACTACTCCTCGAGGATCGAGGCCATAAGCATATCATTGGATATACAGATGCTAATTGGGCATAATCACCCTCTGATAGACGTTTTACATCTAGATATTGTGTTTTAGTAGGAGGTAATTTGGTGTCCTAGAAGAGTAAGAAACAGAGTGTGGTTGCTCGATCTAGTGCCTAAGCAGAATATCGAGCAATGGCTGTAGCAACTTGCGAGCTGGTTTGGATCAAGCAATTGCTAAGAGAATTAAAATTTGGAGAAACTGGTAAGATGGAACTTGTCTGTAATAATCAGGCAGCCCTTCATATTGCATCTAATCCAGTGTTTCATGAGTGGACCAAGCACATAGAAATTGATTGTCACTTTGTCAGAGAAAAGATACTCTCAGGAGATATTGTTACAAAATTTGTGAATTCAAGTGATCAACTTGCAGATATCTTCACCAAGTCCCTCACCAGTCCTTGTATTAATTACATTTGTAACAAGCTTGGTACATATGACTTGTATGCACCAGCTTAAGGGGGAGTGATAGAATATAAATAGGAATAACATATTGAATTCTACTTTGAAAGGGATTGTAATGTAGTGTCCTATTAGAAATAGGATTGGAATGTAGTGTTTATAAATAAGATTTCAATGTAATAATTTAGAAACAACAATTCAATTATATTTTTCTCCTATATTTCTCACAGTTTATTTGTGAGAAGAGATGATGAAACTTTTATATACGCACAAGCTGGGAAGTTAGGCATAGCTACAAACATGGTACCAGAAATAACAATAATTTTGGAATCAGTAAAATTATGTGCTTCAAGAAACTTCAGGGAAGTGGAAATTAAGTCGAATTCTTTGATGATGGTTAATTTTATCAGAAAGATGTGGACTATCCCGTGAAAGTTGACTGAGTCGGTAAAGAAAATCAGAACTATTATACTCAGTCTTAATGCTACAATCAGTCATATATACAGAGAAGAGAATAGGTTAGTAGATTTTTTGGCTAATTTAGCATTTCAGTTAGAAGAGGTAACAACAATCAATATCTTTCAATAATTACCATCAAAAGCAAGAAAAATAATGGACATGGATATAAAGCAAATCCCTATCTTGAGAATTAGAACAACAAAGATAAAGCCATATTTACAAAGTGTTTAGCCAATAAAAGACATGCAAAATGTAGATTCTGAGCAGCAAGGGTATTTACAACTGTCATAATCCTTTAGCAAGGAATACTAAAGCTGCTAAATCAGATAGGCTAATCAATGTTAGCTCACAAATGATATCACCAAAAACAAAGAGGAAATACATCAATTGGTCCATCAGCTTTGGAGGTTATTCATAAGCCCAAATCAGTAATGGATACAGAAGCTCCAATGCTTACCTAAGAGGACAAGGAAGGGTATTAAAGTTTTATATCAGTTTCAAAGGAAGCAGAAAATGGAGGAAAGATTACCTGTGGAAGAACTGCAAACTCCGGACGTTTCCTCATACATCATCACGACAGTGGCAACCCAACCACTTGAGAAGGATACATATATGAGCAGAGAAAGAAAAATATGAAGGAAATCTAGTCAACAATTACCTTGGTGTTTTAATAACACTTCTGCGAAGAAGAGATGCAGTGAGACGATGGGAACAACATTAACCACCCACAAAAGAAGGAAGGTCAGCTGGGAGTTCAGGCGGCAATAGTTAGGAAGCATGGTGAGAAAGAGGCAACACCAGCTGAGAAAGGCAACAAGAGGCAATAGGTACACTTATATAGTTAGGTCTATACGGAAAGTGGTTCGGGTCCACATCTTTTTTTAGATTGTGTATAAATTGAGCCTTGGGCCGGATACTTTATTTCTTTCTTTTTTATGCAATAAAATGGCTGAAAAGCCACAAAAAATTTAATTAAAAAAAGAAATTAAATAATAATGGTTTCGCTTAATCTTTTTTGACATTTTCTTTGTTAGAGTGAACTTTTTAAAAATGATTTTAGCAAACTAAGTAAAACGAACATAAAAACCTCGGATCAAAGATCTTTAAAACATATAGGCATTTTTGGATTCTAGGTTCTCATTCTGTGGTATTCATTCAACGGATGACTTTAAAACTACAATATACAATAAAATCTCGGAGTCTAAAAAGATGCACAAATTTTTTATTTAAATAACAAACCAAAAAAACAGAATGAGATACACCTTTATTTTTCTTGACTAATAATCTTAGGATTTTACATCCATAATATAATAAATATTCCTCATAGCTAACATAAAACTTATCACATCGATGATAGAACTAATGACAAAGAAAGCCAGTTTATTTCATATAAATAAAAATTAAAATAAAAAAGGAGGGAAAAGAAAGAGATGTTATAAATATATTTACATTATAGTGATTGTCTATCAAGAATATAGATAAGATCTATCAAGATATATTTGATATCTATTAGGATATGAAATATCTATCTTTTAAAGAGAAACCAGGAGTAATTTTTCCTATAAATAGAAGGGTTTTTTTCATTGCAAAAGATCACAATAGAAATAGAATAGAAAGAAGAATTATTGTCTCTTCTCTCTCAATTCTTCTTCTTATCTACTTTATATTTCATAACATGTTATCAACACGAATATCTAATCTTTAATTTATCAAATAAAGTTTGATTTCTTTCTTACAAAGTCAAAACATTACCGATGCATGATTCTTTCAGTGAAGAAGTACAATTGATTAGCGTATGGTATTTGCATTCTTGAAATACCATATATCAAGAATGAAATATTTTTCATACGATAAGTATTAACTATTATTTTAATAGTATATATCTTTAAGTTTGAATATGCGTGGTAACGTACTCTTTTTAGCGGTATGGATGCTGCTTATTTGAGTTGTCTTTATTTTGACATGGATGATAATTTTCTTGGTGCTTTTATAGACATTAACTGCCGCGAACAAAAATTTGGCACTAAAATATATCCACAATTTATTTTTTCCCAATCTCATGAATCCGTGTGGTGTTTTATTTCTTTATTGACTTATAAACGTAATTAAGTGATGATATCTTCATATGCTCAAAAGTAAGTCTTGTTGTATTTTGGTCTATTATATTATTGATTGAGGGTAAGACGATGAATTTAAGTTTTGTCGCACCAAAAAGGGTAAGACATCGAGTTAGAGTTCCAATGTATCATGATGAAGTCATCGAGCTTAAGTCTCATCAATTTATAGCCTAAGACGCCTTCACATGGATAAGATGTTGAAATTGAATCTCAATGCGCCATATTGATGATATTATGATGGCTAAGGCAAAATAATATATTTTTGGTGAAAATACATGAAATTTATCCCATTGAATATGTTTCATTCTCTAAAGTGAATGTGATGGAAATGCTTAATATTTTTAAAAGAAGACAAGTAATTGAACTTACGAATATAAGTGTGGAGTGACAATATAATAATAATTATCAAAAGTAATAATATTTTCACACACTTATTATGATTATAAGATATGCTAGAGAAAAAGTCTCTACAATCACATATATGCCTCAATTTTCTCTTGAATTAACAATATTTTGAAAGAGGATACAAGCTATCATAATTTGACACGCTTAAGGAATAATTATATTTCATTCCCAGGAAATGGAAATTTCGATTATTATAAATATAGATATATACTCTGGGGTGAATGTGACTGTATATAGATTCAAATGTGTTCTTGGTTGTGAAGATATTATAATCTACCTCCAAAAGAGGTAGAATAATTGGAAGATCGAATATCTCCAAGTTACTATGGTAAGAAATACAAATGTGAAAAGTTACCCAAGCATGATGAAATCACATGTCATAATAAACTAAGAGTTTATTGTTTATTGATACAAAATTTATGTCACAGTAAACAAGAATGTACTAAAGTAAAAGGTACATGTCATGATAAACTTGGACTTTACTTGTACAAATAAGTTCATAAGTTGATATGAATGATTATGACATTCCAAAGATGTGCATATTACGTATTAAACAAATATTGAAGAATTAGAAAATTCTTCATGAACTTTTAATGTTGCGTATTCTCATGATAATTTGGTTGGACCAACTAATGTTGGGGTTGGATCCCCTAAACTCTGAAAAATAGAAAAGGTGAATATGGACCCGTTCACTAGTCACGTGATCTATTAAGATGAATCGATATAAGATGATCACTTGTAAGTTTATTGTCAACCTACAGTTTGACATTCATAAAGCTGCTGCTCTACAAAATTGAGTTAAGAGTATAATTTTCAGATTTGTAATCAAGACAATTCATCTTGATAATGTTGTTTTAGAATTGAGTGCCTTCGATAAATCGCTGAACCATTGCTAATAAGAACAAAAGTTTCATGTGTTGGTTTGAAATAATATATACAAAAGTACTTGTATGCATCAAATCAATAAATTATGATTAATTCCCCCTCAAAGATGGTTCAGATTCAAGAACCACACATTGTCCATCTAATAATTTTGATGTACGATATACTATTAATGAATACATCATAATATAAAAGGATGGATTCCTCAAAGAAGATTCAGTTATACGAACTAGAATACAAAAGTAAAAAACACGCGAAAATGAGGGATAAATAAGGGGAAACACGAGATAACAAATAAGGTAATGAGATAGAAAGATAGACACAAAATGATAACGAAGGTCAAATAGAGGGTATATCAAACCCTAAACCCTCCCTTTACGATTACCAAATGCACCTAACTCTTACGTGAACCTCAAGGGAATTAGATTCCTGAGCAACCCACGTTTCGAATCAAAGTATCAACACATGCTAGTCCAAGAATGCCAATCACTCATAAGAGCATTCATTCATAAATCATCAAAATTTTTAAATAAAAGGACTAAGGCCTCTATTTATAGTGTTTGCCTTTGCCTAAATAGCCTATTACAAAAATAGCTCAAAAGTGGTTATTTTAGAAATAACCTATAAGGGCTCTTCAAAGAATGCTCCAAGCTCCAAGAAATTATCCACACATGGAGTTGTGGGTTTAAGAGATTAAAAGGGGTCCACCAAGTGCATCCTTGAGCTCTTTGGTTGACCATGATTTGGACCTCTTTGTATTGACCTTGAATGATGTAATCAAAAGCTTTAAAGCCCCATTTGGCTTGTATCATCCTCCCCTTCTTGAAAAGGATTTATCCTCAAATTCAAACCTTGTATAAACAAAGGAAGGACAAACAAATATGAACTCCTCATGTTATGAGGGTTAGGATTAGAACAATAAATCATAGCATCATGCCAAGGTTGTACACACTTAAGATATAACCAAGCATCAAAATGATCAATCAAGGTGTATAACCCCCAAAAGTAAGAACTACTTGGTCATTTACCAATACAATCATCTATACTAGTATGATCATCAACAAAGACAATTAGAGGGTCACTCCGATACAATCGACCAATATTTTCAACATCGTCATTCACTTGAGGTCCTTTAAACACTTCACAAACATTCCCAAGTGATGGGATAGGTTCAGATACAAGTTTTTACTCATGACTTCCATAAGATAATGTACTATCACTCATCACAATGGCTTCAATAGTAGGTGGACACAAATTGATCTTGCTAGTGATCCTAATGTCTCTTTACTTCATGATGATAATGTACAACTTATGAGTGTGGATACACTAGTTGATCCTAATGAGTGCAAGAGTTAGCTTTGTTATCTTGAAGTTTATTTGGAGCATGTCCACTCAAGGGAGCTTAAAGATTTGGTGGATTGGGAAGGGTGGATTTAGGAAAGCTTGAATGCTCTATCATGTTATCTAAATTTTTTGAAAGAGAGTTTTCCATGCCTTCTATTCTTCTTTCAAGAGATTCCAATAGGCTATTAACATCGTGTTTCACACTCATCATGGCTGCTATCTAATCTTGCATGCTTATCTCTCCCGCAACTATTTGGTTATTATCTCCCGGTGCCATTGTACCTATTACAAGAAATACTAAACAAAAATAAAAACAACAAACAAGTTAAGGTTAGGAAATTAACCTCACAAGCTCTCAAGGTTCACACCTTTGATTTTCACTCAATTGGCATCGCAAATATAGATAGCTCGTTTGTACTTTAATGAGATTACTTGGTTCTAATTGTGGCTTGAGGTCAAAATGGATTCTTGTTTGAAGGACTCAAATAAACAAAATTACGTATGGACTATAATCAAGAAGTTACGATAAATTAAAAACTAGAAAATCATACAAAGAAAAAGAACGATGAAAGAAAACGGACTCAAAAACTAATTCGCAACTAAGTAGGGTGATTAATAGTTGTTAATTAGCATTAGAATTAAAAAAAGAAACCTAAGAATCAAGGAAATAAACTAAGAAATTCAAAAAGTGAGCTTAAGAGAATTTGTCCAAGTTGACGACTACAGGTTAATGTCTTGTCACTTGAGTGGTGACTAGGGTTGATGACTTAGGGTAGTCGTCACCCTTAACCAGTGTGTTTGGTGACTTGGCTGGTTGGAGTTGACAACTTGTCAAGGGGTTGACAACTAGTCATTAGTCATCGCCTCTAGGCAGTGTTGTTGACGACTTGTGTTGGTGGCTTATCACTTGAGTGATGACTAGTGTTGAAAACTTGGGGTAGTTGTCACCTCAAGGCAATGGGGTTTACGACTAGCGCTAATTGTTTGTCATCGAGTTGACAACTTGGTTGACGACTCTTTTAATATGCAAGGATAAGTGTAGAGGGCCTCCAACGATTTTCTCCTTCTTTGGGATGATCTTGCAAGCTTATTTGAGGTTATTCAAGACTTTGAATGCTTCAACAATGGATCAAACAATCTTTGAAAGCCTTGAATTCTTTGTGGTCCCCTTCTTTGTACTCACTTTTGTTTTCTTCCTTTAAGAATATTCCCTTTTGATGCCTTTTGATTCTTTTCTCTCTTGGGAAGAAAGGAATATTCTTTGAAATAAACAAGGACCACCCCTTCTCTCACCTCCCTTTTTGGATTAAACACTCACTTTTTGAATGTTCTTCTTCAACAATATGTGAAAATTATGAAGAACACCAAGAACATTCAAAGTTGGCCCTCAAGCAAATGACTTCAGAATTTGATGAAATTTGGAATCCAAGCTCACTTCAACATTCTGAACACAACCAACATATTTTCAAGCCCAAAATCTCAACAACAACCTTCCAAATTTGAGAACCCACCTTCAAGTTTCTTCAACTCAAGCTCAACAAAGGTGGATGACTCAAATTAACCCGGAATAAGCTCAAATTTGAGATCCAGACTCTAATAGTGTTAGGGAACAAGAATCTAACACTAGAAACACAAAAAGACACAAAAATCTAAAAATCAAAATTTTGACCTTGGGATAAAACGGGAATAAAAATATTTTGTTACAACTTTTGATTTCCAACACAAATAAACCCTAGATTGACTTCGTGGGGAATGAAATCAACCCCGGCTCTGATACCAAATGATATGAACAAATATACAAAAGTGGAAAACACGCAAAAATAAGGGATAAACAAGGGAAAATACGAGATAACAAATAAGGAAATGAGATAGAAAGATAGACATAAAATGATAACGAAAGGGCAAATAAAGGGTATATCAAACCCTACACCCTCCCTTAATGATTACCAAAGGCACCTAACTCTTATTTGAACCTCAAGGGAATTGGATTCCTGAGCAACCCACGTTTTGAATCGAAGTATCAACACAAGCTAGTCCAAGCTTGCTAATCACTCATAAGGGCAGTTATTCATAAATCATCGAAAGTCTTAAATGAAATGACTAAGGCATCTGTTTATAGTGTTTGTCGTTGCCTAAATAACCTATTACAAAAATAACACAAAAGTGGCTATTTTGAAAATAACCCAGAAGGGTTCTTCAAAGTATTCTCAAGCTCAAAGTAATTATCCACACATGCAATTGAGGGTTTAGGAGCTTAAAAGGGGTCCACCAAGTGCATCCTTGAGCTCTTTGGTTGACCATGGTTTGGACATCTTTGTATTGGCCTCAAATGATGAAATCAAAAGCTTTAAGGCCCCTTTGGCTTGTATCATGGAGGATGTATATTAGTTTTCCTAACATAAGGAGGAGATTATATGCAACTATGAAATATGTTAGAAATAATCATCAGATCTACATTCAAAAGATAATTCAAGTTAAATGTTGAAAGCATCTCATATTTAAGTTACAAGTGGTTATATTTTGTGTCCTTGAAGGACAAAGTTTATGCATGCATGAAGTGTGGTAAATTAATCGGTTCTAAATGAAATAATGCTTAAAAAGAATAAGGAGCAAATAATCATAATAAAAAGGCAATGTGCTCTTGAAGATCCTACGACATAACACTTCATGAAACCTTATGAGAGGTTCAGGTATTTTAAAATAATGAAGCGATGAGATCTAAAAATATTATGTCACACTGTGAACCGATACGAAATGATATATCATCAATATCATTGATACAATATTGGCTCAATATTGTAAAACATTATGAAGATCTGAATTCTATGTTTATTTAAGCATGATGATGTAGAAACATTTATCAAGTGACATGAAAGAATGCATCTTAGTAAGCATAAAACTTATTTGATTTGCAGTCCCAATACTTGAAGATGTTACACATGAAATGTTGAATATTGTTACTTGATAAAAATTTATATGAAATCTTTCATAAGGATTCAAAATATTTGAAGCATATAAATGTTTCTGAAAAACTTATTTATAATCCTTATATTATATAAGTTTATAACTTGAAAATCATTAAAACTCTTGGAGAGTTTTCAAAAGCAATAAATTATATGATGAAATGAGAAATATATCGAATTGAGTTGGTCCTGAATTATCATATGTTAGTGCAACTGGTGTACTAATGTATGTTACTGTAACACCTCAAAAATGGGTCCTGGAGCGTCACATGGTGCTTGAGGCTACGAGTAGCCCCAAGCTAACCCTTTGAGCCATTTTCATTCAGTTCAACACGAATCAATGGGGTTTCCATAAATAACCCTCAAATATCAACAGAGTAATCATCATCCAAGTATAAAAGAATTTCAGAAAGATAACAAAATACGACTTATTAGTTAACTCCCAACATCTATACTAGTCTGACAAGACTTTAAGAAAATCAATAAAACCAGCAAGCCATTGAGACATGCCCCAACTGACTCATACTTAATTATCAAATATAAACAATTTCGTGAAACTAACATCAGACATCACGTCCTCGGAACAAGAGGACTCACCACAACAGAGGATGTATAACAACGTGCTCGAAGAATCACTGTCGAACCTAGAACTGAGCACCTGAACCTACATTCTGAGAAAATGCAGCCCACATTCAAAGATATGGGCCAGTACCATGGAAAGGAACCGAGTATATGGGGGTGTATGCAGTTGTATAAACATCATCATCATAAATATTTATAAGAAATATGCAGGATGTATGAAAGACTCACATAGCCTGAAGAAAATCATCATAATCATAAGAGGATGAAATAAGTACAATAACACATGTGAGTTATCATATAATTTGTCAATCACTTTCAGTTCATCAAGAATATCAATTCTTTTAATGTAAATATCATTTAAATCTTTTGAAAGAATAACTTTCACAATTTCACTTCCAAATCACTTCACCATTCACCATAGACACAAGAAAACACACACATGCTGGAAGATCCTATAACCGACATAAACCATGTGAGCTACATAGAGTCCAACGTACAACCCATGTTGGGGAGAGCCGTCCTATTCTTGCCATCGGAGTAGGACTATCGATATCAAATCCACACAAACTAGTGATCACTATATAAATCAACCTCAGGCTCACTCCTACGGGGGCACGTAGTTCTAGGAAAGTAAGGTCGCTTTATACCTCCCACTCGGTGCTAAAGATTTCTCCCAGACTTAGCTCAGATTATTTCAAAGACAATCCACAACAAAATAATTTCAGTAATATATAAATATACATCGGGAGCCATCATGCTTCCCATATATCAAAATCAACCACGTTGTGGATTTCTTTCACACTCGAGTTCAAAACAACTCTATTAAGACCAAAAGGTCAAATCATTCAAAATATCTCAAATATTCAACATCAACGTGCTTATAACACACACTTTCTCAAAAAAACACAATTTTCCAATTGGGATTCACGACCCAAATATCAAAATCATGATAAATATCATTCAAGATTCATGTTTTATATCTCCACACATGTAAATTCATCTTTCAAAATCATAAACATCAAGATTTCATAATAATCATCATAAGATATGGGTTCATGCTTTAAATTCATAAAAATCAAATAAAAATAATGCCTTTGTAAAGAAAATTACTTTTGGGCACAAGAACAAAAGAGAGTTCTTGTTGAAAAACCCCACATACCTTGAATGATGAAATTTAGATCGATACTCGCTTTTGATATGTTAATCGTGCCTTTGAATGGTGGTTCTTGGAGTTCTTGAACTAGGAACTCGGAATCTTGAATAAATTTACAGAATTAATGGTGAACTTTGGGGGTTCTTGAAGTTGGATGTAGGAGCTTAGGGTTTTCTTTTTGAGGGAATTTGATGAAATATAATATATAATGCTTCTAATAGGCTTTAATATAGGGTTTGGATGGATTTTGGGTGAGGGAAATGACCAAAATGCCCCTAAAAATCAAATAATTCTCGAATCTGTCCTTTGATGGACTGTTTTGATAGTCTGAAGTAGATCAACCATAACGTTTTACTCCGATATCCAAATTGGATGAAACTAATTTCATTAGAAAGAGAACTCTCATTTATTTCTGTTGATATATAGTATCTCACCCAGATCATTGTGTACAAAAAGTTATGATCATTTGAAGTTAACCCAAAAATTCGCTTTTGAATGGCTGAAGTAGATCGACCATAACTTTTTGCTCCGATAGACAAATTGGATGAAACCAATTTCATTGGAAAGAGGACTCGCAGAATAGAGCCATAAGAAGAATACAGCCAGTCCATACCCAGAATCACAGCAAAATCTACCATGTCTAACTCAATCAGATCAGCCAACAAAACTCTATGAAGAACGGTAACAGGACACTTTTTATACACTTTCTGGAAAACAACCGAATCACCCACTGGGGTAGAAACTAGGATAGGCTCAGGAATAATCTCAGGACTCATTTCAAAATTCACAGCAATCAAAGGTGTAATATATGAGAAACTAGATCCAAGATCCAACAAAGCATACACATCAAATTGAAATATACAAAGCATACCAGTAACAACATCGGGAGAGTCCTCCTGTTCCTAACGGGACAGTAAAGCATAAAATCTATTCTGGCACTGCCCACCAGCATTGCTAGAAGAGGCACCCTGAGCTGGGGCTGGGCGAGTCGCTGGAACTGGAGCACTAATAGTCTGAGTTTGGGTCTGAGGGCGGTAGTCACGACGCCCTTGTCCATCTTGTGGACAATCTCTAACTCTATGACCCATGTCACCACACCGGAAACAACCCCTCTTCTCACCCCAACACTCACCCGAATGAGCCCTACCATACTTAGGACACAGGGGACGATTTGGCTTACTGCCAGCACTGTACTGGGACCTGGATACATATGACCTGCTACCTTGATCCTGCCTACCTCTAGGCACGGGAGCACTAGAAGATGATGGTGCTGGCATAGACGAATAATCCTGATACTGAGGGCGACTCTCTCCCTGTGATCTAGTCTGACCCTATCCGTGCTGCCCGGACCTAGCTCTCTTATTCCCTCTCATTCTATCTCTCTCCTTAATCTTGTCTGCCTTAAGCTGTTGGGCATGAGTCATCAGCCTAGAAAGATTCATCTCACTATTCAGCATAGCAGACCTATACTCCTTAACCACATAACTTGACACTCCAGTCACAAACTTACTCATACTAGCTCGATTATCAGCCACTAAGTCAGGAGCATACTTGGCCAACTGATTGAACTTTAGACAGTACTCCCTAACAGTCATAGAGCCCTGTCACAGGTTCATAAACTCTTCCACCTTTGCCTCCCTCATCTCCAAAGGGAAAAACTTATCCAGGAATGCATCCTGGAACTCTTGCCAAGTTGTAGGGACAGATCCCTCACCTCTACCTTTACTCCAAGCAACAACCCAGTCATAAGCAAGGTATTTCAACCTATACACAGCCAACTCCACACTATGTTCCTCAGATACATGCATCACCTGAGTAATCTTCCGCACCTCCTCTAAAAACAATAGTGGATCCTCATCAGACTTGGGCCCATAGAATTCTGGCGGATCCATCCGCATAAAGTCAAGGATCCTGGAAGCAGCTGAATCACCTCCCTACTGCTATGGAGTCGGGGCCAGGTTGGCCTGAACATTTGCAGTAACTGCTTAGGCCAGCGCCTGAAAGGCTACCCAAAATTCAGTATGAGACATGTTTTCATTTAATGGGTTAGCGGGTTGAGGTTGGTAACCACCATTATTTCTTCTCGCTCGACGTGGAGGCATATTTCTGAAAGAAGATAGCACGAATCAATAGCAGAGAGAGACACTTTAAGCACGATAGACTTTTGAAAGAAAGAATCACACTTTTTCCTAAAACGTATTGTAGCCTCTTGCTCATAGATTTGGCACGCTACACACCGATGATCAAGACTCTACTTAACACGGATTGTCAGACTCCCTAGGACACCTTAAAATCTTAGGCTCTGATACCAAGTTTATAACGCCCCGAAAATGGGTCTCGGAGCGTCACACGGTGCTTGAGGCTACGAGTAGCCCCAAGCTAACCCTTTTAGCCATTTTCATTCAGTTCAACGCGAATTAACGGGTTTTCCATAAATAACCCTCAAATATCAATAGAGTAATCATCATCCAAGAATAAAAGAATTTCAGAAAGATAACAAAATACGACTTATTAGTCAACTCCCAACATCTATACTAGTCTGACAAGCCTCTAAGAAAATCAATAAAACCAGCGAGCCATTGAGACATGCCCTAACTTTCTCATACTCAGTTATCAAATGTAAACAATTCCATGAAACCAACATCAGACATCACGTCCACGGAACATGAGGACTCACCACAATAGAGAATGTAGAACAGCGTGCTCGAAGAATCACTGTCAAACCTGGAACTGAGCACCTGAACCTATATTCCAAGAAAATGCAGCCCACATCCAAAGATGTGGGTCAGTACCATGGAAAGGAACCGAGTATATGAGGGTGTATGCAGTTGTATAAACATCATCATCATAAATATTTATAAGAAATATGCAGGATGTATGAAAGACTTACATAGCTCGAAGAAAATCATCATAATCATGAGAGGAAGAAATAAGTACAATAACACGTGTGAGTCATCATATAATTTGTCAATCACTTTCAGTTCATCAAGAATATCAATTCTCATAATGTAAATATCATTTAAATCTTTCGAAAGAATAACTTTCACAATTCCACTTTCAAATCACTTCACTATTCACCCTAGACACAAGGAAACACACACACATTGAGAGATCCTATAACCGACATAAACCATGTGAGCTACATGGAGTCCAACGTACAACCCACGTTGGGGAGAGCTGTCCTATCCTTACCATCGGAGTAGGACTATCGATATCAAATCCACACAAACTAGTGATCACTATATAAATCAGCCTCAGGCTCACTCCTATGGGGGCACGTAGTTTTAGGGAAGTAAGGTCGCTTTATACCTCCCACTAGGTGCTAAAGATTTCTCCCAGACTTAGCTCAGATTATTTCAAAGACAATCCACAACAAAACAATTTCAGTAATATATAAATATACATCGGGAGCCATCATGCTTCCCATCTATCAAAATCAACCACGTTGTGGATTTCTTTCACACTCGAGTTCAAAACAACTCTATTAAAACCAAAAGGTCAAATCATTCAAAATATCTCAAATATTCAACATCAACGTGCTTATAACATACACTTTCTCAAAAAAACACAATTTCCAATGGGGATTCACGACCCAAATATTAAAATCATGATAAATATCATTCAAGATTCATGCTTTATATCTCCACACATGTAAATTCATCTTTCAAAATCATAAACATCAAGATTTTATAATAATCATCATAAGATATGGGTTCATGCTTCAAATTCATAAAAATCAAATAAAAATCATGCCTTTGTAAAGAAAATTACTTTTGGGCACAAGAACGAAAGAGAGTTCTTGTTGAAAAACCCCACATACCTTGAATGATGAACTTTAGATCGATACTCATTTTTTAAGAAGTTAATCGTGCCTTTGAATGATGTTTCTTGGAGTTCTTGAACTAGGAACTTGGAATCTTGAATAAATTTGCAGAATTAATGGTGAACTTTGGAGGTTCTTGAAGTTGGATGTAGGAGCTTAGTGTTTTCTTTTTGAGGGAATTTGATGAAATATAACATATAATGCTTTTAATTGGCTCTAATATAGGGTTTGGAAGGATTTTAGGTGAGGGGGAATGACCAAAACGCCCCTAAAAATCAAATAATTCCCGAATCTGTCCTTTGGTGGACTGTTTTGATAGTCTGAAGTAGATCAACCATAACGTTTTACTCCGATATTCAAATTGGATGAAACAAGTTTCATTAGAAAAAGGACTCTTATATATTTCCATTGATATATAGTATCTCACCCAGATCATTGTGTACGAGGAGTTATGATTATTTGAATTTGACCCAAAAATTTACTTTTGGTAGGATGAAGTAGATCGACCATAACTTTTTGCTCCGATAGACAAATTGGATGAAAAAAATTTCATTGGAAAGAGAACTCACAGAGCTTTCCGTTGATATATAGTAAATCATTTAGATCATTATGTATAAGGAGTTATGATCGTTTAAAGTTAGAGCAAAAATACGTCAGGCCTCAGTACTTTTTCCTGCACGTTTTATTGTTCACTACTATTCATGGTTCGATCAGAATGTTCATAACTCGTCGCTCGGGTGTCTGTTTTGGATGATCCACATATCGTTGGAAAGATTATTCGATACTCTACTCAATGGTGAGTCATAATCTAAGATATTCCTCATGAAAAATTTATAATTCATTCTAGAAGATAGAATCCAACACGCTTACGTACAAAATTTCAACGAAAAATTTCCCGGGGTATTACAATTACAAATACTACAAGGCTTGATATATCTTTTCGGTCAATTTTTTAGTAAGATATATTTCTTATTCTACTAAGAGACATCAAAATGAGATCAAACACATAAGGTTATTTTATTCTAAAGATTACAGTCCTGATCTTTTTGGTTATATTGATGTTGAGCATTTATCTGACCTGCATAAGTCTTAGTCTCAAATATATGTGGGGGTACTACCATATCTTAAAAATCTATGAAGCAGTCTATCGTATACACCTTATAGAACCATGTTGAGATAATTATTATTCATGAAGCAAATCGAGTATGTGTGTGGTTGAGGTCCATGATACATCTCATTTGAAAAAAATATGGTTTGATATGTGACAAAATACCCATGATTTTGCATGAATATAATGCAACATGAATAGCACAACTCAAGAAAGGATTCATAAACGGAGATAGAACGAGGCACATTTCTCCAAAACTTTTCTATACACATGAGCTACAAAATAATGGTGATATTAACGTGCAACAGATTTTTTCGAGTGACAATATGGCTGATTTATTCACCAAGTCTCTTCCAACAGTAACTTTTAAGAGAATGGTGTACATGATTGGGATGCAAAGGCTCAAAGATGTTCTCATTCGGGGAGTTAATACACGTTATACTCTTTTTTCCTTATGAGTTTTTGTCCCACTGAAGTTTTTTTGTAAGGTTTTTAATGAGGCAGCCTATATGTGTATTGTTAGAGATGTATATTCTTTTTTCTTCACTAGATTTTTTTTCCACTGAGTTTTTTCGCGTAAGGTTTTAATGAGGCACATTATCGATCAATTAGATATTCAAGGGGGAGTAATATAAATGTATTTACATTATAGTGAATGTCTATTAAGAATATAAATAAGATCTATCAAGATCTATTTGATATCTATTAGGATATGAAATATCTATCTTTATAGAGAAACTAAGAGTAATTTTCCCTATAAATAGAAGGATTTCCTTCGTTATAAAAGATCTCAATAAAATACCTCAAGAAAAATAAGAATTACTGTCTCTTCTCTCTCTATTCTTCTTCTTCTCTACTTTATATTTCATAACAAGAGAACAAAATTTCTCTCCCCTCCTAAAGCCATTTCTCTCCCCTAAAGCTAACTCAAATTTTTGCATCTGATTGATAGATTTTTAGGCTTAAAAAGGCCCAACAAAATTGACAATTGCCACCTGTTTAACTATGTTGTAGCATTCATTGTTTTCCAATAATTTCTCAAGATATCCTCCTAATCTGATTCAACGCCTCTATTACTTTTCCAATTCATCAAGCGTCTGTTGTTTTGTCCTTAGCTCCCATCTCTTTCTTTTCTTTATCTTAGCAATTCCTTTATTAAGCAAGGTAACATTCTTATGCTGGCATAAGTTTCAGGATCAATCAAAGTTATCAAAAAGATTGGCTCTGTTCCTTGACCTTTAACTCCAAATGTCTTTTTTCTCGATAATAACTCTAAATTTTTTTGGCCCACTTAAAAGAAGGTCAGTTAGCTGGTAAGATACCTCCTGACCATAATCATCCTTTAGCCTAGAACTTTAACATGAGCAAGACTTCATATCTGAGCAAGACGAAGATAGGAGGACGTAGATGCGATAAAAGGATACAATTGATTGTAAGAACAATTTCTTAGGTTCCATAATCAGCGTAGAAAACTTCAAATTTGTCTTTGAAAGATTAAGCAACACCACGGGGAATTAACAAATATTGCTTGGTTCTATGAATATTTAGTCAATGTCAATACTTATTCCAAAATCTATTTTCATAAACCCTCAATTTAAGGACATGAAAACGATAGAGAGGACTGATTTGTGTTGGTAATCAAACTTGCTTGCTTCGAAAAAGACTAAAAGTAAAGTAATTATTGGCGCCATCAATTGCAAAGAAGAATGAAAATTCCACAAAGGCGCATTTCCAGCGTCCTTTTATCTTCCATTGCCATCAATCACGAAGAAGAATGAAGATTCCTCAAAGACGCATTTTTCGACGTCCTTTTATCTTACATTTTGAAGTTATTATTTTCTTTTCTTGTAATCGTACTTTCTTGTCATTATTTTCTTGTAATCACCCTTTATCACTTTATTTTCTTGTAATCGCATTTTATAGTTTGATTTTCTTGTAAATGCAATTAGTTAACAAACTGTGTTTGACCTGAATTTTTAAAAATGGAATACGTAGGTGGCCTATGTCAGCTTCGGTCAATCCTTTAGAAATTTTTTTCATCTTGTGGTAGAACTACGTTTAATATGATTCCCACCTTAATGGAATATGTGGACACCCCACTAGCTCGATCGTATTCCCATGAGATTTTATCAAGAGGATCTTTTTTAAAGTTACATGGAGATATCATTAGAGCATGTAACTAGAGCAGAAATTTTTGAGAATGTCTCCAAAAATTCACAAAAACTCGACATTTGCTACAAGGGTGACCACCAAATGTTGCTAAAGCTGAAAACGGGCATAGTTTTTGAGAAGTTCTCAAATTTCAAGCTACAATATATCAGAAAGAACCCAAGAATTTTGCATTTTTAGACTAGGTAATAAATTTTTAAAAGATCTAAAAAAATTCATATTACATGATGTCATAAGTTACAAGAAAGTTTGAGAGTTTTTATGTTATAAACTAGGGCAGAATTTTTGATGAAAATCCTCAAAAATTCCATAAAAGACTGCACTTCAAGATTGCAAATCAATGATCAAGGTCCATCAGAAGAGCAAGGTAATACAACCACATTCAGTCTCTCAAAACTAAAAAAATTTCTTTGGATACAGGAATAGTGAAGTTATGAAGTTGACAACGCTAAGAATATCAAAGGATATTATCAGACCCATCGCGGCCTTGTCATAATAAGACAAACAACTTCTCTTCTCTTTTTTCCTCTTGATTTACGTTTATATTACTTTGGTATGATCTCTAACACTTTCTCTAATTTTGTAGGAAAATAATCAAAGATAACAATTCAAATATGGAGATATTATTCAAAACACTATCTCTAAATCATCATGAGTCAAACGACTTTATCTTTAGACTCTATCTTTTGTTACAATTTTGACTTATTTGCAACAAATTGTTATGTTATTAATGAGTATTGTTTGAGTTATACAGGTGACATATGCAAGACTGCTTCTAAGAACTAACACACACCAATCCTCTCAGAGGTTTGAGGATTCAATCTAGAAGCTCACAATAGGTACAAGTCCTTTAAAGAATTTCTGATTCAAAGGATGAAGTTTAATAAATCAACTTCTATCTTTTCTTATATGTTAAGATTTTCTACCCTCCAAGAAAATTACGAGATTGTCTGTCCATTCGAGGTAACACATCTCATTATATTTGGGTCATCTATCCTTTCAATAGGACATACCGAATTGTTACTTTGTTTGAGGTGATACATCTCATTACATTTGAGTCATCCATCATTTCAATAGGACATACCGAATTGTCACTTCGTTTGAAGTGACACGTTTTATTATGTTTGGGTTATCCATCATTTCAAAAGGACACATATTATTATATTTGTGTTTTTCATTCTTTAAGATAATGCACTGGACAATCACTTTACTTGAGACATCATGTTATTAAGTTATGGACCGTCACCTCCTTCAGCATGACATATTATTATATTATGGATCATCACCTCCTTCAGAATGACACGTTATTAAATTATGGACCGTCATCTCCTTCAGCGTGACATGTTATTATATTATGGGTCGTTACCTCCTTCAAAGTGGCATGTTATTATGGTATGGACCGTCACCTCTTTTAGCGTGAAATATTATTATTTTTTAGACTATCACCTACTTTAAGGTGACATGTTATTATGTTATGGACCGTCATCTTCTTCAGCGTGACATATTATTATATTAGGGATAATCATCCCCTTCAGGGTGGCATGTTATTATGGTATGGACCGTCACATCCTTCAGCATGACATATTATTATGTTTTGGACCGTCCTTCAAGGTGACATATTATTGTGTTATGGACTGTCACCTTCTTCAAAGTAGCATGTTATTATGTTATGGATCGTCACTTACTTTAGAGTGATATGTTATTATTCACCTTCTTCAAAGTGATATATTATTTGTTATGGGTCGTCACCTCCTTTAGAGTGACATGTTATTATGTTATGGACTGTCACCTCCTTCAAAGAGACATATTATTATGTTTTGGACTGCTACCTCCTTTAGAGTGACATATTATTATGTTATGGACCGCACCTCTTTCAGAGTGACATATTATTATGTTATGGACTGTCATCTCCTTCAATATGATATGTTATAGATTGTTACATCCTTTAGTATGGCATACTAAAAAAAGGTATGCACAATTGCCCTTATATTGCATTTGCTGCTAATAAGTTCAGTGTAGGTGATTAATAGACACGTTGGAACGTCACTCCATTCAAAGTGGAATGTTATATTCAAAATGGATTGTCTATCTTTCAACAGACACATTAGACTTTCACTTTGTTTAAAGTGGCATATTACATTCAAAATGGATCATCTGTCTTTCAATGAGACATGTTGAACCGTCACTTCGTTCAAAGTGGCATGTTACATTCAAAATGGATCATCCGTCTTTCAATGAGACATGTTGGACCATCACTCTGTTCAAAGTGGCATGTTACATTCAAAATGAGACGTCCGCTTTTCAATGATACATGTTGGACCATCACTCTATTCAAAGTGGCATGTTACATTAAAATAGGTCATTTTTCTTCAATGAGACGTTGGACCATCACTCTAGTTAAAGTGGCATATTACAATTAAAATGGGTCGTCCGCTCTTCAATAGGAAACATTGGACCGTCACTCCATTCAAAGTGGCATGTTACATTCAAAATGGGTCGCCTGTTATTCGATGAGACATGTTGGATTGTTACTCTGTTCAAAGTGGCATGTTACATTTAAATTAGGTCATCCGATCTTCAATGAGACACGTTGGACGTCACTCTGTTCAAAGTAGCATGTTACAATAAAAATGGATTGTCCTCCCTTTAATGATACACGTTGGACCATCACTCCATTTAAAATGACATGTTACATTCAAAATGGATCGTCCGCCCTTCAATGAGACACGTTAGACCATTACTCTATTCAAAGTGGCATATTACATTTAAAATGGGTCGTCCACCTTTTAATGAGACACGTTGTACCATCACTCCATTCAAAGTGGTATGTTATATTCAAAATGGATCGTCCACCCTTCAATGAGCCACGTTGAATTGTCACTTCGTTCAAAGTGGCATGTTACATTCAAAACAGGTCATTCATTTTTCAATGAGACGCGTTGGACTGTCACTCTGTTTAAAGTGGCATGCTACATTTAAGATAAGCCATTCACCTTTTACTAGTACATATTGGTTTGTCACACCGTTCAAAGTGGCAGAGTGTTTTAGAACAGGCTGTGCAAATTAGTTCATCAACTATCTCAGCATAGCATGTTCAAAATAGGTTTGATTTACGTTTGTATAGCAATACATTTACAACTAATTGTTTGTTTGAGTTGTTGTCGAGAGCATCTAAAAATATGAAATTCTCAAATCAAAACCATAAGTTGAAAGACTCAAAAAAGGATACAGCACAACGTGAAACTTTTTCTTAGTAGCAGATCGGGACATAGTCTGAAAGGAATATCAAACTCTTTGAACGCAATTTGAAGGACAACTTTCACCACTATCAAACCACACCCCTTTCAGAAGGCATGTGGGGTATTTCGGGATATTCTGATTTCAATTTTACTTTTACGATATTTTTAAACTCATACTGAAAGTAACCTTTTCTTTCCTTCAAATTTAGGTGATATATGTCCAAGTAAATTCTTGCCTATGGATGTGAAGGATCCCACATTCATGGTTAAGAGGTTACAAGCCTCTTTTCCCTAACTCAGTTGACTTGTCACTCATCCTAAGCCAAAAATCATCTAAAATAAAAGGCTATCTTATCTACCGATCGAGTCACACTACAAGCAGTCTGATTCCCTGAATTATTGGAATATATAGGTTGGGCTCCATGATGAAAACTCGACTGCGTTCCAACCTCCCCTCAATCCTCTTATTACTAGCTTCTGGTTTTTACCAAAATTCAAAATATCAGGATAGCTTGTGAATTTTTTGAAAGTCGTGCTTACAATCAAAATTTATGAACTGCAAATGGCATGAATTCTCATGTAACTTGAGATATGTAAATAACCTGACATCGAGGTCCGGCCATAACTTTATGAAACTTTTGCGAAATCAATTTTTTTCAGAAACGAATTTGCAGTTGGACAAAAATTAGGAATGTCAAACTCCTTTTGCCCAGGATTACTTGCATTCACCCTACCCAAAAGGAGGGGGTAGTTGTTCACACCTAATTTTTTCCTCTGTGACTAAATTTTATCCCGAGTTTCTTCGATTTTTAATAAAATCAGAACATTTATTTCATCTTGATAAATATATTCTGAAATATTTATTTTGAGTTACATTTGTCATTTAAGTAACGATTATACAATTTTGTATTTACAAATGCGAGATTGTACAAATTTTGTTACTTAAACGAATATTTTTATCAAAATTGGACTATCATTGAGATTAATTTTAAAAATTGATTCAAATAGGTAAAATCTTGATGCAAATATAATCTATTCTCAAAAAATAATTTATTTGAAGAAATACTTATTTAGTTTTATCTAATCAAGAAACTCAGAATTAAACCGGTTAATAATTCATATCGGATCTTATTTAAATTTTAATTAAAATATTGAATTGGATCATAATTGAAATTAATTTGGCCATAATTGCAATGCAAATGGCCAATTGATTTTTTAATATGATTTTAATTTAAATAAAATTGACTAAAATTATGATTTAGGATCATTTATTAAATCCTAATCTCAATTCCCAACCCAACCTTTTCCCCTTTTCATTTTTAAAATTTAAATTTGTCCTAGATTGTACAATTCCATCAACCTTATCTCTTTTCTATTTCTTAAATTCAAATTTATACTAGATTGTACAATTCCACCTCACCTTGTCCTCAATTTGAAATTCTCAAAATCACCCTTGAGTTTTTCTATCCCGCATCGCCAATTCATCATGAATTTAGGATTTTGGGTTTCTATATAAACCCCTCTTATTTACTCTTTAGAGGAAAAAAGGATATTATTCTAGTAGATAATCCCAATTGAAAGGGATTTCGCTAAATTAAAATTCCGATGCTAAATCTTTATAATACTATTTGGCTTAGGATTTTCGGTGAAGCAATTTTGTTCGTAGTTTTAGGTGATTCGAAGAGAATTCGATAAGATTGTAGTTCAGGTTTGCTGCCCCAAAAAAGATAAACACATATTTCTCTTTTCCAATTATTTAGTTATTTGTTCTTCTTCTTCTTTTTATGAGTAGCGATTTTTGTAATCGTAGCTATGGTAGGATTATTTGTTGTAGATGCTTTGAAGGCGATAGGATTTTGTGTTTGATGATTGTTTGAAAGATGTTAGCGATATATTCGTTATTTGTTGGTTTGAAATCTAGTTTTATTTAGCTCTATTAAGAATGACATTGTAATTGTTCTTCTTATTTGAGAAATTTGAAACTAGGACTCAAAGATAAGATATTTTTATTGTCTTGCAAATTTTGCTTCTTTCTTTTCTTTTTACTCAAAATAATATTTGTGGTAGTTAATAGTGGAATTAGCATCATAATTGTTTGTTTCTCTTATTATCCTCTATAAAATTTATTTTGTTGTTGTAGTACCTTGGATTGGTTATCATAACTTGTTGAATTTTTGTTATAGAGGCTAATCCAAAGATCGAATGGTTTCATTTCTATATTGTTGATGGCATTTAGTTTTCTCTTTAAATTTTGATTGTTATTTTGTTGTTATGAGCAGTTCAATCTTACGTCTAAGTGAGATTGAAATGAAGTATTGAGTTTGGAATTGTGTTAATTGTCCAAGTTTTGTTACATTTTTGGCTAAAAGCATGTTGATGTCAATGAAACTATATTGTACGATCGTTGCCAATTGACTTGTATTTTTATATTATTCTTCTCGTGTATTTGATGTTCCAATTCGAATAATAAAATCTATGCATTGAGCTACCAATTTGGATAAATTATGACACCTCTTGAAATTAATAAATTCAATGATCCTTCTTGTCTTTCTTGAATTTTTTGGGAGTTCGTTCTTTTTAGGCACTTAGTTTGTTTTTTAGTATTTGTTATTGTTGGAAATTAAGTATGATCATACATGTTTTAGATCTTTGTCAAATCACTTATATTAATATTTGAATATGTGACGAGCCTAAGTTGATTAGGTACTAATCTTTATCATCTTTTTTTGTGCATTAACTATCTCAAATGGGTCCGTTTGGACTCTTATTACCTTTGCATTCAGGAATTATTGAGACCAAGCCTCCGACAAGTCTGAAATAGATTAAAATTATGAAGAAATAAGATTGTATACAAAGATATACAAAAATTATATATGACATGCAAGTGATATACAAGGTCAGGAGCGCTAATATTCAGCTGGATACTAGGTAAGGAGCGCTAATATTCAGCTGGAGGATCAAAGGAGGTGTATATGGCTGATTTTCAGTCATGTATACACCAATTATACGAAAAAATGTGAAGAAAATTAGTTGTGATACACAGCTGAAAAGGGCTAAAAAAAATCAAAAATAAGCCCAAAAGGGGCCTAAATCTCAACTTTTCTTCTTTTATTTTATTGTAATAATAATTGAATTATTTATTTGTTTGTAATTTAATTTAAATTAATCTAGATAAATCCTCTAAGAGTAAGTTAATTTTTGAAATTATTAACTTTGTTTGGATATTTAAAGTTTATGCTGAAATTATTTACTTATTTGGTCATTTTTAATTCATCTACTTAAGCAAACTAAATTATTTAAAATAACTTGTGAATTTTCTTTCTCAGTTGTTAAAACTTGGGAAAATTTCAGAAGTGGCAACTCTATATATAACTATAATTACAACTTTTATAGCAACAGTTCATATTAACGAAAAATAGCAAGTTGTATTTTGTATTTAAATAAAATGTTGCTATATAAATACATATGCATATTGAATAGCAGTTCCTATTTTATCTCCAATCAGTTAGAGTTAAATAAGGAAAGAAACTGGTTCTTAATTCATGCTACATTTAATTATAAAGATTCTTTTTCCTTATATGACACTTTTTAACCACTACCATTATTTTATAACAACATTATTCAAATTTCAATAATATTTTTCATAATCAACAATACAAAGCAGTTTCAAAAAATAGAGAAACGAAAATATTATTGATGATCGTCTAAAATTTTGAATAAAATATTGAAAAAGACAACGTTGCAAATACAGGTATTGATAAACAAACTTGATTCTATTTTTGAATTTCATAAATATTTTTTGCGAAATTGCTGAAAAACTTGTAACAACAATGTGATTATAGTCGTAGAACTCAAAATTTGAGTCCGTATATGGATTTCATCAATTCTAACATACAATGTTTTGAGCAAATTTTTTTTCAAGTTCAAAATTTTCCTTCTTGTTATGTAAGTTGAAAATTGAAATACAATTGTTATATGTTAAATTTGAATTTTATTCGAGCACAACTCGTATTCGACTTTGTTTTCATTGGAATGCGTTTTGCATTTATATATATAATATAAAAAAAATATTCTGACTGATTGTATATAGTACATATTTGATTTTTTTTTAAATATTTTGTAGTGTTCTGGAGATTGACAATAGGAAGCATACCTATTCTTATCAAGCACTCTGGTAGATGGACATATGAACAAAAATATGAAGATTATATCAGTGATGCTATATTGTTGAGCATAACGTTTTATATAATCAATTCTTCACACTACTAACTTCTCATATTGATGTAGATCTGACCTGTAAATGCATTCAAATTGAATATCAATTAACAGATATTGCAGTACAAATACGTATACATAATGACGTTTAAAGGTCACAATATGCATTCATGTAGGAAATATAATAAATGAACAGTTTGTTGATTTATTCATTCAAAAAATAATTGTTGAATTTTTTTCATTAACAATTATGTGATTCTAAATTTTAAGACAAATGTTTCATGTTATTTAATTTGTTATAGTAAAATTGTTGCATTTATTTTACTGAACTTGAAAATTAATTTAGTTCATTATGAATATATTAATACAAATATATACATATTGTACAAGACGTATAACATCATTGATATAACGTCATTATATATGTAATCAATTAATACAACGGAACAAATAAAAAATTACAAATCCTGAAATATACATATTTAAATCTACTACTCTACAAAATACATATTTAAAACTAAGATACTGGAAACTAAACATGCAAACATTTAAAATCTGAACAAATACATATAAAAATCTAATAAATACGTATGTCCATCTATAAAAAAAAAAAGAGCTAAGGATAACTTAACATGAATTTAATCAATAAAAAATTTAAAAATACATATATATACATATTAAATACCTAAATGAAACTGAAAATACATATGTATTATTCACAAATACATATGTGTTAATCATACATACATAAGCGTTATTCATAAATACATATGCATAACAGAAAAAATACATATGTATTATTTATAAAGGAACCTTATGCATTTCTGAAAAATACATATGCATTAGTTATAAATATATATGTACACTAAAAAAGTACATATGTATTATTCATAAATACATATGCATCATAAATACATATGCATCTATATATGCATAAGTAGAAAAATAAATATATTATTAAAAAATACATATGCATATCTGGATAAATACATATTAACTAGTTATAAATACATATGCAATATGGTAAAATACATATGTATTATTCATAAATCTATAAGTATAACTGAAAAATACATATGTATTACTCATAAATACATATTCAAATCTGAAAAAATATATATTCATAACAACATATGACTAATAGTTACATAAACTAACCACAAATTCTATTTTAGAAGATTGAACATTAATAATCTAAATATAACAGAAAAGAAACATTAAAATACCAACTTTCAACGTTAGAGTAACATATTAAACTTAAGAAATATTCAACTACATCTTTGTCCACCTAAAGTTAACTATTGTCAAATACAACAAATTAAAAATACACATCAAATTTCGAGCACTTCAGTGTCTTCTGTTATCCCAATCTTTCTAGGAGACCTCATTGGTGCTTCATCATCACTTTGTGCCTTCTCTTCTTTTTTTCTCGGACCATAATGCCACAAATGTGAAGCATATCTCATGCGAAGAGGATCTGGGTCAAAGTCAACATATGAAACACCTTCTTCAAAAGTAAGGCACTCAGCATATGTCACCATATATAAACCACAATCCCTGCAAACACATTTATCAACAAATAAATATTTGTTATAAAATGAATATACACATATACACATGTAATATGTATATTCAGTACTTACAAGTTGCCACTTGGTTTTTGAGGCAAATCATCCTTAAAAGAAACATCAAATAGATCCAACTTATACAACTGAATATCAAATACAAATCTTAGCAGTAAGAAATAAAAAATACATATCTAAATGGTAACAAATACATATATTCATTCACATTAGCAACTACAATTCAATATCTTAACAGTAACTCAAAAATAAGTGCACAACTTATCAAATGTATATGTAAAATACATATATGCACATATTCTCCTTAAACTATAAAAATAAAAATACAAAAATACCTCCTCCACTTTCTCTTCTTCAGATTCAAAATCAGATGAAACAGGACTTGCAATTTTACTAGATTCTCCTTTTTCGACCGACTTTCTTTTTTTCACAGATTTTTGAACTTTTGTGGGTTTTGGAGATGAAGATTTTCTCAATGCTTTCCGTTTCATGATTTCCACAATCTTCTTCGGATCGTTACGCTTCTTCGATCGCACTTCTTCTATGTTAACACCTCTCTTCGACTGAATATTAGTAGAAATCAAGTTAATGTCTTTATCTTGTGTTAAACCAAGATCAAAAGATGGTAGTTCATCGAAAACATACTCACCTGTGATATACCACTAATTGAACTACTACGATGTGCATGTTTAGCCATTATAGCAGAGCTCCAGAACTTTCAACCCAAAAAAAAAATCGAACAAACCAAAAAAGTAGAAGAAAGTTGAAGAAAAAAATTGAATATATGAATTATATGAAAAATATAACATGCAATAACTGTAAAATTAACTTACCTTATTTGATGGGGAATTATGTTTATCACGAATTTAGAAAAAATAACGGAATTTGGAAAAAAAAAGTCAAGAAGATACGTTATATTGGAGGGAATAGAAATAGTGGAGTGAAAATAGGAAAAGATAAAAAAAAATGGGTGAAACCCACGCACTTTTCAGTAAAATTATTAAAATATTGTTACTTTTGCTATGACTTGTAATTTTGAGAAAGTGTTGTTATTTATTGTAATTAAGGTCTTAAGTATGCTAGTTTTTATAATTTTTCATAGTTTAAATCCATATTTAAGAAGTCAGGTTAATCATTTAGCCCAAAGTCTTACTCAGGATAAAATTGTTAAAGTTAGAATTATTTTGCATTTTTGATGTTTAGTTTACTTTATTACTTAGAATAAATTTTATTTATCTAAAATAAGTCTTTTTTTAATAAATTTAAAATTTTTCTAAAATAAGTTCAAGATTTTTGTAACTTGAGAAATATTTTGTCAAATTTAGCCAAACAAGTTTAATCCTCGAGGAACCACACTTAGTGGATTTTCGAAAGTGCCTAACACCTTCTTTCGAATTTACTTGAACCTTGGCCTAGACTCTGGTTATTTTTAAAAGGTTTTCTTTCAAAATAATCTTTTAAATGGTTTCTTAATTTTCCTAAAATTAAGTGGCGACTCTAAATTATTTTCAAAATAAAATCAAATAGACTCTCTTTTGTTTTCGCCACGAAGTTATGAAACGTTTTTGACATTTTCAAAAACAGATTTTAACAGTGTGACCAAAATATATTTTACTTTTTTTTTTTTTTTTATCTTTTATGAAACAAATGTGAGTATTTGCATATACTTCAATAAACTATATTTCCTTTTATTTCAATTTATAACATTTTGATTAGACATTGAATTTAAGATATATAGAAAAAGTCGCAGTATTTCAAATTATCTTTCAAATAAATAAACCTTAAATAGAAGAGTATACCTTTGTGAACTTTTGACAAATAAATAAAATTCAACATGACTAAAATACTGATAATGTTATAAAATACTAACCAAGTAAAAAATATCAAATCTTTTTTAGAACTAATTAAAAAGAAAAATATATTATTTGAATTGAGACATAGAATGCATTATAATAAACATTCTGATATAATGCATTTAATTAATGTAAAAAAATTACATCATGAATAACATTGAAAATATTATAATGAAATGACCAATACGTCTATACTTTTCATTTAAAATAGAGTTGTAGTGAGATTAACATAAAAAAATTATATGAAAATATTTTAAAAATTATGAAAAAACTGTTATACCCTTAGTTATATTTGTACGTTTTACCTTAAACATAAATTAACTATCAATAATTTTAGGCAAAAACAATGAAAAAATAATAATAACTGTTACACCTAAAAGTAACTTATTTATTCCGTGGATTTAGTTAAGAGGAGAGAAAGCTTGTTTGGACACCACGATTGAAAAAAAGAATATCATATCCATTTTATAAAAGAATATCAGTTTAAGTTTGTTATTCTTTCTTATCCATTCTTTTTCAAATACAATGCATATTTATCTTGTAATATATATATATATATAGTTTGTTACTCTCCATTATCCTTATTGTTTCACATTTATTATTATTGTTATTATTATTATTATTATTATTATTTGATAAATAAATATTTTATTTATTATCAAGAGAAACGAAGCTCAAGTATAAAGAAAAGGAAAGAAACTACTAGTTAGCCTTCACTGGACAACATCCCAGTGATGCTGCAACGGACCTTAAGAACACCTACTAAGGATAAAAATTCAAGTCCTGCTGAACACGAGCAAGTTTAGGATAGATGCTTGCCCCAACATGAATCTCCCGGACAATCATACGAAGCAACACCGTCACTGTTTAATGTTTTGGCCTTGTTCTGAAAAACACTTGCATTCGTGATCTCTTTCCATACATGGTATATGGTAGCTGCTAATGCCATCCTATAGAGTTCAGCACCTTGGCTATGCCCTGCACTATATCATAGCGCCCAGTTAACCTCACTAGTCCAACACAAATTAATCCTTCTAAGTTCTAATGCCTTGCCATTGTAGTATTCTCTTCCAAATGAAGCCTGCCACCTCACTGGAAAAAAAGATGTTGTGTTGTTTCCCCTGTTTGTATTTTTGATCTGTAGCAATTCCCCATCGACCAAGTCTTTTCTTTGTAGCTAGTCTCTCTAGGATAGCAAGTCTCAATAGAAAGATCCACCTAGGGCATCCGTTGTTATTGCAAATCAGCCTTCTCCATCTTACTTTGTGATATCTCCCTTGCAACATTTTATAGACACCTTTTATCGAACAAATACCCCCATATTGGAAATTCTTTAAATCACACCTTGTATATAGTAGGTAGCGTCTAGCCTTGAAAATTTTTTCCAACAAGGCCAAGAAGTAGTTTTGGGCCTAGCAGACCATATATCGTTACCTCTTAAATAGTAAGCGTGCACCCATCTTACCCACAACTTCTCTTTTGACATGCAAAGATGCCATAGATGTTTACAAATGGTTGCTTTGTTCCATAGTTCAATATCAATCAAGTTTAAACCTCTCTGCAGCCTGGGGCTTGCATAACAAGTCCCCAAGCTATTAAAGCTTTTTTTGATACTTCGGCAGATAGTTTCAATGAACTTAATCAGTTTCTTAGGAAGGATAAATACCTGAGCCCAATAAGTTGGAATAGCAAATGGAACAGTACTCTTGATTAGAGCGGCTCTTCCTGTATAAGATAGGAACCTGGACGTCCAATTGTAATTCTTCCAAGCATTTTGTCAATTAGTGGTTCACATTGCAAGGTAGTGAGTCTTTTCGGCCTTTATGCCAAAAATACTCTTTATCCAAACTATTTTGTCAAATACCCACAAGTTTTAAATCCTTTGTCAAATACCCACTTAGTTCCACCTCACCATCAACTTTTTCAACTTAACAATTTCAGCCCCAACCTTTATAATAATTCACTTTAACCCAATATTCCAACTTAATAAATTCACCCACAAGTTTCTAATAATACACTTCAACCCACTCCATCATCCACCACTATATATATAAAAATAATATCTAGGTTTCCAAAAATATTTAAAAAAATAATTCCAAAAGCTAAAAATAGAAAGTGGTTATTTTTTCCACCAAAAAGCTACGATTCCGGCGTTATTTTTCGGCGATCAGCTGTAAATTAGTCCACAAACATCATAAGCTTGTCCATTGCATTCATTGTTACCCCATTTGTTTCCTATCTTCTCAAACACACTTTCCACCATTGTTAAAAGGCTTTAAATCACTCATATTACTCAAAACCACTTTAGAAAGTGCATTACAGCAGCTCAGGCGACTCCAAGTTTATTTCTTTATTCCATAAACCCAACAATCATTGATTACAAGCAATATTTGCAATTTCAAGTATTTGTACGGAAATCTGCGTAGTTATCGATCCGTCCTCGCCAGTCATCGACCGTGCATAAAACACGACATAGACCATAAGCATAATCTACCATCGACCGAAGCTTAATTCTAGGATGTCTATTGCAAAATTTGTTCTGGTTTCTGGTGATTTCATAGGAGAATAGGTGGAGACTTCGAAATGTTGAAAATGGAGATGATTTACCAAGGTGACAATTCTCATTCCTGTTCGCCGCAATAGTTCGTACGATGAATTTGTTGCAAGCGTAATGCAGAGCAGGGATCTAGATTACGCGCCGAGCGACGTGGTGATTAGTTATGTAATGCATTCGGGGAAAAGGTGAATCCTACGATCATAAATAACGATGTACGTGTGTTGACGTACATAATGGATGCTGATGCAGATAGCTTTAGGCCAATTTTGAGGCTAAATATGGTTAAGAAGTCCTTTGAAGGACCGCTGAATTCATCAGCACCCCCACCGCGGCGCCCGACAGTCGACGATGATTTGATCGATGATGATTTGAATGATTACGAGAACGATGTCGATGATATAATTAATATGAAAGATTATTCTATGCATATAGAAAACTTTTCATCGGACTCGCAAGATGATGAAGAAGACAGTGAAACGGAACCACAAGCAAGACACTCCTTCACCGACGGAACTAATTTCTGTTGTGGTCAAACATTCACCAATAAAAAAGAGCTAAAAATGCAAATAGACGCAGCAGTGGCGAGGCAGTCTTTTGATTATTATATGGAGAAGAGCTGCACAAAATTGATGAAGGCACAAAACTTATCTCGTGGTTGTGGCTGGCTGTTGTGGGCAAAAAAGTATGACACCTTGGATAGATTTTGCATATACAAGTATGTCGGGATGTACACGTGCGGCGTTGAAAACGCCACCCGCGGGCACAAAAAAGTCTTATCCGAATTGATTGCTTAAGTATGCGTAAATCATTTTCGAGATGGTAAGGGTCCAAGCATAAAAGAAATTCAAAGAATTGTATTTAAGGAGTTGTGTTGCAACGCAAGCTATTGGATATGTTGGAACGGAAGTGTAATTGCAAAGAACATCATTCACGGGACACCGGAGCACGGATATGCTTGTTTGCCGACTTTTTTCCACATGGTGGAGTTATTGAATCCTGGGTCTTCTTACTCTATCATGGTAAACCGGATGGATGGATCATTCGTTTACTACTTCTTAGCATTCGGAGCTTGCATACGAGGATATGCCCACATAAGAAAGGTAATTACCGTCGATGGCACACATTTATATGGCAAGTACGGGGCATTCTGCTGAGCGCCGTTGCACAGGACATCAAAAATCATATATTTCTAATTGCCTTTTATGTCGTCGATAAAGAGAACGATGCTTCTTGGACCTTCTTTTTTCAGAAGCTGAAGTCTATCATAGAAGATGAACCA
>NC_061111.1:37822943-37842003 GCF_002878395.1 Capsicum annuum | reverse complement strand
GGACCTTCTTTTTTCAGAAGCTGAAGTCTATCATAGAAGATGAACCAGATCTATGCGTCATCTCCGACAGGAACATTAGCATCGCCAATGCCTTCTCCAGTGTATACAGTCGTGCACATCACGGACTTTGCATGAGGCACCTCGCTGAAAATCTTCGCGTAAATCAACACTGCAGAGAACATCTTTATCTATTCTACGCTGGGGCAAAGGCTTATTCCTTTGATGAGTTTAGCGATAATTTTGTGGAATTGAAGAGTAAATGCCCCGAGGCAGCTCATGTCCTTGAAAATGTGTTTGGTTTTGAAAAATGGAATAGAGCACACTTTTCAGGCAATAGGTATGACGTGATGACCACAAACATCGCCGAGTCGCTCAACTCGATTTTGATGGATAAATGGGAGTACCCCGTGTCGTACATATGCAATTCAATTGCTAAAAAATTTAGTGAAAAGTTTAGGGAGCAGCATGCATTTATCGGTGGTAAAGAGAACATATTTGTACCTTCTACGGAAAGGATCCTAAGGGATAATAAGAGTGCGAGCGATTTCTTATATGTGGGTAATCCAAATGGGGTTCTCGACGAGTATACGGTGTTCGGCAACGGCGTTACTACCAAGGTCAATCTCTTGAAGAGGAGCTATTCTTGTCGAAAATTTGACTTGGTGAAAATACCGTGCAAATATGCGATGGCAGGTTTGCGAGAAAAGTACGACGATGGCGAAGATTATGGTAAATCCATCTACGACTACTCTTTACTAAATTATAAAGATGAAAGTTACCTCCTCGCATACCTGAAAGCAATTAACGTGGTCCCTCCGGAGTCTGAAAGGACTGTGCCACAGGAATTGGTAGACACCAAAATTTCTCCACCTCCGTACGATCCCAAACTCCGAAGGAAGAAAGTCAAATGCACTAAGGGAGTCGGTGAGACATTCAAGTCCAAAAGGAGGAATAGGTGTTCAATATGCAAGAAATCCGAACACAAAAGAACCACGTGTAGAATGGGCATCAAATCATAAATAGGCTTTTTTTTAGCTTCAGTTGTAAAGCTACTGTTTTGGGGGATGAATGTGTATTTCTGTAGATTTTAACATTCAGTTGTTATCGACCTAAAACTTTGTCTACGATAGACTATCTATAGTCTATGGTATATATAATATATGGTCTATAAAATATTATGTATTGATTATATTATTGCTGATCTAATACGTTATGTTGGTCATTTTCTCGGTTTATCTCTCCAATCGATGCAATGAATCATTATTTCCTTTGTTTCCCGTTCCCATTTATTAAAAAGTTGTACAAAACGTCTCTTCACGAGGAAAAAAAGCTGGTATACGCATACAAAATGTTTTCTCTTGTCAGACACGTCGACCTACCATTGGGTAGATATATGAACAGACGCAATCTACAGGTCTATAAGTACAGACCCTCTTTCTACACAACCCTTCAGTTTTTCCTAAATCGAAAATATCAGAAATCGTCTCTTCATCTTTTTCTTCACCCAAATCAAAAAATGCCTCCAAGAGAATACCCCTGTGCCCCATCAAACGTGTGGAGACCCCTGTGCCCCATCAAACTTGTTCCTCCGAGGCACTACGACCTCCTCCTCCTAAAGAATGGTTTGGACCGGCTTTTCTACGGGCTGGATCAAGACCGCATCTACCTGAAATGGGAGCTCCGTCGGATTGCTCGTTTCTTGAGGGCAATTCTGGAAAGCTCGAAATGGAAGGCCCTGACTACATCACCCCCCACCATCCCCATAATTTAGTTTAAATGTTTTATTTTAGTATATGTTTTTAAGTATTTTTGATTTGTTCATTGCTGAAGAAGCTTTCTTTGTAGGATCTTGTTAGAAGAAAGCTTCTTCCATTTTCCCCTTTTTGATGTAAATTTTATTATGTAATGCAATGAACAATTTTAATACAACTATGTTTCAGTTTCTTTTAATATTGTGTGTTTGTCATCTTTGTTCTGATCCCTTGTTTAAAAACTCGAATCAAATATGTCTGCCTTTTCAAGTTACAGTATTGTGGCTTGACTAATTTCCTAAAGAGTAAAATCTAATGTTTAGATTTTATACGAAGTATTTCGTCGACTGTACATATTAGTCGATCGTAGACTACATGAATCGATGGATCATCGGGTAAATTAAAATAAATAATAACAGATTTTCAAAAAAAATTTAATTTTAAAAGATTTAAACAGATTATCACATGTTACGTGGCTGGTGGAAGAAAATAATTTAAATTAAAAATGATTTAAATAGATAATCACACGTTTTGGGAATTATGAAAGACAATTATTAAATTAAAAAAAATTAAATAAATAATAGTAACATGTATATTGGGCTGGTGGAAGAAAATAATTAAATATAATATGATTTAAATGGATAATCACATGTTTTGTGGCTGGTGGAAGAAAATAATTTTATTAAAAAGGATTTAAATAGATGATGTTGGACTGGTGGTGACACTTAATAGACCGTCGTATATCATGCACTATATCCTCCATCGATCAGTCTGGTATATCATAGACTTTCACGTTTATTATCGCATCGACTGATATCATTATTATGCGTAGAACATGGTGATCTATGTACACAGTTATAGACCATCACTTGGATGTAGTAAAAAAATGATTAAATAAATTATAAATAAATGTGGTATGGATTTCTACACATGTTAAGGAGTGTAAACAAGTCACATAATCATATTAGAGCTTAGACAAATTAGGGAGGGTAAATTAAGAAATGTGTGGATGGGTAGTGGTTGAATGCTCAATATCGTAAGAGTAATGTTTCTCAAAGCACTAGTATGTATTGAGGATGATAAATGTTTTACCACTATCAATTGCACACACTCTTCTGATTTAGGGGTGGTGATGAAAGAAATATGTGGAATGTGTAGGCATCAAATACAATAGTTCATGATCTACGACGGTCTATTAAGTGTCATCACCAGTCCAAGATCATCTATTTAAATCATTTTTAATGTAATTGTTTTCTTCCACCGGCCCCAAAACATGTGATTATCCATTTAAATCATATTATATTTAATTATTTTCTTCCACCAGCCCCAAAACATGTTACTATTATCTATTTAATTTTTTTTAATTTAATTATTCATTTTTTAACTACCTCCACGTGATGGTCTATAGATGTGTACATAGATCACGGTAGTCTACGCATAATCAGGATATCAGTCGATGCACTAATAAAGGTGTAAGTCTATGATAAACTATACAAATCGATGGCTGACATAGGTCATGATCTACGATAGTGTATTTAGTGTCACCACCAGTTCAAAAGAGAATAATTAATTTTCCAACGGTAAAAAACGGCTACTTTTGTAAGTCATCAGTGTGAACACTTTGTTTTTACTTCATATATAAGGTGTACATCCCTCCTTATTTTATTTCATCAACTTTATTTTGTTCTTAAAAATTCTACAATGTCGCAAGCATCTCAATCATCCAATTCTAAAAATACTCTAATTTGTCATTGTGGAATGCGGCTGTCTTGAGGACGTCACGCACAGATTCAAATCCAGGTCACAAATTTTATAATTGTGCAATTGCAAAGGTGAGGTGTGCGTGTTTTTTTTTTTAAAGTTAAGTTAATGATTATGTAATTATTATTTTTTCCTAGGATAATGGCGCATGTTCATTTTTCAAATGGCTTGATGAGCTATCACCTCCATCCAGTCCATCAACGTTTATTCCGGGACTCGAGACATCAAATTTTCAAGGCTTGGCAAATTTTAATCTACTACAAAGGCTCCAACAATGCGAAGAAAATAATAATTTTCTCATGACTTTGTTCAAAGAAGTCGAAGAACATAGGGATCACTTTAAACTGTTGCTACATGACACCCAAATAGAGAGGGATCAACTAAAAAAAATTGATTTTGGCCGAAGAAAGAGAGAATGTCCTAAAAATGCTGTTATGTGCTATAATGCTAGTATTCGTTCTTTGAAAAAGTGTAACATGGATGTAATGATATTGAATAAATAATGATAGTTCTACTTTTGTATAATGTTAAATACTATTTTTGATAGAACCATAGTCGATCAAACAACACATCAACTTAAATTCGACCAACGGAGTAATGATAGACTATGCATATGGTATATGGAATATTAAGTATGCATTCTATGATATCAAGCATACAATGTACCAACTATGACCACACCCTGCGTATTTAAATTCTATGCCACAAATCAGTTTGATAGAAATAAATTCAGCTCAGAATCATAACAAGTTTCATAAAATAAAAGAATAATTGTCATATCCTACCACCAGATCCTTCAAACTTCATATTTGTGAAATAAAAAAAAATTGTCATATCCTAACAACTCATCATTTAACAACAAATTAAACATCTTAGCATTTAAATTTCTCTCTCCCTAAGTTTCTTATCAACACAAGTGTTACTGTTGATTTCATCAACAATGTCCATGACCACATCTGTTTGGCCAGCTTCAACTTTTTTTTCTCAACAATTGCAGCTACTTTTTCATTCTCACCTTTTCTCCTTCTTTTTCAGCATGTGCATCAGCTGCTGCTTCTTCAGTTTCCTTTTCTTCCATACCTTCTTTTCTTACTTCACCTGCAACAGCTGTTTCTTCCTCATCTTTTTCTTTTCGTTCACCTGCTGCTTCTTGCTCAACTTCTTCTTTGTTAGCTTTGTCAGCTTCTTCTTCAACAGTTTTTTTCTTTTTCCGCGCCTCCTTATTCATCTGTTGTCACTTCTTCTTCTGCTGCTGCTGCTGCTATTTTTCCACCTTCTTCTTGGCTCTTATCTTCTTCACCATCCTTCTTTTATTCTTCTTTTTCCTCTTCTGCCACAACAGCGGCCAACTCATCTATTTTGCTCTTTTTTTCTCCTTCTCCATTCCTCTCCGATTCATGCACATGCACTATTTAATAATATTACAAAGTGTTACTGATATTTAAAGCTGAATATTCATTAACAACATCAATTAATGAATGAAGTTACCTCGATCATGTTGTCGCTCATCATTTTTTTTTTCTTCATTCTTTTCTCTTTGATATAGGCAGCAATATCCAACACCGCTTCCTCGAGCACAGCCACACGCTTATGAAGATCCCCGGGGGATGAGGTTCCTGCTGCATCTTTAGAGGTGCTCGGAGAATCATCATCACCAACGCGTACTCCAACGGGGTTACCACCTAAATCCCCGTCATCATCACTGTCTTCATTTGAAGTTAGGACAGTCACCCATTCTAACTCTTTGTTTAAGCTATCGGGATGTTATTCTACACCTTATCCGTATAAGGCTCAAACGTAATCATGTAATCCATCTTTGTCTCACGAACAGTAAGGATGATGTACGGGTGCACGTTCTACCAAATATCAATTAACAATTACATAACATTCGATAAAATGGTACTATTATTGCATTATAGAAAATAAGTTCATACCTCGGTAACTTTTCCTTTATACTTGAATGGGTCGTCTTCGATTATCTTGTCGCTTTTTAAAGTGTACCATCTGAGGATGCGGCGGATGGGTAAGGGCTCATCCATTGATTTTCCAGCAAATTCTCCAAGATGAGGAAAGGCCTTATAGATCCAAATCTGTAAGCAGTACAGCAGTGAAAAAAATAACTATGAGTCTATGACATGGTATAAATAAAATGATAATCTACGATAAACTCACTAAAGGGTTTATGGTAGATACCATGAATGCCCAGGGAAATCCGAATAGAGCATAAGATGCCTTCTGCTTCTCATAAAATACTTCCTTCTGCTTTTTCAGGTTACTTTTCTTCTTCAGATAGTCCATGGTCAGTTGAAATGTCTCTTTCCCCCACGGATACTTCTCAAAGAAACTCAAAGAGTCAACCATTCGAATCAGTTTTGTGTCGACAACCTTCGTCGAATCTTTCGCAAGCAACATGGTGTGCAAGAACCACAGTAGACAACACTTGAACTTCTGATCCTTGTTCAGCTTATTCCCTCTGATCAGGTTTTTTGTCACCTTAAAACAAAAATTGTCCCCCTTTGCTAACACCTTCTTCATTTTTTATTCACTGGGTATGATGAACAGTTCAGCCCCGTGATCAAACAAAACTCTTTCAAGCCAAAATAGGCAGGCTTGTTGTTAACGCAGAACCACATCTCATGACGCATCTTATCGTTCTTAACGCGTCGCAACAGCAAATAATGGACCAACTGCCCATTAAACTTGAGATGTTCCGACAGGTTTCTCAGGTGTTCAAAACAGGACCGCTTGAATCTTTTCTTCAATTCTTGGTCGACAAGAATTTGCTTAAATTCTCAATAAGCAGTCATTCTTGATCTGACCGATATCTTTATCGGGAAAGATCCGACCTCGTCAATTATCGCTCGAAGGTCATACCGCTCCATGAAAATGCACCTTGAAAGATATGGCACAGACAACGAATCATTATCCCCATCATCACTATTACTCCCACTTCCCTCGCACTCTTCACTGTCACCACTGACACTCCGCTTGACAATATCTTCACTAGAATCGGCATAGTCGCTTATCTCCTTTAACTCCGAATCTGATTCAGACATCGACTCTTCAATTTTCTTTCTTTTTGATACTTTTTCAACTGCCACAACTCTTCTTTTTCTACTACTACCAGCGGTATCGTCTTTCTATTTAGGAATAACATTTTTTTTTACCCATTTTCAACACAGTCTACACCTAAAGAACAAATCTCTCATTTTCAGTTCATAGACCACAAGTCTATCAACAGAAATAACTCAATGATCAAATGAAACCCCCAAAAAAAAAAAATTAACAAACATCCCACCATTAAACAGTTCACTATACAAACATACAATAATTCAACCCAAATCGAACATGCAAAATATCAAAACACAACAATTGCTAAAAATCAAACTAGTGAACCTAATCAAACTAATTAGCTATTAATATTTCAATTTTCACTATTTCAGCAATCATGTTTTAAAAGAATTTCATACGTTTGAAAATTGAAATATATCTAGGGCATTCTCATTTCATAGACCACAGGTCTATGAATAGACTGCGGGTCTACGGACAGAAACAGGATGTTGTTCAAATCAAAATGCCAAAATAACTCTTCAAACAACAATTATACCACCATTCAACACTTCGTTGCTAAAAAAACACGATTAAATCAAAACACCAAATTCAAAAAAAAAAAAAATCCTACATCACTACCAATCGATCAGCAAAAAGAAAAACCATTTAAATGGGTCTAGAAATGATCGAAACTCAAATTTAACTAACCTTACGAAGCAACAACGCCCCCTTAGCAGCTGCAGATGAAGAACGTACGAAAATGACGTTTTTGGGAGAAGTTGTTTGAAAGCGGGAGTTGAAAATTGATGTGGAGAGAGAGAGAGTTCTTTTTTTTTGGATATTGAAATAAGTAGAGGGGTTAGATGTATTATATGAAATTTGTAAAGTTGTATAAATGATGAATTGATCCCTTGGCCACGTGTGAGCCCCACTTTTTTCACTTTTTACCCCTTAAACCTAAAAAATAAATCAAAAAAAAATTAAATAAGTATTTGACAAAATAGTTTTACAAAAGTTCTTCTTTACCAATTATTCTCAAGTCTTTTTGTACTCAAGGGGACCCCTAAGTAGCGGAAAAGGAGAGTACCTTTAGTATTACCCCAATCAATATATCCAGGATGCGTTGTTGGGTAGCCTGTGAAAACCCTCCAGAACACACTGCACTTTTGAGTTCATTAGCAATTAGTCCCGAAGCAGCGGAAAACACCTAGAATTTATCCTATAGAACATTGACTAATGCTACATCACCCCGACAAAATAACAATAAATCATCTCAGAATCCCAGTTGTACCAGATTCAGTTTAGCACTTCTTGGATGAAAAGAAAAACCTGGAGTGCCCTTGAGTGGTTTCAATAGTCTGCTGAGGTACTCCATAAATCTAAGTTATGTATTCAAAACGAAAGAAAATATATCCAATATTATTATCATTCTTAATATTTTAATTGAATATCTTTGTTATATTAGTAGTGATTTCGGCTTTATTTGAGTAACTAATATCTATAGGTTATAAAACTTATTGGACCACTCAAAGTTTTAAGCTTAAACTTAAAATGACATTTTGAAAAATAAAAACAATGAAAAAGTTTAAAATATATTTATAAATTACACTAGAGTAAATATTTTTAAAAAGTAAATAAATGTAATATCAGGTTGGTTTGACTTTTTTTTAGTTAAAACCAAACCAAATCAATTTTAGTCTTTCGATCTGACTCGATTTGCTCTTTGGTTCGATTTCGGTTCAGTTTTGCTCATCCCTACTTTTACATAGCCAAATGAATCCTTTTTTCTTCATATTTTATTTTTAGCATTCTTATTCGCTAAATTAATTTTCAAGACCTAAAATTAAACATCAATTAATATAAATATTATGGTAAAGTACCCATATCAATATTATTCCTTAATTAAGGACATGGAAGTTCAAACTAAATAAATAAAAGTGACCAAAAGGGAGTAATTAGCACAATGAGCTAATTATGAACATGCAAAATGTATGAAGAAAAATTCCAATCCAGAAGAAAGCTTTGGAGAGAGAGACATAAAAGAAAATGTAAGAACAAAAATTAAGTTCGGACTTGCTTCTACATAATTATGCTGTTTTTTGTACACATGTGGTACTTAACTACCCTTTGTCTTAATTTATAGAGCAATTTTTGGATTGTAAAAATTAAATTTTTTAAATTTTGATTGTGAATTTAGATATGAATTTTAAGTTTATAAAATAAAATTTACATATTTGTAAATAATGCAAAAAATTGTTAGGATCAAAAATTTCGGATAGTGCGAAATTAAACAAAGTAATCAATTAGAGACAATAACAAAAACAATAATAACGATAAGTTGAGAAAATAAAGGAGATATAATTTTAACGTGGTTCAGTCAACTTGACCTACATTTACTATCAAAAAGAGGAACAATTTTACTAAACACCAATGGAACAAAAGAGAGTACAAAAGCACAAACTTAAAATACTCTAATATCCCAAATAGTCCAAAAGAATAACCTCACAAGATTACTCCAAAGAAAATTTCACATAAGTGTTTCCCAACACAACTCTCTCATAAATACTCTCTACGAAAAATAAAAACAAGCACAACTAAAATCTTCTCAAATTGATGTGTTTTAAGGTGAAAGAACTCTCCTTTATTTATAGGAGGAGGTTCTGGAGAGAACAGGGAAAGACTCAAAATAATCTCACTCATATGAGAAAAAACTCTTACTAGAAATTTCCAATATATCATGAGATTTCAATAAAATATTGACTAAAAATTTGCCACATTACAAATATTGTAAATCACAATTATCATTAATTAATATTTAAATGCCTACAAAAAGATTGTAACTCACTTAGACTCTCGTAATCTGAAGATGTTGTGGGGATGGTGGGCTGATCGACTCCTTATCATCTCTACTTGATAACCAAAAGAAGTGCATGTATGAAAATTGCAAATATTGTTATTGTGCTATATATGCACAATTTTTTAACCAATGTAAGTCATTTTAAATTAATTTATCTGACTAATATGCTATTTTTTTTTTTTGAAAATTTTCAAAATTAAAATAAATGCATTTCACAATAATGTATTAAGTATCATTTTGTTCAAAAAGACTTGAAGGAACCAAAAAATGATAATTGACGGCGTTAAATAAGAATTCGATTCTATGGGTATAAACTCTCAATAACCGACTTATAAGAGTAAATGTTAAGTGGCTGTAATGACTTTAAAAAACTCAGATATGGATGAATTCCAAATCCTTTTGATTGGTTTACAACTCATGTAGATATTAAAGCAAAAATCATAATAATTTTTAGTAATTAAAAGTTAAATATGTTGATTATCAAATCAGAATAGTTTATTAACAAGTGCAAAACATGCTATAAAGTATATGTTTCAATAGCCAAAAAGAGTATATTCGGTCGTCTCCACATATATTGGTTCGAGGAACATATCAATATATAATCTTGCTCAGTATTATGCAGGGAATCAAATCTTAATTATGTTGGGTTCAATATATATAAAAAGTGTGAATGGAAAATGAAGGAAAAATAGTGAAGAGAAAGAGAGACACCAAAATGAAAAGTGTACTATTTTAAGGAAAAGTTCATTAATTTTTCTACATTGGTGGGAGAAGAGAAATTTGAAGTGTTTATAATAAAAAATACTTACTTCACATGCATAGTGAGGCAAGAATAAGGTGGTGCCTTGTGCCGTCGCTCGGCTTCGGCTTCGTAACTTTTCTGTGCTTTTTATCCTCCATTTATATATGCAGTGGCTGACACTGTTTCGAAATGTCATGCAGAAACAAAGTGATGCTTCGGAAGGGATGCAACCCTTCAACGAAGTGACATTCATGAAATCGAAATGTCATGCAGAAACGAAGTGATGCTTCGGAAGGGATGCAACCCTTCAACGAAGTGACATTCATGAAATGGCATGCCTGTTTGGAAAAGATGCAGTTACACCTTTTTAAGTGAACTACTGGCACCTTTCAGAAGAGGCACCTGATGCTATAAAAATCTGCTTTCATCCATAGGTTTTGGTACGAAAATTTTCTGAAATACATGTTAGAGTTTTTGCCCTGATTTTCTTACTATATTTAAGTTTTACTTTTTCTTAGAAGGAAAATAAAAATTACCATAATTACTTTTACTTTTCCTGAAAGAAAAATATAATTCTTTTCCATATTTGGCTAACCTTTTTCTTGGAGGAAAGGTTTTGGACATCTATAAATAGAAGAGCCCCTTCTCATACCAAAACACAATAGCATCCACAATGTAATCTTTAAAGAGTCTTTGTTTAGGGGATATTTCTCCCAATAGGTTTTATGTTTTTGATATTAGGTTTTATAATATGTAGGCCGATTGGCCAAAACATACAGAGTAATAATTTTATGCCTTTTTAGTATTATTTTCTTTGTCATCTGATTTATTGTCTCAAGGTTTGCAAACGTTAAGCTTCCGCATGACGCCCTCTCGATTTCGAACCCAACAATAAAAACTCTTCTTGTCTTCAAAATATTCTGTGTGATCAATCAAATCGTTGAGTGAGTTCGAAGAGATTCCAATTGTTTGAGGTACCGCTACAGTTGGTTTGTTTGGCCATTTTATCTTGGGAGGAAGATTCCACAATCTCTAGTATAGTGAGGGGAATTATTTTTTAAGGACACTCCGTGAAGTCGGGGGACTTAGCCTTAAGAATTCTGTTTCATCTCATTTCTGAAAATTAACATACTTCTTGGATAGATTATTTATAATCTTGCGTTGAAGGTGTTAAGGAACTTCATAAGTGTTCTAGTCTTAGACTTGAACTTGTGTTGAAGTTATTGTTGCATGTATATATAGATTCTTGTACCCGAAAACGTTATAAATAACAAATTATTGGTGTGGTAAAAACACGAGTTAATCTGAAAATTTAATAGTGTTGAACGTTCTATCAATGAGAGAATTTGACATAATCCACATGTATATATGTCTCGTTAACCAGAAAAATTGTTTCTCAATCAACATGTATTCTAAATTAGACTGATCATCCTTGCAATTTTAACCTTTACTTATTTGATCTCAGATGAGGTAGATTTCCTCTCGAATAATCTGCTCGTCCTCAACACACAATATATATAAGAACTACAGTTGTTTGCCGCTATAATATGAGATCACATGTCTTAAAGCAAGAAATATTTCCTATCAATAAGATTTTCACATACCTAATTCAACAAGCTCTTACAACTACTTTAAAGAAATCGACGAGAAACCTTTGATAAAATATATGAACTGTTCAATTATCATAAAATTTACAATTCAAATTAAAGCAATGAAATATCGGCAACTCAAGGACAAGTATAATCAAATCTAATTAATAAATAAAATACACAGCGTTTCATGTCCAGTGTCCACTCCTGACAAAAGGTATACTCAATGCTCAAGAATAAGTTCACAAAAAAAAGTAGTATGAAAAGCAAGAAGACATAACAACCGTTCGAACTCTTCATCTCAATTTTTATTTTGGATTAGACTAGTGTACGCTCTTTGTTCTTCCTTCATTTGCGATTTTAACTTCGATGCACTAATTCTAACTTATATAGCGTGGAGTAGTCCAGACAAAATTTTTGAAATTGTCCTTAAAGAATAGAAGCTTTCTGCTCACTGCATTTTTTAATTTTTTTTTTTTTTTTTTTTTTTTGCTTTTTGTATTTTTAACTCTCCATTGGACCTATCTTCACCCAAACACCTTCAACAAAGAAATTAGCAATACCTGCACATACAAAGACCAACCTTAATCCAAATCATGTCAAATAAATTGAATAAAATCGAAACGTTTTTACTCCCATCAATTATCCATTTCGATTCATATAAATGAGTATAGATTTGGAAAAAAAAAAATAGTTAGTATGTTCTTAATTTTTAAAGCTACCTTTTTTTCTGGGATCAAATTGATTTGACTAAAACATACTGTACTTATTATGAAGGTGAATGTAGTGCTTATCTACTCGATTGATTTGAAATTTTCTATTGAGCATTTTTTTTAAAACGGGAATGAATCAGAAAGAACCTAACGAATAAGGATACAATTTATGGTTCATTTGAAAAAAAAAAATATCATCACTTTTCCTTATGCTCATCACTTTCATTCTCTCTATTGAGCGATTAAATATATAACTGCAATTTTGAATCCAATAAATAAAATGTATTATGGTAGAATATTGAGCTCAAACCAACAATGCTCATGTAAGTACTTACTAGGGCGAATATTTCCTCCTAATTAAATAATTAATAAAAATTAATAATTCAAAATAAAAATTCTTGAACATAGTTAATTGTTAAAGTATATTAAATTCATTGTAGTAAATATTTGATTCAAATAAAGCTTTCACCTAATATTTGAAGCCTTAATTCGCCCGTGTGTTGGAGCAGCGATTAATCCAAAGCTTTACGGGCTCGTTTGATAGAGTGTATTAGAAAATATACTGCATGTATTAGTTAATGTGTATTACTAATAACTAGTTTGGTAAAATTTTTTTGCCTATGTATAACTAATGCAAGCATTGGTTACGCTCTATTGTGTATTGAAGTGTGTATTAGTAATACACTTCATTTCCTATGTATTAGTAATACAAAGACTTTTAACACATGCATTAACTTATTAAATGACCTTAATACCCCTCAATTTCCCTCTCAAAATATTTCACCATTTCTTTTTCCGTCATTTTAATTTGCACTAGTGATCTTTTCAAAACATTTCACAATTTCTTTTTTCGCCATTTTAATCTACAACAATGAATAATTAATTAAAATAATTGTAACATATTTTTGCTTTGCTTCGAGGGTCTTTAAAAAAATTAAAAAAATTGAGACTATTTCTTAATTTTACATCTTATATTTTATTTTTGTTTCGATTATGTTAATCCGTTGGCGTAATATTTCATACGCAAAGATAAAGGTCTTGCAATTAATTCTAAACCTTTATATACTAGTTCAACAATGCTAATTATGCTTGAAATGACAAAAGAACCTTGTTGCAAAAAAATGTACAAAATCAAAGAAGGGTATTTTTGTAAACAAACATTTATTTTATAGAAATTATGTAAGATGTATTAATTTTTTATACATCAAATCAAACAATGTATAAGAAATAATACATGCATAACTAATACAAGCATTACTAATGCAAGCATTATTAATACACTATATTTTGCATTGTTCTTATACACTCTACCAAACTACCCCTAAGTGTGTGTTTTCAGAAAGGGAAAAGGACATGGGCTGGCCATTTTGAAAAGAAATGGTCAGCCCATGTAAAAGTTGGACAATTGGAGTCAGTCGGTCCAATTTAATTTCGATTTTTAGCTATTTGGCTCGTCGATCGCATGCAGTCTCTATACCCAATTGATATACTTTTATACCATATTAATACACTTTTATACCGCATTGATACACTTTTATACAATTGTTGTATAAAATATATATTTGTATTTGGTATCAAAGATTTATGTATTTGATATCAAGTATTGTATTTGATTGATAAAAAAGAAGAGCAACAATTACAATATTATAAAATCGTATTTGATTGTTAGAAAAACTATACCAATTAGAAGTGTGGGGTTAACTCAAAATTCATTACGTTTCTGAGTTTATTGTGTTAAAAAAAATGCAAATATTTTGTCTAAAGTTATTGTCTAGCATTAATTTTCTTTCTTCCAAAAATATATTATGGTATTGATGCATTTATGTTTTACTTGCATTTCACTATTTTATTTTCCCTCTATAAAGTCAAAAATTGTGTGCTGGCTATGAGGTTCGTTGGACAAAATCAATGCATCCAATCAAAAATGAGCTTATACTATTTACTTAGCATTTAAAGGGAAAAGGATGAAGATAGTAGCAGAAAAAGGCCTAAATGGCTATATTTTAGAATTTAAAAATCAATGGCAACTCGGTCGAAATTATTTTAGCCGAGTGGCTATTCTTGTCCTTTTCCCTTTCAGAAATCCACTAATTTTTTTTTTTTTTTGAAACTCCAATAAAGTTGCAGTCTTTATTCTTCAATTATGCACTAGATAATACTTTTATAAAATAACCCACAAATCATTCGCACTAGGCAATTTCACTATGACCAAAATTCGATTATAAGAAGGCATGAAATACCATTCGTTCGTTGTACCAATTCAGCTATCTTTACGAATTCTATTAACTTTTGTTATATCGTGTTTGTATGTATAGTTTGTTAATATTTATAAAAATTTAATTACAAATTCAATCATCAATACAATGTAATTTAAATTAAAATCTTATAAATTTCAAATTCTTACGGTGCGAGTAGTCATAGGTCCGAATTTAGGGAGTAGGTTCATTGTAAGTTGTACACGTGAATGGATAAACAAATGGGTGATGAGCCAAACTCCCAAACATGGAGGAACAAGATAATGTGCATATACCCACTTTCCCGGTTAAAAATAATATATCATAACTTTGCTTCATTTTCTCCTCTTTAGTTCTTCCCTTTTGCTGCAACTATACAAGCATAAAACTTGCCAATGTCATGGCTATTAACACATTAATTTCTACTTTATAGCTCAGTAACTCCTCCTCAACAACTAGTTATGAGGGTCATTCAATATGGGTCTTGCTCAATTCCATCATTTCAATTTCAAGAATGCTCCTTTTCCAGGTGAATTTACACTTATGCTGCCCAAGTTCTTGTCTTTTCGTGATTTCTGAATGTGTTTATAACGTGAAATTATGAAAATGTTCTTGTTGGGTTGCTGGCTTTTTTTTTTTTCCTTTTTCTTTTGTGTGTGTGTGTGTGGGGGGGGGGGGGGGGGGGGGGGGGGGAGTGTCATTTTGTTTTTATGTTAAATGATGTGATTTTAGTTGAGTCACAGTAGAATCAAGAAAATTTTCACCTATTTGGTCCCATTTAAAGGTTCGAGAGATGAAGAAGTAATGTATTAGACTTGTGTATTACCCAAAGGTTACATATATATATATATATATATATATAAGTAAAGAAAAGGCTAACTAAGGTAACTAGCTATCTAAATCACTAGAAATCAGCTAGAGAATTATATACATTTAATAGAGCACAAATTAGGGAGAGAAATCTACACAATTGAGAGCATAAATTAGGGAGAGAAATCTGCACAATTTACTACACAATCAATCATGTCCCAATACGCCCCCGCAAGTTGAAGGTGGCGTCAATAACCTTTAACTTGGACAGATGTTGATGAAACAACAGACGAGGCAAAGGCTTTGTAAGCGTGTCCGCGAGCTGATCGGCAGCATGTAAGTGCTGAACTAGAACCTGTTTTCGCTGCACTTGATCTCTAACAAAGTTAAAATCAGCTTCAATGTGTTTCATCCTACTGTGTAGTATCGGATTTTGACAAAGATAGGTAGCACCAACATTATCACAATAGATTATAGGTGGATCAGGCAGCTGCACATGTAGTTCAACAAGAAGTTTTTGAACCCAATTGACCTCAGCAAGTGCAAAAGCTACTGCACGATACTCTGCTTCAGTGGAGGAGCGCTCAATAGTGCGTTGCTTTTTGGATAACCAACTAATAGGATTTGCACCAAGGTACAGGATATATCCAGAAGTACAGTTCCTGTCATTAATGTCACCAGCCCAATTGGCATCTGAATGCATAAACAACCCAGGATGTGTCTTGCTCGTTATCTGTAAGCCATGATTTTTGGTGTACTGGAGGTATCGCAAGAGTTGCTTAACAAAAGACCAATGTGTTTGTGTAGGAGCATGCATGAATTGAGCTAATTTGTTAACTGCAAAGCTTATATCTGGTCTGGTGAATGACAGATATTGAAGCTTACCAAGTACTTTACGATACAAGGTGGCATCCGCTGGAAGCGTGTCATCCTTTAAGGACAGTGAGGCCGTGGAACTCATGGGAGTTGTAACAGGCTTACATTCAGACATGTTATGGGCAACAAGAAGATCAGAAACATACTTTGCCTGAGAAAGGACGATCCCTTCTTTAGTGCGGAGAACCTCAATACCCAAAAAGTAGTGGAGATGTCCGAGGTCTTTGAGAGAGAATCTGGATGAAAGAACCTGGATAGTTTTCTTGATAACCTCAGAGTTCGATCCAATGATAATTATGTCATCAACATATACAAGAATGTAGATCAATGCTTCATTTTGATGACGAATAAACAGAGAAGAGTCAGAGTTGGACTTTTGAAAGCCAATTTGAAGCAAGAATTGCTTTAACTCAGAGTACCAAGCTCGAGGGGCCTGCTTAAGTCCATAAATTGCTTTTTTTAGTTTGCATACATAATGAGGAAAATCAGGATGACCATACCCATGAGGTTCACGCATATAAACATCTTCTTCAAGGTGTCCTTGAAGAAATGCGTTATTCATATCCAGTTGGTGCAAATGCCAATTGTGCTGAACTGCAAGCGACAAAATGAGTCTAACAGTAACAGGTTTTACCACTGGACTGAATGTAGAGTTATAATCCACACCCGGTCGTTGCGTGAAGCCCTTTGCAACTAGCCGAGCTTTATACCTGTCAACACTTCCATCTGATTTGGTTTTGATACGATAGTCCATTTGCAATCAACAACATTTTGAGAAGAGGATGGTGGTACAAGCTCCCACGTCTTGTTGTTCATCAATGCTTCAAACTCAAGTTTCATCGCTTCTCTCCAGTGTGCACTCTTTTGGGCTTGGTTATAAGTGATGGGAAGTGGTTCAGTTAATGCAACTGTAAGATAATCAAATGTTGGCTTGGGTTTGGTGATATTATTTTGTGAACGAGTAACAGGTCGGTAAATGGATGGTTGTTGGGTATGTGCGGAAGCTGTGGTGGATGATTGGTGATGATTGTGAGATGGAATGAACGGGGAGGGGTCTGGAGTTGGTGTAGATAAAGGGTTTGTCGAGGTGTGCCGATTTCGGCGTTAATACTGGATTAGTGGTTGTGTGGTAGGTGGGACAACAATGGGCTGTGTGGAGCAATCTGAGCCGGCGGCAGGAGTTGGTGTTGCTGCCAAAGAAGGACCTGAAGAAGAACCTGTAGGAGGTGTCGCCGGCAATTCTGGAGCAACCTTGATTGGCTGGAGAATCTCATAATCCAATGGAGGCATAGACTTGACACTAAGGTCATTTGACTCTTTGTACAAGATATCCGACTCTAATTTTAAAATTCCTTTGTTTTTCAAAGATGAAAATATATCAGAAAAAAGAAATTTATTTTCATAAAAAATAACATCTCGTGAAATATATATCCTTTGTGAAATAGGATCATAACACTGATGGTTGTGATGGGTATTAGAATAGCCTAAGTAAACACAAGGGGTGGACTTGAGTTTTAGTTTGTGTTTGGCATATGGTTTAAGCCATGGATAACATAGACAACCAAACGTACGAATGGATTGATAATTTGGAATTTCTCCAAATAATCGTTGGTATGGAGAATCATAATGAAGTGTGCGGGTGGGAAGCCTGTTAATCAAGAATGTTGCTTGTTGACACGCAAAGGACCAAAATACTAGAGGCATGGAGGCTTGGTGTAAAATGATTTTTGCTGTTTCAATGATGTGCCGATGTCTACGTTCAGCCATAGCTACCCTTTGTGGTGTATATGGTGGCGATACAAGGTGCTCAATTCCAGTGGTGTGAAGAAATGACTTAAGACCTTCAAACTCACCACCACCATCAGTATAAACTGAAAGTATTTTTGTATGAAAATAATTTTCAACAAGGGGTTTAAATTTAGAAAAAACTGTTTTGACCTCACTTTTATTTTTAAGTGTGTACAACCAAATGTATTTTGTAAATTGATCAACAAAAATTACATAATATAATTTTCTGTCAATTGACAAAACAGGTGATGGCCCCATAGATCACTGAAAATAATTTGTAAAGGTTTTTTGCTCACTAGAGTATTCTTAGAAAAGGGGTGCCGACGACTTTTATTAGAGGAGCAGGAATTACAATGATCAAACATTTCAGAATTTGGAATTGGAATTGAAAACTTATGTGAGAGTGTTTTAAGCACTCTTTTATTTGGAAGTCCTAATTTTCTATGCCAAGATTGTTGAGATTCTGCCATATAGGATTGGTAGCTCAGATTGCATTGGGATCCTCCAACAGGCCACTCATAAAGTCCTTTATTCCGGCCTCATGCCAATGGTGCCCCTGTACTCAGATCCTTCACAAGAAAATCAAAAGGAAAAAATTCTATGGATGTCAGATTATCTTTGCAAAATTGAGACACATATAAGGTTACGTTTAATCTCTGGTGCACACAAAGTATTCGAAAGATGAAACTTTTTATTTGAAGCATTTATTTGAACATGAACAGTGTGAGTTATAGGGATTTTGTTACCGTTGCTCATGGTAATATCATCAGTACCAGTGTAGTCATCCGGACGTTGAAGATTTTGAGAATCAGCAGTCACATGATGTGATGCTCCTGAATCAACAACCCAAGGCATGGAAGCAAAGTTTGCTCTGGCTTCCAAGTGATT
>NC_061111.1:37799292-37819943 GCF_002878395.1 Capsicum annuum | reverse complement strand
GTATGTAGGAAAAGGCTATCTAACAGAAGGCCTTTATAAGATGAATGCTATGACTGTTGAAATAAATAAAAGTTTGAATTCTTCTTATTTGCTTGAGTCTTATGATTTATGGCATGAACGTTTAGGCCATGTTAATTACAAAACGTTACAAAAACTGATTAACTTAGAAGTTTTGCCAAACTTTGAGTGCAATAAATCTAAGTGTCAAACGTGTCTGGAATCGAAGTATGCGAAGCATCCTTATAAGTCCGTTGAAAGGAATTCCAATCCCTTAGACTTAATACATACTGACATTTGTGATATGAAATCAACACCATCACGTGGTGGGAAAAAGTATTTCATAACTTTTATTGACGATTGCACTAGATATTGTTATGTCTACTTGCTAAGTAGTAAGGATGAAGCAATAGATGCGTTTAGGCAATATAAAACTGAAGTTGAAAATCAGTTAGACAAAAAAATCAAAATGATAAGAATTGATAGGGGCGGAGAATATGAATCTCCCTCTGCACAAATATGTGTAGAGAATGGAATAATCCATCAAACTACGACCCCGTATTCACCTCAATCTAATGGAATTGCGGAAAGGAAAAACTGAACTTTGAAGGAAATGATGAATGCCTTACTTATAAGTTCTGGTTTACCGTAAAATTTATGGGGGAAGCTATCCTTATGGCCAATCGTATAATTCCCCATAGTAAGACAATCAATTTCTTACGTAAAATGGAAAGGAAGGAAACCCAATTTGAAATATTTCAAAGTGTGGGGGTGTCTAGCAAAGGTTCAAGTTCCTATACCTAAAAGGGTTAAGATAGGACCTAAAATGGTGGACTGCGTGTTCATAGGATATGCTAAAAGTAGTAAAGCATGTCGATTTTTGGTTTATGAATCCGAACATCCGGATATTAATGAAAATACGGTAATTGAATCAGACAATGCTGAATTCATTGAAAACATTTACCCGTATAAAATTAGACATGAACAGTCTAGTGGAGGATCTAAACGACCTCGAGATGAACCAAGTGAGAATGTACATAATGAAGAAAATCCAAGACGGAGTACACGTCAAAGAACGTTAACTTCGTTTGGATCGAATTTCGTAACATTTCTCTTAGAAAATGAGCCTCAAACATTTAAAGAAACGATGTCATCGTCAGACTCATCCTTTTGGAAAGAGGCAGTCAATAGTGAGATAGATTCAATCTTTAGCAACCATACATGGGAATTGGTTGACCTTTCTCCCGGAAATAAACCTTTAGGTTCTAAATGGATCTTCAAAAGGAAAATGAAGACGGATGGTACTGTTGACAAATACTAGACAAGACTTGTAGTAAAAAGCTTCAAACAGAAGGAAGGCCTTGATTACTTTGATACATACTCGTCAGTAACAAGGATAACCTCGATTCGAATGTTAATGGCTTTGACGGCGGTATATGATCTTCAAATCCATCAAATGGATGTGAGAACCGCATTCCTAAATGGAGATTTGGAGGAAGAAATTTACATGGAACAACCTGAGGGTTTTATGGTTCCAGAAAAGGAAAACAAGGTGTGTAAACTTGTCAAGCCATTAAATGGACTAAAGCAAGGACCAAAACAATGACATGCGAAGTTTGACCAAACCATGTTGGTAAACGGATTCAAAATAAATGAATGTGATAAATGTGTTTATATTAAAGACACTCCAAATCACCAAGTCATTGTATGTTTATATGTGGATGATATGTTGATCATCATAGAGACATTTTCTGACATAAATGCAACAAAACGAATGCTCGAGAGCAAGTTTGATATGAAGGACCTTGGAGTTGCAGATGTGATCTTAGGTATAAGAATTCATCGAACTCCACAAGGGTTGGCATTGTCACAGTCTCATTATATCGAAAAGGTACTTGACAAGTTCAAGTATATGGAATTCGGTATTGCCAAGACTCCATTGGATGTGAGCTTTGCACTTCGAAAGAATGAATGTGAAAGTGACTCGCAATCGGAGTACGCAAGAGTATTGGGATGTTTAATGTATATAATGAACTGTACACGACCAGACATAGAATACGCTATTAGTAAATTGAGTCAGTACACAAGTAATCCCAACAAAACTCACTGGATGGCAATGAAAAGAGTTTTGGGGTATCTTAAATACACTTAAAATTATGCTGTGCAATATAATAAATATCCTGTGGTACTTGAAGGATATAGTGATGCAAATTGGCTCACCGGATCGAACGAAGTAAAATCCACAAGTGGATATGTATTTACTATCAGTGGAGAAGCAGTCTCTTGGAAATCATCTAAACAGACGTGTGTTGCTCGCTCTACAATGGAATCTGAATTTATCGCATTAGATAAAGCCGATGAAGAAGCAGAATGGCTCTGAAATTTCTTGGAAGATATTCCGTATTGGCCTAAACCAGTGGCACCAGTATGTATACACTGTGATAGCCAAGCAGCAATAGGTAGGGCAGGGAGCATGATGTATAACAGTAAATCTCGTCATATAAGACGAAGGCATAATACCGTTAGAGAACTTCTCTCTAGTGGAATTGTCACTGTAGACTATGTAAAGTCGAAGGATAATATGTCGGATCCACTTACAAAAGGCCTATCTAGAGAAGGAGTAGAAAGGACGTCCAACGGAATGAGTTTAAGGCTTAGGACAAGTCAGCATGGCAGTAACTCTACCTAGCAGATTGGAGATCCCAAGAGCTAGGTTCAAGGAGATCAAACAAAGTTGTGTCTGATAGGTTTAACATTGTCAATTACCCAACTCATTCTCATGATGTAGACAATGTATAGTAAACTAGGATAAGAATTAAGGTGAAAAGTCTTTTAATGATTATTTAAATTTGGCAGATTTGACCAAATAATTTAATCTACAGGATTGAACGTTTAGAAATCACCTATGCGAGGGCGAAGTGGAAGCCGCTTCAAAGAGAATGTTAGTAAAGGCTTATTCTCTAAGCTCTCATGAAAACTAGGATGTGTTCGTGGCTGAAAAGAACAAAACCATAAGAACCATAAACGGTAAAAGGCTGGTTGTGTGACATGTGTTGTCTAGGTGTACATTAAAGCTCGATGGTTCAAAGATATCAAATCTACCGATTGACCGAGTGCATCCGATGCATGTTCACTACGGAAAGTTCAAAGGGAAACCCACTTATCCAGATGCAATCAGTCTTTGCTTGATGATCACATACTTGTCCTAAAAATTTTATGAAAAAAAATAGCCATTCCCCATTCATGTGGGGGATTGTTGGGTTCATAGTATATAAATGAAATGTGAATGGAAAAAATGGAGAGAAAAATGATGGAAGAAAGGAGATACCAATTTAGAAGGTATACTCCCAAATTAGAAAGTCTACTAATTCTCCCACATTGGTGGGAGAAGGAAACTTTGTAGTGTTTATATTAATGAACACTTACTCTACATGATAAGTGAGACAAGAAAAATAGAGATGCCTCGCGCCGTCGTCGTCGTCGGTCGCTCGGATTTGGATTTGGATTTGGATTTGGCAAATGATCGATCGATGAGATCTATCTTTTTGGACAAATTTTATTTGATGATCCGAATTTACCAAACACTAAAATGCAGCAATGTGTTTTGATTCTCCATTTATACATGCATGCAGTTTTTCGAAACAGTGCAATGCTGAAACTGAACTGATGCATTGTTTCTGCAAACAGATGCACTGTTCCAGTGAATAGATGCACTGTTACCGTAAACAGATGCACCGTTCCAGTGAACTGAGGCACTGTTTCAGCAAATTCATGCAATGTTTCGATGAAATGACACAATGTTTCACACGAACTGGTATGTAGTATTTCAGCAAAATGATGCACTGTTTTAAGTAAACAGACATGCATTTTCAAAAAAGTCACACCTTTAAATTGAACCAATGCCACTTTTCTGAAGAGGCATCCTGGGGCTATATAAACTTAGTTTCATCCACAGGTTTTGATATAGAAATTTTTAGATTACACAACTCTTCTTGTCTTCAAAATACTCTTTGTGATCAATCAAACTGTTGAGTGCATTCGAAGAATCCGACTATTTGAGGTACTGCTATAGTCGAATTGAAGGCCATATTATCCTGGGAAGAAAAATTCCACAACCTCGGATACAGTGAGGGGAATTATTTCCTTAAGGAAACTCCGTGAATTCGGACAACTTGGCCTTATTCATTTATGTTTCATCTATTTTTCTGAAAAATAAAATACACCTCTTGAAAAGGTCATTTTGATCTTGTGTTGAGAGTATTTGATATACTTCATTGTGTTCTTGTTTATAAACTTGAACTAGTTGAAGTTGTTGTTCTGCTATACAGATTCTACATACCCGAATATATTGTGGAAATAACAAAGTTTGCATACACTCTATCCTCCCTAGATTCCACTTTAGGGACTCCACTTTGTGGGCTACACTGGGTATGTCGTTGTTGGTTTTGACTTGGCACGAAAATTGAGAAAGTAAAGAAGATTTTTGAATCATGTTATCTTAAACTAAAGATATGTAGAATGTACCAAAATACGATTTAATCTCGTGTCTTAATCATGTGATGTGGAACTTTAGAAATTAAGAGTTGCCAAAAAAAGAAAGAGACATTCTTCTTTGAATGGACTAAAAAGGAAAGTAAGACAAGCAAATTGAAACGTAGTGAGTACAAATTAATTAAAAAGACTATACCTATCACTTGTCTCCTTCTACTTCTGTTTTTACTCTGTTCCCTTCCAGCCATACTCCCAATGTTCTAACGTCCTTTCTGAGACATCCGATAAAAGAATATTAGCATCAGGGGCGGACCCACGGTGTAGCCAGGGGGTTCACCCGAACCCCCTCGACAAAAAATTACCTTGTATATATAAGGTAGAAAATCAGTATTTATGTACATATATTAAATTTGAACCACCTGAAACAAGGTTGTGGGATAGCTCAGTGGTTCTAAGTCCACTTTTGGGTTGCTCCTTCGGCCCTCGGGTCGTGGGTTCGATTCTCACTAGGGGCGTAGGCTGTTTATTTTTTAGTATCTATTTTGTAACAAGCTTTAATAGCTGTCCTTACAGCTATAATTAAAAAAAAAAAAAAAAGACGCACGTTCCAGTTCCAGTTGTTTTTTTTTTTCAATTTAATGTGGATTTTATTAATCAACAAAAGTTGAATACTATTACATGCATTGGGCCCAATCTTATCCAAATAAAATAATGACCGGATGCTTAGCTATGGCCCATACCCGATTCTTAATACCAATAAATAACAACAGTAGGTTTTCCTAAATCATTTTGCTCTTTCCAATTCCGTCAAAGTTTCCCAACTTCAACAGAATTTTGAGGGCTGCTACTTTGCTGGTTCGTTGATTTGTGAGGCTATCGTTGCGGATAGTTAATTATTCGCCTGTTCCTGTAATCCTGTCAGTTGTTTGTTGATTCTCCAGTTACTGTAAGTAACTAAGTATCTCCATTTCAGTAGCTTTGTAACTTCAAATCAGTTCTTGACGATTGTTGCTTTCTATTCAAGAGTAATGAAGAGATATTTTTCTGAAATCTCAAATTCAAGTTCTGTCGTACATAGTCAACCTAATCGGGAAGAAAATAAGAATAAGTTAGGAGTATCATCGCATTCTTCTTAAGAATTCGACTTAAATACTTTAAAGGCTGATCCGGGTGAAAGAACTCCAATTTTAGAATTTCGTCCAAATGATCGTGACACGGTTAGAAGAGCGTATTTTTCTGAAAAAACCTTGTCAACCTCAACTACAAGAGTTTCCTCAAACGGAGATTTGTGGAGATATGCGACGTTTTAATCGTAAATAGTATGACGAATTTCCTGGCTGGTTGGAGTACAGTGTAAGTAAAGATGCAGCTTATTGTTTGTATTGTTATTTATTCAAGGGAAATAACAATTGTCAAGGTGGAGGTGAAGTATTTTTGAGTACGGGTTTTAGGAGTTGGAACAAAAAAGCTAGCCTGGAAACACATGTTGGTGGGATTAATAGCATCCATAATCAGGCAAAAAGAAAATGTGAGGATCTAATACGGCAAGAACAATCTATTCATGCTTCATTTGAGAAACAATCTAGTAAAGATAAGCATGGATATCACATTCGATTGGCAGCTTCGATTGATGTAGCAAGGCTTCTCTTGAGACAAGGATTGGCATTTCGGGGTCATGATGAATCTAAGTCATCATTTAACAGAGGTAATTTTCTTGAAATTCTTTCATTTTATGGTCAAAAGTGTGATGAAATTCGTAAATTTGTGTTGGAAAAGGCTCCTCAAAATGATCAAATGACTTGTCCAAGAATTCAAAAAGAAATTGTGATTGCTTGAAAGATTGAAACAATTAAGGGTATCATAAAGGAACTAAATGGTGACTATTTTTCTTTATTGGTTGATGAATCTTTTGATATCTCACGCAAGGAGCAAATGACAGTTGTTTTACGATATGTTCATGATAGAGGATTTGTGATGGAGAGACTTCTTGATATTGTTCATGTCAAAAATACTAGTGCTTTATATCTAAAAGATGCAATTGTCAATTTACTTTCTCAAAATTCCTTGAGTTTATCTTATGTGCGTGGACAATGCTACGATGGAGCAAGCAATATACAAGGTTATATCAACGGTCTTAAGAGGTTGATTAAGAAAGAAAGTAAATCGGCTTATTCTATTCATTGTTTTGCTCATCAACTTCAATTGACTCTTGTTGGTGTTTCTAAAAGATGTCTTCAAGTAGGAGAACTTGTGCACTTGGTTTCAGATATTTTTAATGTGTTGGGATCTTCTTATAAACATATTGATGAGTATAGAGAATCTCAAAAAACAAAAATTCAGGAGGCTTTTGATATGGGTGAGCTTAAAACAGGTAAGGGCTTACATCAAGAACTTGGTATTTCTAGGGCCTGTGATACTCGTTGGAGATCTCATTTCAAATCTTTTAATTGTTTTATTCTTAAGTTTGATATAATCATGGATATACTTGATAATATTGTTGAAACTGCACATTCTTTGGATGAAAGATCTAGGGCTACAGGATATATTAGAGTTGCTCAAACGTATGAGGTTGCATTCATATTACATTTGATGATAGAAATTTTAGGAATTACGAATGATCTTTGTACATGTTTACAAAAAAAAGAGCAAGATATTGCAAATGCTATGCTACTTGTTGATATAGCCAAGAGAAGGTTGCAAGAGATAAGGGAAGATAATAAATGGGATTTGTTTGTTTCTGAGGTGTTTACATTTTGTATCAAGCATAACATTGTGGTACCTGCTTTTGGTGAGTTATATGTTAACGCTGGAAGATCACGGCGTAAACCTGCTGACTATACTGTCTTTCATCATTATCGTGTTGAAGTCTTTTGCAAAATAATTGATTGGCAATTGCAAGAACTTAATGATCGTTTTGATGAGGTGACAACTGAGTTGCTTCATGGTGTTGCTTGTTTGAATACGGTAGACTCATTTTCAAGTTTTGACATCCAGAAAATAATGAGAATGACTGAATTATATCCTGATGACTTTGATGAACTTAATATGTGTGCACTGAAGAATCAGCTTGCAAATTACATTATTGATGTTCGTGACATCGATAAAAGGTTCTCCAATTTAAATGGGCTTTGTGATCTTTCAAAACAATTGGTTCAGACAAAAAAGCATTCTTGTTATCCTCTTGTATTTCGTTTGGTGAAATTTGTGTTGCTTCTACCAGTTGCCATTGCATCTATTGAAAGAGCCTTTTCAGCAATGAAGTTTATTAAGAATGAGTTGCGGAGTAGAATGAACGATGAATTTTTGAGTGGTTGCATGGTTTCTTTTGTTGAAAAAGATCTGTTTAATAACGTTTCAACTGTTGATATTATTTTGTCTTTTCAAGCAATGAAACCTCGTCGAGTGTATTGTAATTATATTTTGTTGACGTATTCACACATTTATATTTTTATTTTTTCTAACCCCCTAAGAAAATTCCTAGATTCGCCACTGATTAGCATGACCCCTGCGCAAGGATGACATGCACAAATCGAGAAATGGTCCTAATGTACTAATTGAATAGCGATGAGTGTTCAATCTTTTTTGCCCTCCTCATATTATGGCTAAATCAAAAGCAGGATTTTCAGGAAAAAAGTTGGAACCATCGAAGCGATCAAGTCTAACCTGTCAAACTCAGATGCGAAGAGAGCAAACCTTTCTGCCAGGAAGAAGGAAAGAATTGAGCTCCCCAAACATGACGGTACTGGTGGAGATAATAAATCATTACATATAAGTGAATTTCTGAGCCATAAATCTGGTATCGAGGCAATGTTGAACAAGAGAGCTTTGCAAAGCTTTGAATCTATTGATTCTAACATATACAGGTAAACATTTATTTCTTCTTTTCTGTTATTCTTGTCTAGTGTCTTTGGTCCAAGGACATCCCATCTTGCTCTTCTATCTTTTGTTCCTGCTGTGTGAAACTATTGCATTTTATTCTGTGGAACCACCTAGCAAGAGTTTTTAATATTGTGGCTAGATGTTAAGAAGCTTTTGAGTTCTCTATTTAAGTATTGACAGAAATATTCAAAAACATTCAGTCATACATGTTATCAATACATTAAGTACTTTCCGATTATCTGCTTATGTGTTGACAAAATAATTAAAAACCATCAGGTCATACACGTCATGGATACATACATGGATAAGAAGTTTTGTGTGAAGAGAAAAAGTTGATGGAACCTAAGTTACTCGGACTCTAAATTATTTTTGGCCGAATCCCCTCACCCATAGCCATACCTTGATCCATATCCCCAAATCTTAAAATTGAGATCATGAATGATCCGACCTCTAGATCCGCACCCGTATTGGACACCCACACCCCAAATTAGGATGGATTTATTAAGCCTCTGAGCGGGTATTAGGTTCACTTGATACAGTTTTATGAATACTCTTGAGACTCCTATTGGTATATGAACCATAAAGGATTTGGAATTAGCCTCTATACTGCACTCTATATGACTTACGGATCTGCTTTTTGAATGGACAGGTCCTGAAATATGAATCGTAACAGCTACTATAAACTTGATCAAATAATGTGTCTAGTTTTGCTTTGATAACTTGAGAAGTTTGTTTCTGAGATTCATCTGTTGTTTAGAAAGGCCTAAAGATTTCTAAGCTCTGTTAATAGGTGCTGCCTAATGACTGCCCAATATTTGTAAGCCCAATTCTTGCTTTCATGTTTTATTGTCCTTATCAGTTGCTCAAGGCGTGAAACTTTGGTCCTTGCGCTTTTCCATTTCCAAAATCTTTATACATCCCAGCTGTAGGTTCTTTTGGTCTATGTACCGATAAAAAAGAAGTTTATTTTGGTCTATGCTATTTAGCTGGGCCTTCAAAAGAAGAATGCGACTTAGCTCCCTGTGCTTGTGATATCAACATAAGGTTATAACCTAAACATTTTTATAATTAAAAGCTAATTAGCTAACTGGTCCTGACCACAAGCACCACATTAAGCCACAACTTACTGCAACTCCTTGTGAAAGAAATTTAAGAAAGAACTGTCAATTGTCATGTTATCCCACTAAGAAAGATAGTATTTAAAATGGAGGCTCATTGAATTGAAAGCCAATTCTTATGAGCATCCAGTAACACTAACCAAGTTGCAATGGATGTCTGCAAGAGACAATTGATTGTGAATTGAGCAACAGGCAAAGAAATGTGCAACCAGCAGCTTACGCAACAAAAACTACACCGATTACCAAGATCTTCTTCTGATGACTAAAGTAGAACTGCATATAAACGAGATTCTAACCCCCCCCCCCCCCCCCCCCCACCAAGGATGCCTAATGTATTCCTATAGGGACTAATTAGCAGTCGACATTCTAAGTTGCCTAACTCAGATTTGAAATTTTACTGCATTTATGTTGAAAAGAACACGGCATGTCTTTTGCACAAATGATATATTACTTCAATATTTTTTGAGATTTTTATGGAATCTAATTATAGCATCTTAGTGAGACTTCCCAGCACTCGTCCTAATTAGTCAGGCCCCGATATGGGTACCAGACACCGGGTGGGAAACCAAAAACCGAAAGGGATATAGAAATCAGGTTGTTCTGTAGCACAGATGACCAGGATTTGTCAATGTTAAGTAGATCTTATGTGATGATTGAGTTTGGTGAATTCCAGACCCTAATCCCTCTTCCCGAGGCCAACATTGGTTTTTCATATTTCCCCCCTTGTGACTTCATCTCCCAAGTCTTAGTTGGAAGCAAAGGGTTATACATTAAAGAAGCCCTTTCTTGCCTTCTTTAATAGAGATATCAAACTTGGTTAAAAAAAATTCGTCTCCCCTTTAGTGTGTGGATATCAGTTCACACTAATTAACACATTTAACTTAATGGAGGAGATGATATTCTGACTTAGGTTCTCTAACCTTTTGGAAGAATAGATTTCAGTTCCAGAAGGTAATCATCGGCCTATACCTGGAACACCAGTGAGTAAACTGAGAAGATATGAAATCACAAGAACTATCCTGCAAACTTTGAGCTGTGTCTCAGACTTTTATACGTGTCAAACGTAAGTTTAAAATTTAGCAGATTTTCTCTGTATGTTGAGGAGTATAAAAGATATGGCAAGGCAAAAGAAAGGGGGAAGTGCAGCATAGATTAGGAGATCTGGACAGAACTGTTCAGTGGAACTGTCAAATAATCATATTATAAAAATGGTCTCTAGTCTCTGAGAGCATTTGACTACTTTAGCTCTAGTGCCTTTCTATTTGGTCGTCGAAAATCGGGAACATTCATGTATCGATTACAAGATACTCCAGTCTTCGTCAGAGTAAATAGTTCATCTGGTCCTTTGCAGCCTATACATCCCAATTAAGAGTTATAAGATCTTGCTGATTATATATGTCTACGTGCAGGTGTACTCTACCACAAGTTCAACTTTTAAATTTTGAAGTTGCCCCTGTTTTGACATTACAAGTGAACCCGACCAGAGAAGACTGCATTGTGAAGATGTTGTCTTGCAAGGTAAGGCCCCTGATGCTGAAAAATTCGCCCAACCCAAGAAAATAGTTTCTGTGATGTAGGCTAACACCTCTTTTATTCTAGACCAAGAGTCTTCAAAAGTTTCAATCACAATTGACGATTCTTCTGAATTTACCCTGTGAGCTCACTTTTCTATGGGGACTATAAATGATCTCGTTTGTAGCTATCTGTTTTTAATCTAGTTAGTACCATTAGGGAAGAACTTTTATCTGGAGTGAGATAGAGAGGAGGAGAGGAAGGACCGAGTTAAAGTTTAATTTCCCAGTCTTTCTACATGCAAGAGAACAGTTTTCTTCTGGACGTTAGCCTCTTCCATACTCAACTTAATAATCCCTTGTTGAGGATGAGATAAATGTTGTGGGATCTATGTTTTTTTCCAATAAATCTGAGACCTGTGTTTCTTACATTCTAGTTATCCTTTAAGGAGTTAACATATAATTCTAAGTTCCTGATGTTCATTGCAGTTTGAGGGTTCTGATCTGGTAGAACAGCAGAATGAACATTTTTCAGGTATATCAAAAGAAGATTAGAGCATGGTATTGTTATCCAACTGAATGAAAATGGCCCTCTGTAACATTTTTATATAATTACATATTTACACATGCAATTTTTTTTTTTTAACTTGCAGCATCAATGGTAAACTGCATAACGTGGGACACAGTTGGTTCTCAGCCTTTCCTAGATGTTGATGTGAAATTAAATATCTCTCTCGAGGTTATTATCTCTCTCTAACCCATAATGTTTATGTTTATTATTTATGCAAAATTACCTTGGACAAATGTAAGAAAAGTTCTTCAGAAACAAAACGTTACTCTATATAACAATATCACTGTAGCACTACTGGTTTTAGAGTTTCTCAAGGACAATCTCAGTCTGAATGTTGCAAGTGTTATTTTTCATTCTAAATCAGCAACATTGCTAGTGAATAATACAATGGAAATCATGGAGTCGATATGGGAAACTGATGAGGGTTTAAAGGAGTAAAGGTTGAAGGTGTACAGCAAGAGCATGCTTGTGCATGTTTAGATACATATAGCCACTTCCATGTCTTGATACCTGATTTACAGTAGCCACCTCTCCGTTTCTCAATGTTTATTTACAGTAGCAATTTTTTTTTAACTTGCAGCATCAATGGGAAAACAAATATTGCTTCTTAGAATCATAGCCACCTCTCCGTTTCTCAATGTTTATTTACACCCTTCAAATATGCTTCTATGAAGGATCTACTCCCCTGGATTATCTGCTATTCAGAAGAAAGTAATCTTAACTTGCGAGCGATAAAACAGTCAGAAATTAGAAGCCTTAATATCAATTGATAACACATTATATGCTTTTAGTGTCTTATATATATAACTAGATAGAATCTAAGGTTTCTGTTCTCATTGTTGACTTGTAGAATCTAAGGTTGCTTTTCTCATTGTTGACTTGTTAAAGCTTTAACTGGAGCAGGGATGAGCTTTTAAACTGTCTTCCCTTTAAACTTTCAAGTTACAATTTCCTCTTTTGTTTAAATCTGAACTTCCCAAAGGTAAATACCGCTGATCCGCCTGGTTGCAGACTTGTAATCAGGTATAGTGACTCCAGAATGTGGTATGAGAGATTTAACCAGATTGAATGGTCATGAATGATCTATCAATCTTCACATTTTTGTTCCACTCCAGAGAACCGAGGTCGAAATGTATGTAAATGACTAGATTCTTTTCATTCCATAGAGAGACTTATTGTTTCAAAGATATTGTTCCTTTGGATCTCTATAACGTTCCAGTACAAACCATATTGACAATAAAAATTTCTTGCTTGTTAATTCCTTTGATTGTGCTTGCAGATATATACCATGCCATTCACCATGCTGCCTACTTCTGCTGTTGAGACTCCCGGTAACATGTGAGTCTATTGCTAAAGTGTCTTTTGCCCTCTGTTATTCTGTTGATTAATTGCCTCCGTTACCAGCAGTAAAAGTTGAAGTAGTTGCAGGACATTATCCAGCTTTTTTAGCTATGTTGGACATTATCTAGCTTCTTTAAGCCATGTTCTCTTAACTTAGTTTAGTGGCTGATTTTTAGATGTTAGTGGTTTAATTGTTTTGGATATTGCTGATCATGGAATCATGTACAAAGTAGTGGCTTAATTATAGGCTTTAGTTATTGCATTTTTTTTGAGTATTTAAGCACCACTTCAGATTAATGAAAAATCAACCTTTGTGCAGTAAATTATTTGTTCTCTTCTTTCTTTCTTTGTTTACACTTCAAAGAGTTGAAGTTAACCTTACAACTTAACAAATTGGTATCAAGAGCTCTCTTCTTGAGGGACCTGCATTTGAGAAAAACATATCTTTCTCTTCTTGTTTTTTCGTCTATGGATTCAGAGACTCCTTTCACTGTACTAGCACCACCTGTATTCAAAGGTGAAGGCTATCATGTCTGGGCAGCAAGAATGGAGGCACATATGGAGGCAAACGATTTGTGGGAAGCTGTTGAGGAGGACTACGAAGTTCCTCCCTTGCCTGAAAATCCAACCATGGCGCAGATGAGGAATCACAAGGAAAAGAAAACAAGAAAAATCAAAGGCTAGAGCAACGTTATTCGCTGCAGTCTCATCTGAAATCTTTGTCAGGATTATGACATTGAAATCAGCTTTTGAGGTCTGGAATTTCCTAAAGAAAGAATATGAAGGAGATGAACGGATCAAAGGTATACGTACTCTTAACCTGATCCGAGAATTTGAACTTCAGAAGATGAAGGATTCAGAGACAATCAAAGAGTATTCTAATAGATTACTCAACATTGCCAACAATGTAAGATTACTTGGCTCTGCATTTCCTGATTCTAGATTGGTTCAAAAAATTCTAGTAACAGTCCCCGAATGGTTTGAAACAACTATTTCCGCACTGGAAAATTCTAAGGATTTGTCACAGATTAGTTTGGCAGAACTATTGAATGCTTTGCAGGCACAAGAACAGAGAAGACTTATGAGGTTTGAAGGATCTGTTGACGGTGCACTACCTGCAAAAGTTCAATCAAACTAGGGAGACCAAGGAAAGAAGAAGTGGAACAACAAGGAAAACTCAGGTTCTCATTCTCCTGGGATCAATAGGGAAGCGAAACATGATTTTTCTCCTTGCAAGCATTGTGGAAAGAAGGGTCATCCACAACAGTGTGAGAAATGTCAGCAGATGGGACATCATCAGAAGGTTTGCAAGGACAAACACTTAACAAACTAATGCTGGACAGATAGCTAATCAGGAAGATGAAGAGTAACTCTTTGTAGCGACATGTTTGACAACTAGCTGCTCGAGTGACAAGTGGCTTATTGGCAGTGGTTGCACAAACCACATGATATTTGATCGTGATCTCTTCAAGGAGTTGGATACTTCAGTAATTTCCAAAGTACAAGTTGGTGATGGAGACTATATTTCTGCTGAAGGCAAAGCTACTGTGGAAATGAAATGCTCCTCAGGTACAAAACTAATCAAATATGTGTTTTTTGTACCTAATATTAGTCATAGTATGTTAAGTGTTGGCCAGATGCTTGAGAATGTTTCAAACTTCTCTTTGAATCCAATTACTGTCAAATCAAGGATGAAGATGGCAGAAACTTATTCAAGGTAATGATGAAGGGAAGGAGCTTTATATTGGATATTTTAGATCATGAGCAAAAAGCTTATTTTGCAACTAAGATCAATGCACAAGTTTCGCACAAAAGACTCGGACATTTCAACCATGTTGCTGTAATTAACTCACAAAAGAAAGATCTGGTTTGAGGGCTGCCTAATCTTGAAGCCGAAATACCAGATTGCGGAACTTGTCAATTTGGCAAGCAAGCAAGACTTCCTTTCAAGAAAGCAACCTGGAGAGCCATCGAAAAGCTAAAATTAATCCACACAGATCTGACTAGTCCTCACTGAACTCCGTCACTCAAAGGGAGTGCTTCCCCCCGAATGGGGCCCTATGCAGCGCGAATTCGAATTAGTCGGGCTCCAATACAGGTACCGGACACCGAATGAAAAAAAAATATTGCAAGACGTATCTTCAATTGGCAGATATGTTTACCAAAGCCTTGTCAAAGAGCAGATTTGAGTTTCTCAGAGAAAGACTTGAAATTTGCAACAACTGAAGCAAAGAGGAGTGTTGATTAATTGCCTCAGTTACTGCAGTAAAAGTTGAAGTAGTTGCAGGACATTATCCAGTTTTTTTAGCCATGTTGGACATTATCTAGCTTCTTTAAGCCATGTTCTCTTAACTTAGTTTAGTGGCTGATTTTTAGATGTTAGTAGTTTAGTTGTTTTGGATATTGCTGATCATAAATCATGTTCAAAGTGGTGGCTTAATTATTGGCTTTAGTTATTGCATTTTTTTTAGTATTTAAGCACCACTTCAGATTAATGAAAAATCAACCTTTGTGCAGTAAATTATTTGTTCTCTTCTTTCTTTCTTTGTTTACACTTCAAAGAGTTGAAGTTAACCTTACAACTCTAACATATTCAGTAACAACAATAACAAAATTGCAGTGAAATACACATAACCAACCTCTTTCAATTGACATGTGTGCTTTGCTTGCTGTAAGTAGTTTTTTCTTAGAGCAATGTCCAAATAAAAGCATAGAGTCTTGAGTGTCATACGTGGTTTTTGCTAATGATTTAGACATGAACTTCTTGGGAACCTTTTGCACCAAGCTTGGTCCATCTCACTTGAACCTCACTACATATGCATGTTTCCATTGGCTAAGTTCTATCGATAATTCCTTGCTCTAGAAGATACAGTGATCATGACTAGTTAGCAGTGACACTTTTTCTTGATCATTTCAGCTTATTTGTGTATAAATGAACATAGTGCTCTCTAAAATCTTCTAGTTGCTCCCAATTCCTGCAATAAACTTTTCTTGGTACTGGCCTTGTCAAACAACTGTTTCAATTGGATAGGTTCCTTATAGAAACGCCTTGTTGTTTATACAACATGCTAATCTGAAACTGTCTTAAATGTCTGTGTTTATCATTGCATAAACACAGTTCTGCAGACATTTCATTTCCACGTTCGGAAACTAATAATTTCAAAATGAAATGATATTTCTATCACAGAATAGACACGGCCGTCATAATTTTCACACATTAATCATGTTTAAAATCAAAGTTCTTTTACCTATTTCTGTAACTTTTGTATTTTATCTCAATCCTTATGAAGAATTATGTTTCACCAGAATGATGCAAGCTTTAGTTGATCGACTAGTACCGTTGCTATTGCAACAACTGCTTCAGGATTATGATGACTGGGTTCGACAACATCAGAGATCTCTTGCGTGAATCCATCCCTTTTGTACCCGAGTAACTTAGCGACATTTATGGCTCAACGAGGACAGTACAATGAAAACTCCATCTAGCTATAATACTCCATAGTTGTGTGCTGCTGCAAGCTTTCAACTCAGCTTCCTTAAAGACTTCACCTGCAGACCAGTCTAGGCACGCGCAAGCTGGTTCACACATCATCTTATTTCAAAATATATGAATGTATTATAATATATCTATGTATGAAATTTCATCTTACATGGCCGAATTTTAATCTGCCTATTTGATGCTCCTTTATTTTTTACAATATGTCAATCTTCCCTAGTGATATTAATTCATTAAGGTCTCCCAGGTTACTAGTGTCTGAAATTATTATCATCTTCTCGCTATGAGGAAATAGGTGAATACAGCCTTTTACAATTTGAATTAAAAAAATTATCTTGCAAGAGATCTCTCGTGTGATATTTTCATATCATTCATGGGTAAAAGTATAGTTCTCACAACAACTCCAAAAACATATTTGTTAAGGACGACGAAGCTAATTGACCTTGATTTCAGATTTTTGAAATTTTTAGTTCCATCTTTGTCTTACAACTCAAAACATGGGTTATACTTCCAATGATCTAGCAACTGAAACCTGGGATTTGATATGTTCTTGGCAGGTTTTCTTACGAAACCACAAGAAGATTACAACAATAACATATTCAGTGCACATATGAAGGGATCTGGGACGCAACAAAGTTCGCCATTTGCAAGTCTTGAACTTCAGTATTCAAAATATTGATGTAGTATTGAAAATCTTACTAGAAAAGTATTTCCAGTTACAGCTACTCAAAAACTTCTTCTCAATTAAAATTCATGTCCAACAGAGAACTACTTCAAAATAATTCTTTTTCTAACTTCAAATTCTTTTGCTTCTGACTTTAAATACTGTCCAAACGCCAACAAATACACTCGTCTCGTGAGTATTTGAAGTGAAATTGTAATTATTTTCACCACAAATTGTCGAACTCACATTGAAACTGCTGATATAGAAAAAGAATTTCTTTCGAATTCAATTACTCACGAGAAGAAAAGAAGAGGGTCCAATCTGAGGAGAAATATTTCTATCAAATTAGGAAAAATGACTTTCCTCGCTTATAACCTTTTTATATCAAACAATTATCTCAACTATAAGTTTCACATTACATGGTGAGACTGAAACTAACTGCACATCAGTTATTTAGACAAGAAAAACTTACATGCACCCAGCTTGTAACAGGACAAATGCAATACATGAGTTCATTAGGCAAATGTCACGCACACTACCAAATAAGAAATCATAAAGGGTAGAAGGAATGACGAGAAAAGAGGAAGCCATTTTGTTACTTATTACAGCTCACTCTCTTGCACAACAATTTCATGGTCATCAGGAAAATCTCGTCTAGCACCACTTAGAGTATCTCAAGAACCAGACCCCCCACAAAAAAAAAAAAAAAAAAAAAAACCACCGACACATCCCTTTGTAGAAAGCTTACATACATGTCTACATATGATACTAGGCAGCTAACCAATCTTTTCCTCTTTGTGCTTGTTTTCTGAACATCAGCCACTTCTTCCCCTCCACCGAGCAGCTAAAACTGGCAAAACAAAACAAATTGTAAGGATGTTGGCCTATCACACTATGAACAAATTGTAAGGATGTTGGCCTATCACACTGTAATTCTTCTAAAAGATATTAATGCCTCGCTCTGAAGCATAGAAAAGAGCATGTTAAGAGCAGTAACCATAAATCTTTAATTTGCTATGTTCAAATTTGTAAAGAAATTGGAGTCCATTGTTATAACCAGCTTGACAGGGGGATATTATAATGAGCAACCCTAATGTCGGTGTAAGGAACCTGGGCCAAAGAGAAGTAGTGTCTTATCAATTTTTTGGTGTTGATTACCTACAAAGGAATTATATCTAATAAGAGGGACGCTTGACCATACTCAAGTGTGTCTCAAGTTTGAACTCACCTCTTGATCTTCTAGCAAGACACAAAATCTAAAGCAGCTTTCACCGCCTAGTCTGTCTATCAGCATACTTGTCATCATCATATCTTCTCCTTCCACTAGAATGCAAATCATCATGTCTAGCCCGCTTGGAAGAATCATGACCTCTGTAACTATCACGCATTCTGCTTCTGTGCTGCTCCTCCTCCTGTTCATGCCTTCCACACTGAGAATCCCATTCTTTCTCACGCTTCGGGTACTGATCTTCCTCTTCATCTCTTTTGTGTTTCCTTACCCGACGATCATCATCCCTACTCTCTCTTCTCTCCTGTCCACGCATTTTGTGTTCCCTTTGCCCTTGCTGAATCTTCTTGTCTTTTACATCAAGATCGCTATCATCAGAATCATGTCTTCTACCTCTTTGGGAATTCTTGGTTTTAGCATCACGACCATCATGATACTCTCCCTCAGTAACATGTCTTTTCCTTTCTTGAATCTTCCTGCTTTTCACATCACGATCACTACCATCATCATCGTCATCAGAATCGTATCCTCCACCTCTTTGTGGGTTCTTGTTTTTAGCATCACGGCCATCATCATACTCAGCCTTAGTAATTTGTCTTCTCCCTTCCTGAATCTTCCGGCTTTTTACATCACGATCGCTACCATCATCATCAGAATCGTGTCTTCTACCTCGTTGTAACTTCTTATTTTTAGCATCACGACCATCATCGTCGCCATCAGAATCGTGTCTTCTACCCCTCTCTGACTTTTTGTTTTTAGTATCACGACCATCGTCATATTTACCATCGGCAACATGTCTTTTCTCTTTCTGAATCATCTTATTTTTGACATCACGGTCATTTTCATGGTCATCCTCATCAGAATCATGTTTTCTACCTTGTTGAAGCTTACTGATTTTGGCATCACGACCATCATTATCACCCACAGAATGTTTCCTAGAAGCTTTCACGTGTTTCTTCTCATGATCAGACTCTGAATAGGAATCAGAATCTGAATCTGAGGAAGAATCATCAGAGGATGAATAATGCCGCCTTCGAATCTTCTTGTCCTTGGCAGACGACTTTCTTGACTTGTTACCACCCCCACCATCAGAATCAGAACTAGCATGAGCTTTTTTACGGTTCTTCTTAGACTCTTTGGCATGGCTTCCACTGATGTCAGAGTCAGAAGAATCATCACCTCCTCTCCTCTTCTCTTTTTTCTTATGACGCTTACCGTCTTCCTTCTCTTTTACCAAGTCATCATCTTCAATTTCACCCTCTTCAAAAAGAGCTAAATCATCATGCTTCTTCTTCTGAGTCTCATATTCAGCCCCTATCTTGAGAGCAGCTTTAAAGTTCTCCATTTGCTTTTCTTTCAAAGCAGCAATCTGATGTGTTTGTGTTTCCGAAACCCTGGAATGAAAAAAAAAATTAGTTGTTGCATATCAACCTCACAGTATCTATAAAAAGAATAAAAGATCTAACATTTGAAATTGGTTAAGAAATGTAATGTTAAAGAGGACATAAGAATCAGCTTTACCCAATCATATATGTATCTAAAATCCATCGTTCATCCTGCCAAACGGACAGGGTGATTAAAGGAAATCAAATGAATCACAGCATGCAAACAAAATTCAAAATCTGTTTCAATAATGACCTACTTGTAACCCAAATCCCATGCCAACACAAGGCCACGACAGATGGCCCAGAATTCAGCTACACTCTTGGTTGTAGAATCCAAATTCTCAAATAAAGCAGACACCCATCCGCATTCATTTTAACAAAAAAGACTGCAAGGGGATACCTTCTAACAAAAATATTCGTACTTTCTTGCTCATTCACGGATTCTTCAAATCGATAAATTCATTAGCTAGCTCATAAACAACTCTTAAATAAATCCAATATAACTCAAAATCAACTTACTACGATTCATCGGATCAACTTACTTTTCATATACAGGTTCACCAGAATCTTCCACTACGGCCTCGAGATTCCGTCTCGCTTCCTCAAGCTTCTCGTTAATCTCAACATCAGTATATCCCTGATCAGCAAGCTTCTCCTCAAGTACGAGAAGCTTAAGCTGAATCTGGCGTTTCCGATCATGTTCGAGAATATCCTTATTGGCTTTCCTTGTTACTCCGGCAGTTCCTTGGCCAGATTCGTAACCTTTGCTCCCGCCGTCGACAAGGACTTTGTTCGTTTTAGGCTTGACGAAGAACTTGTTGGTTTGAATGTAGCCGTTTGTGCCGGAGCCTCGCGGCGTTTGTAGGCCGATTCCGTTGTACATATTCGCTCGATGGAAAAGCCAAAGAAAAATATTTGGAATGTCTATTTGCCCTAATTTTGAGGATTTGTATTATTTGTAGATGAGTAT
>NC_061111.1:37778374-37799192 GCF_002878395.1 Capsicum annuum | reverse complement strand
TGTAGGCCGATTCCGTTGTACATATTCGCTCGATGGAAAAGCCAAAGGAAAATATTTGGAATGTCTATTTGCCCTAATTTTGAGGATTTGTATTATTTGTAGATGAGTATATCCGGACTTAATCGGGTCGGGTAAGTCGGTTCATGGATTTCAGCTAACGCCGCCAGATCTTTTTTCTTTTTAAAAAAAAAAAAAAAACAATCTTAGAAAAGATACCTCAACTATATCCATGGACTAGTATAAATAATTAGATTAGTAACGCACATGTGTCTCAATGTAATATAAAAAATTACATATAAAAAGAATGAAGTATAAAATATTACATAAAAGTGCTTTTAGAGGACTATTTTTTTTTGGTTAAAAGCGTTTCTCAAAAAAGTATTATTAAGAATTAATTAGTGTTTGATTAAATTTTTTAAAAAATATCTTTTTAAGTATTTTTCAAAAAGTAGCTCTTTTCTATGAGAAACAACATGTATTCGATTAATAATCTTTTTGAGATTAAGCAATAATTATTGTTTGACCAAAATTTTTAATTATGTTTGTAATTGTATTTCTCTCAAAAATATTTTTATGCAAAAATTATTTTTTGTAAGCTTTTAAAAAACAACTTTCAACATTCCCTAAAATAATTATTTTCTCCTAAAAATTTGGTCAAATATCTTATTTTAAATCAAAAAATATATATTTTTGACCTCCCAAAAACTTGATCAATCAAATTATTAAAAAAAAAAAAGGTTAAAAGTGCTCAAAATTTTGACCCAATATAAAAGATACTATGAGAACTAACTTCCTTTTCATTTTTCCCTTTTAAAATTTCTAAGTTGTAATGAATTCACCTCCTTTTGACTTCTCCCTTTCAAAAATTTTGAATAAAAGTTTTACTAACTTCAATTTTTTTTTAAATATTAAATTAGGATTTCTTACATACTTCAAATTAAAAAGATTTTATATTTCTTTTACAAATTTGATATATACATTGTCCTAATAACGACGAATTTAATATAAAACTTACCTTTCATCATATATTTTAGAATCCCTTAATATTATTTTTTTATATATATTTTACCATATATATATTATTATGTATTTTAGGACTCCTAATATAATCTTTTTTTTTTTTTGAAAAAAAGGACTAACCTTTTATGAAAATTATTGAGGAATTCAATTAATTATTGACAATATGGTATATCTCTATTATTGTATTGTATTATTTTGTTGTAGTGTACAAATGATAGATAAATGTTTTATCAAACTTTGAGAAATTTTAAAATGATTGAAGCACGTAGGGCCCCATTCGGGGGAAGCGCTCTCTACCAAGGATTTTTTCTTATTCAGGACTCAAATTCGAGACCTTTGGTTAAGGGAGGAGCAGCCACATCCGCTGCACTACATTCTTTGGTGGTGTCTAGGGAATTTCTTGATAAAGCTTTAGACGTATGTAAAGGTAATAAAGCACATGTCATTGATATGTCTCATGCTGCAAAAGTAACTCACTTAACTACCCCTTTCATAACGGACAGGTTTATTACTGGACCATAATCGATGACCAGTAGGAGCTTGCCCAGTACTCCCTGTCTCAAAAACATGTCTTATAAAATAGTTAATACAGTCTTTCACAGATTGACCAGAAGAAATCATGAAACCATTTTCGAACTTCATGGAACTTGATATGTTGACCTCTCAATTGTTCTATTACGATCACCTCACATCCATTGGCTCCACTCTCCGTGATAAATCTCAAAACACTTGTTATATTAATTGACGAAGAGATAATAAATTTTTTAAATTCATATTCTATCACATATAATGAACTTTAGTATGTACAGATATATAAGGAACACATGAACAACACAAATAAATCGATGTGACGAAAATTAAAATTCAGTTAAACATGACTTCAAATTTGCTCTTAATTGACACAAAATCTCAAACACATGCTGCACATCAATCTGTTTTCTCGTGCACAAGAATATTGAAGAATCAATTACTAATAACTTGTACAGATTCTTTCATATATCGATTGAAGAAGTTAAGAAGGTAATAACTTTTAAAAAAACAATAAACACATTTCTGTGTTTATATTTATCTACAATTTTTGTATTTGGTTCGATTTTCGATCATAGGATCTCGATTATTCGGTTAAACCAAGAAACTCAAGTTGTATACTCCGCTTTTGTACTCAAATTTTTGAAATAACTAAAGCAGCAAATGTATACTTCCCATGGTGCCACTCCTCCGCTTTCCTAACAACAAGTTTTTTCTAAAGTGAGTACCTAAATTCAAACCTTGCCCAAATATCTTGGGACCTCCATCTGACCGTTCAGTTACAATGTCTAAATTTGAAAGACAAAGGATGTCTTCCCTTTTTTTCTCAAGTACAACTGTTACACTTGTTGCTTGCTTAGCCTAACAACTAACAAGTGACAAAAAATAAGAGAAGCAAGATTTTATATTTTGTAAAATTCTGGTCACTCTCTATTGCCATTAAAGAACATTCTGCCGAATCAAAGCCACATTAAATAACCTACAGGACAAAAAACACATCGAAATTAGCAAAATCTGGCTCAAGTGCATGAATGAATCAACGTCATTCGTTAGAATAACATACTTTTTCAATTGGAGTCATCTCAAGAAACTCAGGTGTCTTGTTTGATGCACCCATCTGAAAATCCTTGGCAAGTTTAACTTTACACATGTACTCAGCCGCAATAAATGCCTTAGCGGCGTTTTTATTGTTATTTTTCGAGTGTAAAACCTGCAACATACATAATGAAGACAGTTCAAAAGCTAGTACATCAGTCAAGATATCAAATCCACAAGGAAAAAAGTACCATCTCTTCTTATTCTTTAAAGCATGTTGTTATTACCACCTAAGTTGCTCGAACTCTCTAAGGAAGTGTTACCACATTCGTGTCGGATCCTCTAAAAATACACTATTTATGAACAATCTGACACACACCCACGATATTTTTGAAGAGTTCCAGCAACATTAGTTGCCACTTTTTGACGCACAATTTTCAATTTGACATCTCTATTAGAACACAATTTCGGCTTGCAAAACCTCAATTCTTGATTTTATAACAAAAATAAATTTGTACCCTATGATGTTTTCTCCCGCAACCAACTCTCTTCTCGCCTTTCATACTTCTAAAAAATAGGGTTCATCATATTAAGAATGTTAAATCACCGATCCAGTATTTTCCAAAAAGAAACTTTTCTTTCACAAATAGCCGTCACATTAGCCTTATCTTCATCGCTCCAACACATATTCCGATATTCCTAATTACCATATCTACCTACTAAAATCTCTTCAACTAAAAAAAACACCCCCTAGGTATCATAACTGAAAAAACTGACCCTGATAAAGTAAATCGAACTGAATCAAACTAATCTTGAATTTCAATTTTTTTAACAGACTCGCTATATTTGTTTTGACTAAAACCTGCTAATAAAAGAAGAATCTAAAATAATCCTTAAAGATGAGAACATGCATTAGATTTGATTGACACAAGAATTGAAACGCTATAAAATCTTTTTTTTCAACTAAATGGCTTGCGTTCATAGAAAAACAACTTCAATTAAATCATTCAAACGTTGGCTGAGAGAACCTCAATTACCACATTATAAAGCTTTTGTATGTCTAAAAGCATCCTATGCCGTCTTTGATGAGAAAGTTGATAGTAATACCCTTCCTTTCAAATCGTCCACTACGACCAATAAGATACAGGTAGTTTTCTGGTTGAGTTCGCAAGTCATAGTTAATAACACGTTAAGGGAGACTTGCTGGACATCAATACCACGAGCAAGGAGATCAGTTGTTATAAGCACACGAAATGAGTCAGATCGGAACTCTCTCAAAATGATAGCTCTTGTGTTCTGATCCATGTCTCCGTAAGTTCCAGATATTGTGTGATCAAGGCAAGGGTGATGCAGAATCATCAGTGCATAAAAGAAAAGAGTTGCGAAGAATAATCAGGAGAAAAACAATAACAATAAATATAACATAGTCTAACAAGCGGAGTTTGCGGAAGGTACAATATATACACAAACCTTATTCCTACCTCAAAATCAAATCACATAAAGTGCTCAAACAAATAACTAATAAAAACATAATAAAAATTAGGTTCATCGAAGAAAATAAATTGAATCGGAATTATACAAAAATACCAACTAAGAAGAAAGAAATGTAATAAAAACAGAAAGGAGGAAGTAGAAGGAAACCGACCTAAAAATTATTTGCAAGATATTTGTTAAATAGAGTTGTAGGAGATTTTTATTTACTATTTTCTTTAAATAAATAAGTGTATAAAGTAATATTTAAATTGATTTAGAACCGTAAAACATTAGGTTCTTGTATAGTTAAAATAAGTATTTTACTTCCCATGTATTTATGAATCATTTACTAACAAAATGTTCCATAATATTAGGAGTAGTCGTCTTTCCATATATAGCTAAGGTAAATTTTGCACTAATCTTATTCTTATTAATTCCTTTTTTTCCTTTTTGTTTTAACCTACGCCAACTCTTTATTTATGGTATATTTTTCGTTAGTTAAATCTACTCCAATTTCAATTGTGATGACTCTTTAACTTTCAACCAAAAAACATGTTCTTTTTCCTTTTTTTAATCTATCAAATTTTATTTAATTATTAAATATTAAAAAAAATTATTTGAAAAAATAAGTAAATGACCATTTTGTCTATTATAGAATCTTTTAATGAAGGATAAAAAGTTCAAATCACATTTTTAAGGGTCTTTACACTTTTAATACATTATTATAGATATAGATTTATTTTTATCATCCATTAAAATTAATAGATTCAATTTTTATTTTAATAAGTGTGATTTTTATTTTAATGGTGTGAGTCAGATTTTCTTTTAATAAGTTTGATTTTATATATCTACTAGTTTAGGTGTACGTGCCTCCCGTGTGTATCTCACTCTAATGAGTTCAAATGTTACTCTAAATAGGATATTTTTTTAAATAATAAACATGAATACAATCATTAAATTCAATATCTTTTGAGTATGTAAAGATGGAGAATTTATTTATTAAACCTAACCTTTACCAAAAATATTTGTAAAAGCCGATCAACATTCATCTATCACATGTAAACTGCAATAAAATAATATAATGATAGAGACATGAAAACAATACAATTAAATCTAATCTTTATACACAAATTTTTTTTCAAAGTCGTCCGACACTCATCTACCACCTATAAACTATAACATAATAATACGATAATAGCGATATCAAAAGAATACAACTAAACCTAACCTTTACATAAAAAAAATTCTCAAAGTAGAGATATTAAAACAATACAATTAAACCTAATCTTTACCTAAAAAAATTTTCAAAGCCAACCAACATTTATCTAATCACCTGTAAATGCAACAAAATAATACGATAAAACAGATATCAAAACAATACAATTAAACTTAAAGTTTACACACAAAAATTCCCCAAAGTCGATCGACATTCATTTATGAACTATAAACTACCACAAAATAATAAACTAATCGAGATAGTAAGACAATACAATTAAACTTAACCTTTACCTAAAAAAAGTCCTCAAAGTCGACCGACATTCATCGTAAATTAAAATAAAACAATAAGACAATAAAGATATCAAAACAATACAATTAAACCTAACCTTTACACAAGAAATTCTTCAAAGTCAACCAACATTCATCTACGACCTGTAAACTAAAATAAAATAATACAATAGTGATCACAAAACTTCAATTTTGATGAAAATAATTCTCATCTGAGTAAAAACTTTGACTCTAAAGAATGATTTGAATGAAAGCAAAGAAGATACAAATATACACACACGCTGAATTCTATTATGTTGACAAGAACATTGAAGAAGTTGAGGGTTAGAAAATCAAGCATCCATCAATCTAGACTTGCAACCGAATCAAGTTAGATAAGCATCAATCATATTTTTTCAATAGGCAAGAAAAATTTACCCTAGTTTATCAAAGTATAACCGTAAATTTAAAAAATCGAGAGAGCATCAAATTGACAAAATACTCCAAAAAAATACATAATTTAATGAATATAAATATTAACATGACATACTTACGACAACGTCAAGATGCATATAAGAAAGCATCAACCTCAACTTCCGTGACAAAGCAAAAACAAAAGAACACCCAAATCCCATTTGTCTATGGACGAATTTATCTATATCATATGTAACAATTCATAGAATAATTTCATAAGGAAAAAGAGAAAGAAGACCGACTTACAAATTCAAGAGGTATATATCTTATTACGTATATTTATAGAAGTATTTTTTTAATAGAGTCTTATTATATTATATATATATATATATATATAATATGTTAAAAGTGGGAAGACCCTTAGAAAAGTGATTTGAACTTTTTTTCCTTCATTAAAAGACTCTCATTTAGACAAAACTATCTTTTCACTATTTTCTTTAATTATTTTTATTATTTTAACTAGACCTCCTAAAATAGGATAGAAAAATACTTCTAAAATAGGACTATATTGAGAAAATACTTCTACAAATATGGAGATGCACGTTAAACTAGACAAAAAATTGATTTAATTATTGTGAAAATATAATTGATACTCATCTAAATTGATTTGGTTGCCGGTATGCTTAATTTTCTAACCCTCAACTTCTTCACTACTTTTGTCAACATAATAGAATTCAACTTGTGTGTGTATATATATCTTCTTTGTTTTCATTGAAGTCATTCTTTAGTGTCAAAATTTTCGCCCAGACAAGAATTATTTTCATCAAAATTGAAGCTTTGTGATCACTATTGTATTATTTTGTTGTAGTTTATAGGTCGTAGATGAATATCGATCAGCTTTGAGGAATTTTTTTAGGTAAAGGTTAGGTTTAATTGTATTATTTTTATATCTCTAATTTTTGAAATTTTTTTTTGTGTAAAGGTAAAGTTTAATTGTATTATCTTGAAATCTATTGTCGAATTATTTTGTTATAGTTTACATGTGGTAGATGAGTGTCTTAGATTTAATTATATTGTTTTGATGTCTCTATCATCGTATTATATTGTTGCAGTTTACAGGTGGTAAATGAATGTTGATCGGCTTTTAGAATTTTTTTTGGTAAAAATTAAGTTTAATTAAATAAATTCTCTAAAAGATGTTGAATTTAATTATTGTATTCATCTTTATTATTTAAACAAATATCTTATTTAGTGTAACGTTTGAACTCAATAAAGTGATGTACATGAGCGAGGCGCGTACACCTTAACTAGTCTTTATAAAATAGCATGAAACTTAGAGTTTCTCAAATATTTAGTTCTCTAAAGAAAATCATCACTCAACTATTGGGCTTTTCAATAACATGTACTTACACAATATTTAACATATTACCAGAGATTCTAGAGTGAGAAAGACCAAACTCTCCTAGTTTTCAACAATTCTTTCCTTTTTTTCTCGAAGTATGACCCATCCCTAAATTCCAAATCCTTTTCCACCAAAGCCACCAGATAGTCAAAATTCCTATATGTCCATAGACTCTACCGAAAAGCTCTCCTACAACGCTGTATTCAAGGAGCAACTACCTTCACCGGACCAAAATTCACTGGTAATTGACTCCCACCAGTTAATTCATCCTTAAACCCTGACACTAAAGGGGAAGGAATCATCTTATAATCAAAGGAAAAATCAATGTTATATGACCCCTGGAATTCTCCGTTATACTCAAATTAGTGGAGAAAAAATTAAACCACTCCTATCTAAAGAGAAGTTGACTGATCTGTGAAAGTTGAAAGAGAATTTCCCCCTAATCGACCTTGGGCTCGGTGAAGGTTTCAGATAAGGATTCATAAATATGGATCTTGTAAGAGGGACCCTGGTTTGTGTTCGATTCATATTTGTCGGTCCGAACCTGGGACCCTAACTTCACCCCCAAGAACTCGACAATCGAATCTACAGCCATCTGGTTATGGCTTCCCAATTACCAACTGAGTATTACAATAGCTCAATTCTGGAAAAAATAGGGAAGAAGGTGGGCAAACTCCTCAAAATTGACGTGTGTACCTTCACAACTCTCAGAGGAAGATATGTACGAATCTGTATCCAAGTTTCCATGGATACACCCTTCAAATTAGAAGTTACCATGAGCAGGCACAAATAACCAATAGTTTACGAGGGAGATGGATTTCTCTATACTACTTGCAGGAAGCTAGGGCACACCACAATCTCATGCCCATCAAAAGTACCAAAGAAGGATTCCTCTACGACAAATCCATCGACAACCATTATGCCAGATGAAGCCACTTAGCAAATAGTTAATTTCAACCGGCAGTGAAGGGAGAAGATAAAGACCACCATCAATGAGCAAAACCCGGCTCAGAATGTCAAGGTGAAAACGTTTGATGTCGGGCCAGGTAAGTTCCTTGACCCCTTTAATTCTATTTCTCTCATCGTCCTAGTGATGGAGCCTCAACGAGCGTCTCCAAAGGCAAAAGGCTAGTGACGATGGTCCCAAACCCTAATGAATCGGGTCGAGATGTTGGGCCTTCAGCTAATCAGGCCTATCATAATACCAATTATGCTGCCAGATAAAAAAAGAGGCCCATGTCCCAAGGGGTTGGGCCTATAATTTACCCAAAAGCTCATAAGGAGGGATCTTAACCCTCTCTGGTGGGCCTGCTATATCCCAGTTCAGACAAAATAAAATTAGGACAGACCATTCCAGTTGCTGAGTTGGAAAATGGTCCAAAAAGTCATCCATTTCTCTCCTCTTTTGGGATCCAAATGACAAGAACCCCCAGGACTATGATAGCGTACATCAATCACACTGCCGAGTCTCTTCTTTCCAATGTCACCTCATTTACTAATGCATGCGCCAGTAATGATGGAGGGAAAAGGGTCATCCCCTCAGTTAATAACCCTTTCTCTCTTTTTTTCTTCCAATATTCACTCTCTCAAGTAATCTTAGAGCTGAAAAAGATTCTCAGCATTCACCAAATAACCTCTTTATGCCAGAACCCTCTACCTCTAGAGTCTTTTACAATAATAACTCTGGACAAGGACCGCATCCCGACCTCATGGTTGGATATTTGTCTCTCATAGTTAGTTATACCCCTCAAAGTACAATTCGAGAAAAGGACCTTCATTCTACAAATCCAGGACACACATTACCTATCCCAGCTAGTGAGGAAGGGTCTGAACCAAGGTCTATCCAACTACGGCCAAAATGTTTGGATAACCATCATGATGGGCATATTCAGTCATAACCTAATGAACAATATCTTACCAGAAATGATCTCTAAAAAACTAAACAAGTTGTGCCAAAGCCTCTCATTCTTTCCTCCAGCAATGATAAACCTACTACTAGAAGGTCTAACTTTTGTGAAATGCTCTGGGGACCTCCCCCAAGCCCTCCCCCAGTTTCATCTTCTTTTTTAACCCTTCCTCTCTTTATCTGTAGAGATGAAGGAGAGATAAAAAATAGTGGAAATTATGAGGGAGAGCAATCGGGAAATGGAAAAGACTCTTACCTCCTTAAAAGTCCCCCAGGTAGAAGTTATCAATCTAGGAAAGCCATTCAATCATCTCTTCGAGGATTTCATAAGCGAACTCTTTATAGTCCTCCTTCCACTGGACCTCATTAAGTTTGACTTAGAACTCAAGCTGCCAGGTCCAGGGATCTTCTACTCCTCTAAGATAAGCCCTGTCTCAAAGAATAGAAAAGATCCAATGTTCTTTCCAGCCCCCACCAGGACAAGGCAAAGAGATCATGGAGAATCCCAACCATCTGAACAACCCCACCCCAATGAATACAATAATATGGAATGTTAGAGGAGCTAACAACACCGAGTTCAAAAGGCATTGTCAAGCCATGATAAGTATTCATACACCCTCTCTCCTTATCCTGATGAAAGCTAGGATGGGGGATCACAAGGCTCTCACTGATACTTTTAGTTATAACAGCCATATTCAGTTTCCTGCTACTGGTAATTCTGGAGGAATAGTGATTATGTGGGAAAACTTCTCTCTGTGCATCCAGGAAATCTCTATTTTTTCTCAAGGGATCTACATAGTTGTTAAGGTAATGAACCCTCCTTTCTCTTGAATTTTTAGTGCTATCTATGCTAGTAATGACTTTAATGTTAGGATAAATCTCTGGGAAAACTTGATGGAGTTTACCAACTCTATTAAGGATACTCTCAATGTACCCTGGCTTATTGGGGGGATTTCAATAAAGTTCTCAGAGATTTTGAGAAGTATGGGGGAAACTGTATAAATAACAACAGGACTAGTGCTTTCTAGAACTGCATTAATAACTGTAGTTTGATTGATTTAGGCTTTAAGGGTAGCAAATATACCTGGACCAACAAAATGTATGGAAATAGGAAGACCCTTATCCTTGAAAGACTTAATAGATGCCTGGATAATGAAGCTCAGATTCATATTTTCCTTGAGACTACTGTTTCACACCTCCCCAGAATTAATTCTGATCATTTCCCTCTCCTGGCGAATATCCACAATAAGCCCTCTTCTATGAACAAGCCTTTCAGAGTGAAGTCTATGTGGTATTCCCACCTTGATTTCATAAACATTGTCAGAAACTCTTTCCAGACCAATACCTCCCTCACAAAGGCTATCCAACTCTTTAAATCTCAAGTCAAGATCTGGAACCGGAATACTTTGGAGAACATTTTTCACCAAAAGAAAAGAATTCTAGTCAGACTTGCTGGAATCTAAAAATCCACCTACTACCCCTCCAGTTACTTCCTTAAGGATATTGAGAGAAGTCTTATTAGAGATTTTAGCAACATCCTCAAGCAAAAACATGAGCTCTGAAGGCTAAAGTACAGAATTAGTTGGCTTTTTGAAGGGAATGCCAACACAAAATTCTTTCACTCCAGTATCCTCAATAGGAGAAGGAGAAACAAAATCAATGCCCTTAAAGTTGAGAATGGTGCCTGGATCTATAAATCTTATGCCATCAAAGATCGTATCACCTCCTTCTACAGGGATCTATTTACCATTGAACACCCCTATTTCCCTTGGAATTATCAATCCAATCCTTCCTCAAGGGGCTCTATCAGGCTGGAAGACCATAATCTTCTGGATAGTATTCTTTCCCAGGAGGAGATAAAAAAAACTTTCTTTTTCTTCAATCCTGACAAGACCCCTGGCCCTGATAGGATTCGCCCCTTCACGTATCAGAAGTACTAGAACATCATGGGGCAATCCGTTACCAAATTCTATATTGACACTTTAAAAAAATAAATCCATAGACCCAAAGTCAATACTAGATACCTTTTCTTGATTCCTAAATGTTTTAATGCCTCAAACCTCAAAAACTTCAGACCCATTGGACTCTGTAACACCCAATATAAAATTGTCACCAAGTTTATTGCTAGATGGATCAGACCTTTCCTGTCTGAACTTATTGGTCCCAACCAAGCTAGCTTCCTCCTAAATAGAAGGACATTTGACAATCCCATAATTTTCCAAGATATTATCTCCCATTTCTAAAAAAACAAAAGGTAAGAAGGGTCACATGATTCTTAAAATTAACCTTGAAAAGGCTTTCGATAGATTGGAATGGTCCTTCATCAGACAAGCTCTTCATTTCTTCAGAATTCCACCCAAACTCACCTCTCTTATCATGTCTTGTATCTCTTCCTCCTCCTCTATTTTCATCATGGTTAATGGTGAAAAAAATCTCTTTTTCCATCCCACCAGGGGGATCAAGTAAGGTGACCTCATCTCCCCTTACCTCTTTATTAAATTAATGGACCTTTTCTCCAGGAGAATTTACCATGAGGTTGACATTCTTACCTGGAACACTACCTTCATCATTTAAAGGGGTCCTCATCTCTCTCATCTCTTCTTTGCTGATGACTTAACCCTCTCTGCTAAAGCCCCTGAAAGCAACTGCACCACTATTAGGAATGTTCTCCCGAGTTTCAGCACCCACTCTTGTCAAAGGGTCAACCAAGCCAAATCCAAGGTAATCTTTTTCAATAATTGTACCTCGAAAAACAGACTTTTTCTCTCACTCTTTTTCCATCAAAGCCTCAACCTCTTTTGAAAAATACCTGGGCTTTCCAATCCTTCACCAGAGGCCTTGCAATAGTGACTATTAGTTTATTATTGATAATATGAACTCTAAACTGGTTGGTTGGAAAACAAATTTCCTATCAATGGCTGGAAGAATCACTCTAGCCAAGTCCTCCCTAAATAGAATTCCTACCCATGCCATGCAGTTCACCCTCCTTCCCAATAGAGTCCTTACTTCTATTGATAGAACCCAGATAAACTTTATCTGGGGTTCTTCCATGGAGAAAAAAATGCACCTCATCGCTTGGGACACTATCACCCAACCAAAAATTAATGGAGGGTTAGGAATGCAGAAAGCTAACCTCGGGAATGCAACTCTGAGTGCAAGTTTGGCTTGGATATACTACCACAATCACTCTAGTCTTTGGTCTAAAGTTCTTAAAGGAATAAGAATATCTTCGATAATACTAGGGACAAAACTTCTTTCCAGCAGATTTATGGGGAGACAATGGAATTTCTCCACCTAACTGTGACGAGAAAGCCCACTAAGACCTGCAAAATGATCAACATTAAATGGACTCCCCCCTCTAGGATTGCTACAAACTAAACACTGATGGTTCTTGCCTTGGGAACCCAGGTAAAGGTAACACAGATGGGGTGATCAGAAACAATTTTGGGGGATGGGTAGAGGGATTCTCTAGAGGTTATCCTTGGACTACTAATAATCAAATGGTCTCTATGCTCTCAAAGAGGGCTTACAACTAGTAGAAGAATATAACCTCACCCCTATTGAAATTAACATTGATTCGTTAGAATTTCTTCAGATGCTTCATAATGGTAATCTACTGTATAATGACATTATTGATGACTGCAGGTTAAGACTAAGAAGACTAGGAAACCCAAAGGTGCTCCACTGCTATAGGGAGCAAAATGGTGTGAGTGATTGTTTTATCCCTTTTCGGATTTTATTTTAAAGAAAATGGTTTGACCTTTTCAAACTATTTCGAAAGATTCAAGAGAATGTCGAAATAATTTTGAAAGATTTTACAGAGTCGTCACTTGATTTTTATAGAAAATATCAAGAAAACTTAAAAAGATTTCAAAGATTCAAAAACAAAAATAAACCTTTGAAATAAGAGAAACTGAGTAAGGGTTCAATTAACGCCCTAAGAAGGTTTTTAAGGCACTTAGGAGCGTCCGTTTTAAAATGGTTCACCAAAAGACTTATTTTTGACTAACTTAAAAATGTGACTAACTTTACGAAAAAGGTTGACTTTAAAATACTAAAGTTATATATTTTACTCAAAATTGGCATTTGTTCATTCGAATGAGCAATAGTCTACTTAAATTAGAAAGGAAGCTACAACATGGTCTACTTATTAATTTTGAGAAAAATATTCCGCCATATTTATGAATAAATTTAGAAAAAAATGTAGCAAAAATTCTACTTGAGAAAATATACTCTTAATTCGTAATTGTTTTCTAAAAAAGGATTTGAAACATCTTACTTGAATTAGAAAGAGAACCTATCTAGACTAGATGACACATTTGAATTTAATAAGTTGGTTTTTATGGTTATTTACTATCATTTGTTGTCATAAAAATGGTCATTTTGTTATGGAAAACACTTTTGAAAAATATCATATTAAAAATATTTTATCGATTTGCCGCAATTTAGAATTTACGATAAAAAATAATTTTTCGATTTTGAAGAAAGTTATTTTTACTCAAGTAAACTATTAATTACATGAATAAAACGAATGTCATTTCGAAAACGAAGTGTTTAATTTTTTAAAGACTTAGTTTTAGGAAGAAAGAATCGAAAGACATACTTTAATCCATTTAGATGAGATAAATCAAGTATGAAAATTGAAATAAAATAAAATAAAATAAAATAGCAACAACGTGGGGAAACACTAGATTAATTAAGGAAAAATAACAAAAACTAGCATAATTAAGACTATAATTACAATAAATAGCAATACTATTTCAAAATTACAACTTATAGCATAAGTAGCAATACTTTACCCTCTTTTTAGAGAAGGGCGTGTATTTCTCCATCAGTTTGCCTTTTTCCTTTTTTCATGCAATATTCACTTCTCTCTCTCCAATTAACCGCATCTTCTATTTTTTTTTCAATTTCTACTTTTATCTCTCAATCTTTTGATAAACAGTGTGCTCCATAGTATTTGCATCTCATCTTTTCACATAATTTATATTTTTTTTATTTTTTCGTATTGCTTTCTTCTTCTTTTATTTTTTGGTGTTTTTTCAGCCAAGGAATGCCGCTCCCAGTGATGGATGGGCTGGTGGCTTCCATTGGACTCGCCGGTTTAACATATTTTTGATAAACACATAGATTATTGTTTCCTACAGAAGAAGAGTTTAACTGGTTTCCTCTTATTGCTTATCCATGAGACAACCTAATAGGCTATGACATCCAGTTTTCAACATTTCTTGTTCTATTAACATGATTTCCTCATCTTTATTACCGTGACCATGAGCTAAAGTCGTTTTCAAGTGGTCTCTTGCTGAAAAATATTTTTCTTTTTTTACTATTTTGATGGGAGTACTATTGTATCTACACTTCCTTAGAGATTCTCTAATCTGTGATTCATTATAGGATTGCAAAATATCAGGAAGTAAATCCTGCTGTTTTCACAATAGTAACTTTCCCATTCCTCTTTGTTGTCATGTTCGGAAACTAGGGACATGGTATATGCTTGTTTCTTGCAAGGCGTTTTTCGGTGGATTTTCAACGGAGGGAGGGTCTATCCGGTGCGATGATCAGCAGCGACAGTAATGACATTTTACCAACGAGTATTAGCCGAAATCAATCACAGGGGTTGAGTTTTATTCGATGATTCGCTGATTTTGCAGATTCGATCTTAGCCAGTTTTTATGGGTTTTTCAATGATGTGATAGCGGTGGATCATTATATTCCGACGATATTTCTATAATTTGTAATTTTTACTGTATAGATATGTATTTGTATTTTGTAATGATAAGATTTGTATTTATATTTGTATTTGTATTTGGTACTGATAAGATTTGTATTTGCTACAATGTAGGTATGTATTTGTATTTGGTATTGTAAAATTTGTATTTATTACAGTATAGATATGTATTTTTTTAGTTGTAATCTTACATTTTATGGACAATATGTTCATCTATGTATTTTTGTCTTTATGAATAATACATATGTTCATTCCAGTTTGCATATGTATTTATGTCTAATACAAATACATTTTTCAGAAATATGTATGGATTCTTGTTATTTATATGCAGACGTGTTTTACTAACGCATATGTATTTTACTAAATTATTTTGACATTTAAATGTTATACATGGTACAGTTTAGATATATATTTAGATTTTTGATGTTTAAACTTTTCAAATAGAATATTTTGGTAGTTTGTTTATGTAAATGTTAGCAATATGTCTTTATTAACTTTTGTTGTATCCAGTTTTCGCATATGTATCTATGTCTAATGCATATGTATTTTCCATTTATGCTTATATATGCATATGTTTTTTTTTTACAGATTTGCATATATATTTTTGAACAATACTTAGTTATTGTATTGTTATGCACAAGTCCAAATAGATTTATGAGTCATATATATTTATTACTAATACATATGTTCATTCCAGCGTACATATGTATTTTTATGCATAAATATTTTACAAGTTTGTAGGTATTTTTTTCTGATATGCATAAGTATATATAATTGTATATAATTGTCCGAATGTGTATTTTTCTACAATGCATATGTCTATATACTTAGACAGACCTTGGAATCTAAAGGATTCAGGTTGAGTAGGACCAAGACGGAGTACTTAGAGTGCAAGTTTAGCGACTTGAGGCAAGAGGACAATGTGGTGGTGCAGTTGGAGTCGTAGGCGATTTGTAGGAGGGATAGTTTTAAGTATCTTGGGTCTATGATCCAGGGGAATAGAGAGATTGATGAGGATGTCTCCCATCGTATTGGGGCAGGTTGGACAAAATGGAGGTTTGCCTCGAGAATTTTATGCGATAAGAAGGTGCCTCTTAAGCTTAAAGGTAAATTCTATAGAGTTGCGGTCCGATCGGCCATGTTATATGGGGCGGAGTGTTGGCCTGTTAAGAATTCTCACGTCCAAAAGTTGAAGGTTGCAGAAATGAGAATGTTGCGTTAGATGTGTGGATTTATGAAGGCGGACAGGGTCGGGAATGAGACTATTCGGGAGAAGGTGGGAGTGGTTTCGGTGGAGGATAAGTTGCGGAAAGTGAGGTTGAGATGGTTTGGCCACGTGATAAGAAGGGGCACAGATGCCCCAGTCCGTAGATGTGAGAGATTGGCCTTGGAGGGTTTCAAGAGGGGTAGGGGTAGAACGAAAATGTATAGCGAGGAGTGATTAGACGTGACATGGAACAGTTACAGCTTACTGAGGACATGACCCTAGATAGGAAGGTTTGGAGGAAGAGTATTAAACTAGAAGGCTAAGGTGGGTGGTCGAGTCGTAGTCCATAGTTAGAAGGTTTAAGGATAGCTTAGTTGGGAGTTCCAGTTATGGGGGAGGGGGTCATTGGGTTGTTAATTATACTGTTTTTTTTTTGTGAATGTTGGTTCTTTTGTTACTTTAGCATATTGCTTACCTTTTGGTTAATTATACTTTATTTTTGTACATGTTGGTTCTTTGTTCTTTATCATGTTCCACGACTGTTGGTCTGCGGTCTTTTGTCTTGAGCCGAAGGTCTATCGAAAACAACCTCTCTACTCCTTCGGGGGTAGTGGTATGGACTGCGTACATTTTACCCTCCCCAGACCCCACTATGTGGGAATATACTGGGTTTGTTGTTGTTGTTATTGTTGCATATGTTTATATAATTGTCGAGTTAAATACACACAGATCTTACCGTATATATATGCATTTATGACTAATGCATATGTATTTTTCAATTATGAAAAATAGATATGTTCATCCCAATTAAGACTAAATACATATTTATAAATAATACATATGTTCATTCCAGTTTGCATATGTATTTATGTCTAATACAAATACATTTTTTCAGAAATACGTATGGATTCTTGTTATTATATGCAGACGTGCTTTACTAACGCATATGTATTTTACTAGTATGAATATATATTTTTCATGATATGCATATGTATATTCAAAACAAACTAAGTTAATCAAGCTCGGTAAAATAAATACAACATTAAAACTATAACAAGTTCAATAATAAGTTCAAAATTTAGAAAAACGTAATTCTCAATGAAAAAATTCAACAATTATTTTTTGACTAAATACATCAACAAACTTTTCATTTGTTGTATTTCCTATATGAGCGTCTATTGTGACCTTTAAACCCACATGAACTACAATAATTTTTGTTTTTCTTTCCGAATATATCTCTTCCGGATTTTTCATGATCCTTCTTTGGAGGTCTTCCAGAGGGCCGCTTGTGTTTTGGGGGCAAAACTACCTCTTCCAATATTTTCTGTGGTTATACCCAGTCATCTTTATGTGGTAGAGGATAAATTAGAAGATCATACGTTCTCAAGACAGTTTCTTTCACCGCATTCTTCTTTTAGAATCTCAAAGAACCAAGTCCAAGATGCATCATTTTCAGAATCATGTACACCATATGTCAATAGAACTATATGGCCTGCATATGAAAAAAAAAATATAAAAGTACATGATTTATAGACACAAAATACTATATATGTATATTATAAATACATATTGCTGGAAACATACATAACTGCTAGTGAACGCATAACCATACTGCATCTGTATATTATAAATACATACTGTTCGAAACATATGTAACTTTCAGTGAACACATAAACATGTTGCATATGTTTATTATAAATACATGCAGCTGGAAACATTTGTAACTGCCACTGAACACATGAACAGACTGTATATGTATATTTTAAATACATACAGCTGAAAACACAGCTAGTGAACATATAAACAGAGTGCATACGTATATTCTAAATACATACATCTGGAAAATAAATATAAGTTCAAATAATAGTTATCCTCGACTAAAATTCAAATTTAACGTATAATAATTATATCTCAATTTTCAAATGACATAAACAATAATAACTTCGAATTTGAAAAAAAATCGCTCAGAATAATTTTTTCAACAATTGATAAAACTCAAAATACGATCTCAATTTTTGAACTCCATGACTGTTATGCGATTTTGTTATACAATTTTCATAATTTTTTGCAATTATATTTTTTGAAAATAACAAATCAAATCTAGTATGTTTATCGTTTCCAGAAATTTTCGCAATTGAATAAATATGATCTTAAAGTTTGTTTATCCATACCTGTAATTATTACATTGTTTATTCAATTGTTCTTCGTAAAATACAAACATTCATCAACGATATTCCAATCACTCGATTTTTTTTTAATATGCTTTTAAAATTCAAAATTTAACATATAAGAATTGTAACTTATGTCGCTATAAATACATAACGACAAATAAAACTGTGAATTTGATCAAAAAAAATATCGCTAACAAAATTTTAAACCAGAAAATTCAAAATATGCTACAAAAAATTGAACTTTATGAATTTGAGCAAACTTGTTATTACATTTCTACAAATTTCCGCAATTACAAAAAAAAAAAAACAATCTCAATATTTGTTTATCCATACTTGTGATTTTTTTTTTCAATTATATTTCGTCAATTTCAGAAACGTTGCCCAATGATATTGGAATCACCCGATTTTTATTTTTATTTTGAATTTGATTTTGAGATGTTGTTTATGGAAAAGGTTTTTTGAAGTAAGTTGATGTATTTTAATGGTTAAGGTAAAACTAAAAGAGTCATAAAAGGTGGCTACAAATAAGGAACAGTTTCATTCCTTATTTAACTCTAACCAGTTAGAGTTAAATAGGGTACAAATATCCTATTTGTATGTGTATTTTTATAGCAACCTTTTGCAGAAATACAAAATACCTATGGCTATTTTTCGTAATTTTAAAACTATTGCTACAAAAGTTATAATTAAGGCTCTACAGTTGCTATTTCTGAAATTTTCCCATTAATTAAAGTTCGCACAAATAAACAAGTATAAATAAGAGAACAAAAGTTTAAAAGTTAGAATTGGGCCTTTTTGGACCCATCAGTGGGCTGCCCAGCTTTGGGCTTCCCATCTTATGGACTTCAAGTCGATTTCCCTGAAATGTATATCAGCTATATACAGACTGTATATCAGTTTAGCTGCTGCTGCGTTTTGTGTATATACACTGTATATCAGTGTATAAAACATCCGTATATTTGCTCCCGGCTCTATTGCATCACGTTCTGGCGTATGTCAGACGCCTTGAACTTGAAAAGACTCGTATATCCTCTGTATACAGGGGTATACCAGCCTTTTCCTCGTGTATTAGTCCATTTTGGACTTGGAAATATGACTCGAAAGTAATACGTGCCTCTTTGGCCCACGAAGATGCTAGGGAAAGGAATCCGATGGGCTCATGGGTGAGCATTACAAGCATCAAAAATAAAAGGAAAAGGATTAGACAAAGAATAAAGCGAAAATGATATCAATATGCAGGTAACATAAAAGAAGCCAAAATCTTCCCATCCTATAAGTAAAACACATCAGTAAAAACCTTTGTTTTCTACATGAGTTTATGTAAATATTTGCTAATAAAACACTCATTTTAGTACCAGTCTATATCATACTCCAACCAAAATACTACAAGAAGCATGGTATTCATAAATGATGCACAGTAAGCTTATTTCCTCGGCTGAAGTTGTTAGTAATCTGTTTGATATTAAGATCGATCTTGGTCCAACATTAGTCTATCTATGTTCTTCCATTGGTGTTAACATTGAAATTCTAAATATGAATGCAGCATTAAACCAGAATTTGATCCTAGATAACTCAGTGAAATTCACAAAGCAAAGCAAAGAAATCCACAAAACAAAGCAAAGAGTTGTAACGGAATCTTTTTTTATCTCATACAATATATTCAAGCCCCCAAACATAGACAGATTCACATAGCAGACTGAAAAAAACAGACAGGTTTCAAAAACAAAGTTGAAACACTTTCTGCTCAAGTAGATAGATTTAGCCTTCTTGCTTAAAGTCGAACTCAATACCTAAGCATGGATTATCAACCACCAAATTATGAAAGAAAGGTCCGGATACATAACACATATTACCAAATGCAGTGATCCTTTTTATGATATTGCAACTCTTTAATCCATAAGCACCTCATAATATTTGCAAAGAATTTTGAAAACCAGTCATGAAAAGAGGCAAGATTAACAGGTTGACGGACGGAACGGTTCCTGATTAAGCATTTACTGACCCCTCAAACTTCATACAAAACACATTGCAACAATAAATATGAACGACATGGTCCGTCAATTTTCTGGAAACGCTAGACCAAGAAGAACACCTCGAATAACAGAACATGGAAGAGGAGAATCTTATTACGAAAATCCTACGGCCTTCGCGACCTTCTACAGCAACTAATCCCAGCAGCGTCGTCGTAGATAAAGAAAACATTGCGATAAAAGAAAATTGAAGACGAAAGGTGTTTACCTTTTCCGGGGCAGCGATACCAGGACGAGGAACTTCCGTCACCACAATTTGAGGGACTTGAATTTCAATCGCTCGAGTGTTCTTCGAGATTTTCGGTTTCGTGAGGTTAAAGGCGAGCACCTTCAGAACCCCCAGTTTTTTCCCAAAAATTCTCTCCTTTTCCATGGTGAGGGAGAGGCTATTTATAGATGAAATCCGGATTTGAAAAAAT